>NW_006408576.1:17655839-17693297 GCF_000296735.1 Chrysochloris asiatica
CCTCCTCATTTCTTCCATTTGCTTTAGCATCTCTATGCTGGAGAGCAAGTTTCAGTGTCTCTTCTGATATCCATTTTGACCTTTTCCTTCTTTCTCATCTTCTCAATGACTTTTTGCTTTCTTCATGTATGATGTTCTTGATGTAATCCCACAAATGTTCTGGTCTTCGGTCTTTAGTGTTTAATGTATCAAATCTGTTCTTCAGATCTCTAAATTCAGGTGGGATATATTTAAGGTCATATTTTGGCTCCAGTGGACTTGTTCTTATTTTCTTCAGCTTCAGTTTGAATTTGCATATGAGTAATTGATGGTCTGTTTCACAGTCTGCCCCTGGCCTTGTTTTGACTGATGATACAGAGCTTTTCCATCATCTCTTTCTGCAGAGGTAGTCAATTTGATTTCTATGTATTCTATCCAGTGAGGTCTATGAGCTCTGGTAGCATAGTGGTTATGAGTTGGACTGCCAACCTCAAGGTCAGCAGTTGGAAACTGCCAGCGGTTCCATGAGAGAAAGATGAGGCATTCTGCTCTTGTAAAGATTTACAGCCTCGGAAACCCTGTGCAGGGTCACTATGAGTCGGAACTGACTTTCTCCATGGTACTTAACAACAAAAACAACTACTATCATTAGTCTCTTAAAAAATGTTTTCCATTTAGTGTTGAATACCAAATGGTACTGCATTTATCCAAAGATGCTGCTGGGTTTTTTTGGTTTTTTTTTAATGTTTTATTGTTAATTATGTGCTAGCTTACATGGGAGAACATTAGTTTTACATTAATCCTATGGTATAACCATTTCATTGCAATGGTTACAATCCCCTCCATGCATCATCAACAAACCAAAGGGTATACAGTACAAGCTTGCCCCCCTACATCTCTGGATCTAAAGTCCCCAACTGCTCCATCTCTCCACGTCATCATCTCTGCCTCCATCTCAGGCATCACTGCTTCGCTGGGTAGGGTCCCGCTCTCCACTCTTTTCCCTTGATGGTGGCAGGGACCTTTGTTCCTAGACTGAAAAGTTAATCACTCCCCTCCTTGCTACACTAAGTCTACCTTTACATTTCGAACCCTCACAGGTGCTGCTGTTTTTAGTGGTAGGATTAGCATAGAATTCTCGCCTTTATTGAAATGGAGCATAATCTGTGTGCGCAGACTTGACGAGCAGCCTGAGGGAGACATGCACCGCCAGGCTGAACTTCTTGGCCTTTCCCACAGACTGTAGCTATTAAGAGCTTTCTTACAGTCTAACACCCAGGGGGTTCTCATAGGGTTTTCACTTTAATGGAACTCAACTCAATTTCTAGCCGCTCTTGCCAGATCTGCCCCTGTGACTCTTCCTTTTGGGATTTTAGTAGTCATGTAATTACCCTGCTCTTCAAGGCATTTATAACAGTTTATTGTCTGTATGATTAAATGCATGTTATTGTCATTCTGATGTCTAGTGATCATCATTATGATTGAGTACCTGAAAAATTACATTTAAAATAGTTTATTTTATTTTGTTTTATTTTTTAATAGGTCATGGGCTTTTTAGCAGACAAAAAACCAGAGCAAGGCCAACGGGTCTCAGGAATTCTTGTTAAAAGAAACTTTAATTATCACATACTTTCTCCTTGTGATCTTTCTAGTAAGTATACAATTAAATGTGAAATATACATAGTAGCCAATTTTTAGTTAACAACCAAATATAAAATAAAAATAGGTGAAAGTTAATATGCCCACTCCTCACTCATCTATATGATTAGATTCCAAAGACCAGGTTGTTTATGGGGAAATTGGTATTATGCAAAAATGAAGGAGGATCACATCGGATCACAAAATGGATTATGATTACATCATTTCATAACTATAAATATTATATCATTACATAATTTCCAAACCACTGAGAATCATGGTCTAGCCAAGTTAACACGTAACCTTAATCATCACCGCAAGCATTACTCAAACCTCACACCTGGGCATTTGTTACTGCCAGACATACACCTTAATATGCAAAATATTAGATTATTTATTATTGTCATATATGTGAAATGTTGGATAATGAAATAGTGGCTAAGTGAAGAATAGGTATAATCCTAGCACTTTCATTCTTAAAAATAACATCTTTAACTATTGAAACATAAGTTGAGAAACAACTTTTTACTTAATTGGAAACATAAATTAATTTCTAATTAGATTGACTACTCCTTATCTTTCAGACACCCCTTCTTTCTACTTCTTACAATAAAGTATTGGTGCTTTTATGTAACTTTAGACTCCAGAAACAAGCATTTTGTTTATGACGATTACCCCTACATATTTTGCTGGGCTTTTTGATCTTCACCATTCCAAAAGACTGATTAAGAGTAGAGGATTAAAAAAGTATTTGTAGTTTAGTGAAAAGGAAAAAAAAAAATGTTAATGCAAAGACTATAATTTTTTTCATTGTATAAGATTACTGTCATCATCCAATTAAGTTACACCAACTATGAAGCCAAAGCCTATGTTGTTGTTGTGAAGTGCCGTGAAGTGAATTCCGACCCATAGCGACCCTGTATAGGGTGTCCGAGGAGCAGCTGATGACCTTGAACCGCCAACCTTGCAGTTCAAACACCTTTGCAGTTTGGCACATTAACCCACAGCGCCACACCAGGACTCCCAGCCAAAGTCTATAGTATATGTAAATTGAAGTAACAACAACAACAATAGAGTAGAATAAAAATTTATACAAAACTCAAAAGGCAAACATTTAAATTTGTACATTGTTATTTTTCCATGTTTGTATACGTTTTCTTGTGCATTTTCTACCAGTGTAAATGCTAAGCCCTCAGGAAATAATTACTTTTTCAATATAGGCAAGCCCCAAGTTACAAACATTCAACTTTCAGACCACTCCTGCTTGCCTTTTAATGCAGGGCTTCAAACTAGTTCTGCCATGGCCAATGAAGTAGAACAGGAAGTAACCCAACGTTTTTACAATATGGGTAATTTGTTGTGGTAACCAGAATAGGTAAATGTATAGGTCAAAGCCCTCAAATGGGAGACTTGGACAGGTAGAGGATAGCAAGCCCTTCTGGGACCCTGATGTGTGAAACAGGATTATTGGCAGGACTGTGGAGAGCCTCACACATCCAGAGCAGTGCTGTTGGCCACCATCTTTGAATGGGCTGCTCTAATATTATATAAACTTTAAGAAGCTCTGGTAGCGTAGTGGTTATGAATCGGGCTGTGAACCTTAAGGTCAGCGGTTCGAAACTACCAGCCGCTCCGCGGGAGAAAGATGAGGCTTTCTACTCCCGTAAGGATTTACACCCTTGGAAACCCTGTACAGGGTCGCTATGGGTCGGAACCGACTCGACGGCACTTAACAACAACAACAACTGTCACTTTGAAATGATTGAACAAACCCCTCCTTACTACAAATTCATCACAATCACCTTCACATATAAAAGCACATCAGCTTTTATATCATTGAAAATCTTCCAGCCCTTTCTTGTACTGACTCAATACTATCAAGTCCATTCCAACTACATATAGGGTTTCTGAGACTGTAAATCTTTATAGGTGTATACAACCTTATCTTCTGTGGAGTAGCTGATATAAACCCAAGATGTAAACCACAGCCTACCTTGTGATTAGTAATCTAAAAACCCGTAGTGCTACCAGGGCTCCTTTCCTTTCACTAAAGTAAAGCTAAATAAGAACCATATGCACCTGTTCTGACTGTTCTACAGATTCATAAAGACACAGTTAAGAATGGATATTCTTTGTAACCTGGGACTGTCTGTAATTATGGTATTACATTCAAGTAAACACCCACTACCATCAAGTCACATTTGACTCATAGAGATCCTACATAGGGCTTTGAGACTAAATCATTATAGGAGAAATCTTTCTCCCACAGAGTGATCGGTAACTTTGAACTGCCAATCTTGGCAGTTAGCAGCTATGGTACCATGAATTTACTTGCTATGGTTTTTCTACACAAAGTCTGCTCTTGAATTGTACCCCGTTCACTTCCTTAATAAACCCCATACCTGTAAGTATTATCTATGAGTTCTGTGTGGTCATTGCAATAGATTATGAAACCCAGATGTAAAACAGTGCACTTTGAGGCTGGATAGTTGGTGTCAGAATAGGGTGGAGAAGATTAAAGGAGGAAGCATGCCTGACCTCCACTTAATAGAAATTGGCCTCGGGCTGATTTACAGCTTGATTCTTCTTCCCCCTTGTGAAGCCAAAGTCAGACCTGGCTTCCACGCTGGTTTTGCAGCAGCCCAATGCCTAGTCCTCAACACCACCAGGTTTCTTTATTCAAGTAAATAACTGTTCAATTTTATTTATGTAGCGCTAAATTATTAGAGTCCTGGTGTGGCGCTGTACGATAAGCACAAAGCCAGTGGTTCAAACTTAACAGCTGTTGCTCAGAAACCCTGTAACAACAGTTGAATAAATATTTAATGAAAAGCACAGTGCCAGGCCTTGAAAAGAATTATCATTCCAGGCCTTGAAAAGCTCAGTCTAATGATAAGAAATAATCTTGTGAAGAGATAGTCACAGTATTGATCAGTGATCTATAGAAATATATTATGTGAGAAGACCTTGTGCCTAAAAGAGGTGGGAAAACCTTTGCAAATGAGATAGAACTTGGGCCAAAAGTTGAAGAATTGTTAGGAATTGTGAAGCAGAAAAAAAGGTAAATAATAGTTTGTAGAAGTTAAAGAGCCTGATGTGTGGGGGGATAAAAGTAGTTTCTTATGGCTGGGATATAAGCTAGCTGGGGAAGAGATGGATATAGAGAAGGGTGGAAATGTAGAATAGGAGCAGAATGAGAAGCACGATGTTAGCTTTCTGAGAAACATGTTCTCATTTATTTTGCTTTTAACTTATTTTTTTCCTTAACGCTTGTTAATGTGTTTACAAATTATATTTTATAGTACTGGTATTTGTTCTTATTTTCTCTGCAGATTATACCGATTTGGCTATGAGCACTGTAAAACAGACTCAAGCAATCCCGTACACTGGTCCTTTTAATTTGCTCTATTACCAGCTACAGAAATTGACAGGTGTGTTTATTTATTGAAATTTTATTCTTTGTTTTTGAGAATGTAATTATATTTTGATAATTATCTTTTTTTATTGTGATGGGTAAAAGTTAACACGACACACTGGTTTTCTCTAATTATCTTGTAATTGCACAAATTTTATATATACTTCACTTGGTCTTGTTTTTGACACCTTTAGGTAAAACTTGAAAATATATTAATAAATTTTTAATTTAATCTGATAATCTCTTTTTTTTTAATTAAAAAGTTTTTATTGTGAATTGGGTGAAAGTTTACAGGACAGATCATCAGTTTTATATTCAACGAATCATATACTTTGTCTCATTACAATGATTATAATCCCTTCCATGTACCATCAGTTAACAGTATTTCTCTGTATTTATTTTAGTTCTTTTTTTTTTAAACTCATGCATATATAATAATTTAAACCACCAAAAGGCACATTCTGTAAGCCTGCCTCCTGGCCGCCAGCTCTCAGTCCCTCTAATTCCTTGGATTTAGAGTCCTCAATTACTCCCTCTTTCCATGTCTCCATCTCTGGTGCCGCTGCTTCTCTGAATAGGGTCCCACATTCTGCTTGTGCTCTTCTCCCTTGATGGTGCTAGGGTCCTCTGTTTCTGGACTGTAAGATTAACTGCTCCCCTGTTTTTGTTACAAAACTTCTACCTTTACAATTGTGACAGTCGCAGTTAGTCATGATAGCAATTGCTCACCTATTGAATCATAAGAATCTTATCCCCATCTCTTTTTACCAGACCCATCTAGACTAGATGGAAACTATTCAGTGGGGACTCTGTCTTTCCCCACACACTTTTAAACTATACTCACTCTTGAAAACTTGTAAGCCAGTCGCTTCATGCTTTAATCACCCCCTCATTTTAGGTTGTCAATGTCTTAATTTGCCCATCCCTATCTACCCTGTATACAGAGTGGATACTACTGATCCTTGATCTGAAGACTCCTTCCCTCTCTGTTGGTATTTTGAGCTACTACATCCCTGAGTAAAGGTCAGGTTCATCAAATTGCAGCAATTTACCTAGTTTCCTTTATCAAAATATGTTTTGTTTTGTTTTTATCTTCCTCTAATCGAGTTCTGATTATCAAGCCATCTAGGCTAGGTCAAATGGGTACTATCTGCAAGTTAGGTGTTTTTGTGTGTCTCCCCTCACTACATATCAGCTGGATGATTCACTCTTAGCTCTAGTCCTCTGTGGCCATGTCCTTGTCCATGGGCTCAGGAGTCCCCAGGTCTCACCACACTTTGGGCCAACCAGCTCTTCCTCCTCTCTTTCTCATCTCCAGGTCAATGGGAGTCTATGGAATGTGGTTGAACTCAGCCCATTTCTTCATTGCTGCCTTTCCTCCTCTTCTGATAATCTCTCTGAATCTTGATCCACTTAATTTTCTAAAAATATCAGTAGTCGATGTTCCTTTTATTTAAACAGTCTGCTTTAGTTGACTCTACCCAAGTTTTAGCTATTTCTTTTCTTTATTCATTGAAAATAATTTTCCTGCTTCCATCAATACCAATCTATTTAATAAGTTTTATAAAAGTACATGACCCGGGCTATAGGCCAGTGACGTGGTAAACCCGTTCTGTTTTCATATTAGACCAGTTTGAATTAGTGATCTCTGTGTATTAATATTATAAGAGACATTTATTAAAATAAAAGATTTATGGACTTTATTAAATTGAAATATTCCTTTCAATTAATATACTTTTCATGATAATAAAGTAAAATATTACTGTAGAATAAACCAGTGAAAAGAAAAATAATATTTTCACCTCAGAACTCTTGCTTGAGTTATTGATTATAACATTGAAAGTCAATAAAATGGATTTGAATTAATTCTTGGTTGAGCGGTTACTAGGAGGACGAGAAAACTCTCATCTTAGACAATAGAATTTCCTTATAGAATGAGTAACTTTAGAGAAACGTAAGGTAGAAGTGGCAGTTAACAGGTAAGTGGCAGAAACATAAGGTAGAAGTGGCAGTTAACATAAGGTCTCAAATGTTACAAGATGTTAATGAAAGGCTTAACCTCATATACAAATGTGATATTTGAAAATCACCAACATTTGCTACTGATTAAATGTGTAATGTCCAAGGTAGCTCTTAGTTATTAAACATATCCTTTAGTTATTCTGAGCAATTAACATAAAACTAACTGAAATGTTTAAAAATTGACAGCAAATGAGCTATTAATTTTTTCACTGTGTATCAGCTTTATCTCAACTGTCTGTATAAACAAACGAGTAATTGTGCCTTTAGAAGGGTATCATAATATTGTACTTATCTTGTAATTACTTTCTTTTTTTCAGGTGATGTAGAAGAATTAGAAATTCAAGAAAAACCTGCTCTGAAAGTATTCAAAAATATTACTGTAATACAGGAGCCAGGAATGGTGGTATTAGAAGTAAGATAAGATCATTTACCTAAACAAGGAGGAAAGAAAGTTTTAAAAGAGTTCACATTTAATGTTAAGGAAAATAAATTTTTACTCAATCAGAAAAAAAAATTAGGCAGAAAATGTATATGTGTATTTTTTTCTTTCCAAGATCAGCATTAAAAATAGCATAGGTAGGTGTCTTCTATGTAGTCAAATAACTTGGTAACTAATAATAAATTGTATCTTATTAAATGTATGTAATCAGTATTGGTCTTTCATATGAATAAGCCTAAATTTCATGGTACTGAGGTTATTTCCAATTTTACCTTAACTTTTTTTTTTTTTTTTTTTTTTTAATTTAAGGTTTTTATTGTGGATTGAGTGAAAGTTTACAGGGCACATCATCAGTTTTACATTCAACAATTCATATAACTTGTTTCATTACATTGATTATAATCCCCTCCATATACCACCAGTTAAAAGTATTTCTCTTTATCCACGTTAGCTTTTTTTTAAAAAACACAAAAAAAAACCCACTCAGGCATATATAATAAATTACATCTCCAAAGGGCACATTCTGCAAGTATGCTCCTGGCCACCAGTTCTTAATCCTTTACCTTAACTTTTGAAGTTAAAAATCTAATTCTCTTACATACAAACAAGCAAACTTCTTATGCCGCCCTCTTTAAGAAGATGAAATTTGGAAGATCTAGATAAGCAAAATTAAAGTGACCCAAATCCAAAAAAGAAATCTAGGTGAATATGGTTCCCATGGGTAGGAATTTAATTCCGATTGGTAGAATGTAGAACTCAGACACAAAAGGAATTTGTCAACTTTGTCAAAGAAAAGGTTAAAAAAGGAACTTGTCAAAGGAAAGGTCAGCTTTGATGGTTGCATCTGTTAAGTTTCTAGCTAAATTTTGGAACTGACTAAATCTGGGAATTGTACGTTGTCTCTTTTTTCAAATCAAGAAAAAATCAGTCATTTCTGTTGTTAAGTGCTGTCAAGTTGGTTCTGACTCCTAGCAACCCTGTTTAGGATTTCTAAGACTTTTAAATCTTTGTGGGAGTAGAAAGCCACATCTTTCCCATTACAATTCTGCCATGTAACTGTAAATTTTATTCATAAGACTAAAGCTAATTAATTGAAAATAAAAAGGAGTAGTTATAACATGAAGTTACATACTCTGTGTACATACATACACACATGCATAGGTGAGTGTAAGTCAAAAAGTACTGCTACTAGAGTTCCAGTCCATAGAAACACAGGTTTATTACAAACAATACATTTAACGTGTCTTTGCAGTGTGGATGGCTATAGACAAGTTTTCTAGTAATACACGTTTCTTAGTCTCCTTAGGGTGTCTCTAAAGAAAAGGTCCAATCACAACAGTGGCTTCCAAGGCAACCTGGTTGTTGTTGTTAAGTACCGAGGAGTCGGTTCCGACTCATAGTGACCATGCACAGGGCTGTACAGGGTTCCAAGGCTGTAAATCTTTACGGGAGCAGAAAGCCTCGTCTTTCTCCACAGAATGGCTGGTACTTTTGAACTGCCAACCTTAAGGTTAGCAGCCTGATTCGTAACTACTACGCTACCAGACCTTCTAAGGCAACCTGATAAGACAGTTAAATTCAAAACAAAGTTATGTCGACTGTTTTTTGGGACTCCAAAGGAGTAATCTTGATAGATTATCTTGAAGGACACATGGGCATGGCTTTGGGTATTTATTAGGAAGCACCTTTAAGAAACTTCAAAACTGTTGGTGAACAGGGAAAAAAAAAACTCTTGGTGAAAAAAGGCCAGGAAAATTGTGCTGAAGAATCTTTTTCCATCACAACATTGTACCTGCTCATTTTTCAAGAGTAGCAAAAGCTGTCCTATAAGAATTTCACTGGAAAATCTTACCCCATTGACCCTGTAGTCCTGACCTTGCCCCTTCACAATTCTTTTTGTTCCCAAAACTCAACATGTAAAAAAAAACAACACTATTTGAGTCCTTCAAGGATGCTAAAATTGCCATTTTCACTTGGTATAAATCAACTCAGTCTTCTTCAGTGAAGGGTTAGAGAGATGGAAGAATGGTTTTAGAGGTGTATAGACCTAAATGGAGGATATCTTCAAGATAAAATAGCTTCATATTTTTGATGTTTCTGTTTAAGAAAAGTATGATTTTTGTAACAGTACTTTTTGATTTACCCTTGTGTTTGTAAACTTTAAGATATCTGTTGTTAACATGTAGAAATTCTTTCTCTTAAGATTTTCAGTCCATTCATTTCTTTGTTTACTTTGTCTCAGTGAAATGTGAAAAACACTAGTCACAAATGTACAGCCCATGGATACATGGATAGTATTAGCATCTTCCTTTTGTGATTGGTAATGGTTAACACCTCCCTTATTCTGCCTTTTGTTTTACAGTGGTTAGCAAATCCTTCCAATGATATGTATGCAGATACAGTGACAACTGTGATATTAGAAGTTCAGTCAAACCCGAAAATAAGAAAAGGTATGGAATTATCTCATCATCAATTAATTTTTTTTTCCATGGCTCTGCTAGTTAACAAGCTGTTAATAGAGTCCTAAAAACTTAAGACCCGATTTTTCCATTCCTTTGTAAGTTTTAAGATTTTTTTTGCCTAACAATGAACATTATTAGCATTTACTTTTATATTTTTGCCCTGTATTTTTATTGGTGGTGTTGTGTAGCGTAGATTCCAACTCATAGCAACCCTGTGTATGGTTTCCTAGGAATGACTCATGAGTTTGAACCACTGATCTTCCAGTTCAAACTGGCCTTGAGGTTGAGTACTTATCCTATGGCTTCACACCAGGACTTCATATCTTCTCTAGTACTGTAAACATGTATTAGTATGGAGATAAAAATCTCTTTTAATAACAGCTAACAACACTAGGGCCACTGATGTAAAGTTAGGAACCGTGAAGTAAGGGAGAAGGGTTAGGTGCAGAAAACAAATGGAAAGATTGGACCCAGAGCTTTTAGCTGGCACACCCTTCAGTACTGATGATACCTTGTTCTCTCAGAACAGACTGTTTCACTGCTACGCTTCACATCTTAGATTTATTAAATTCAAATGAAGCACTCTTGAGTGGAACTAAATTTTAGTCTCTAAACATGCTTTCTGTTTCTTTTATTTATTTTTAAAATTTTTATTGTGAATTATGTGATAGCTTACATGGGAAAACATTAGCTTTACATTCATCCTGTCGTATATTTTTTCACTGCCATGGTTACAATCCCCTCCATGCATCATCATCTAAGCAAAGGTTGTACCCTGCAAGCCTGCCCCCTGGTCATGAGCACACAGCCCCTCTCCCTCTCTGGGTCTAGAGTCCTCAGCCATTCCATCTCTCCACGTCATCGCCTCTGCTTTCATCTCTGGCATCATTGTTTCTCTGGGTAGGGTCCCAAACTCCACTCTTCTCCCTTGATGGTCCCAGGGACCTCTGCTCCTAGACTGCCAAGTTAGTCACTCCTCTCCTTTTGTTACAAAACATCTACCTTTACATTTCCAGCCCTTACAGTCAGTCCTGATAACAGTTATTCACTATTGTACCGTAAGAGATATATCCCATTCTCCTTTTATCAGCCCCACCCAGACAGATTGGATACTACTCAGTGGAGATTCTACCTTCCTCCATGCCCTCTAGATCTAGGCTCCCTCTTGAAAGCTTGTAAGCCAGTCACTTCTTGCTTTTGTAGCCCCCCCCATTTTGGGTAGCCAATGTCCAAGTTGCCCATCCCTGTCTACTCTGTTTATGGAGGGGGTGGGAACAGCCTCTGGGCATTTCAGCAGTAATTCATTTCAGGTAAATTAGAATAGATTTTTGGTTTCTATGTTATTTTGTTTAAGCATCTATTTAAAAACTAGCTAGCTACTTCTTTCCCACTTTTTAGTCTATGTAGAATGAGATTTTGTATTCTACTGAAGTAATGAATTGTATGTATATTTTCATTTAAAATTCATTCAGCAAATGTTTATTGGGCATCAGCTATTTGTAGGCATTATTCTAAATAGTTTTGGTAAGCAGATGCATACCCTCCAGGAACTGACATTCTAGTGGGCCCTAGGGAACCTGGTAGGACTGGGAGTGAGGGCTAGATCATGTAAGATTGCATAAGTCATTTTAAAAGAATCTGAGTGAATAAGGTTACATTCCAGAGTTTTGAGCATTGGAGTGATGTGATCTTTTAAAGAATGACTCGTGCTTGTTCAGAATAATACGTTGTTGGGAGGGTAGGTATGAAAGCAGAGATTTCTCTTAGGAGCTTTTGCAGTCATCCAAGTGAAAGATGGTAGCCCAGACTCCAGTTTAAGTAATATAGGTAGCAGAAAGGGGTTGGATTCTGAATATATTTTGAAAGTAAAGCCAACAGTACTTTCTAATGGAGTCAGTATTACACATGTTGTTGTTATGTGCCGTGGAGTCGGTTCCACTCATAGTGACCCCGTACAGGGTTTCCATGGCTGTAAATCTATATGGGAGCAGAAAGCCTACATATAGAGGTGAGAAAAGGTAAGCAAACAAGGATGACCAAGGGTGTTTTTTATGTTGTATGCTTTTTATGTTTTATGATATATGGAATGTTGTCACCCACGGGGCTGAGTGATGGAAGTTTAAACAAGAAGTACTTGTTCTTTCAGAAGATGACAAGTATTGCAAGGATGAACACTTTTTTCCTTTGCTGCACTTGAGGAAATTTATTCTGTACATTTATTATTGCACTAACTGACTTTATCCCACCCAAACTTAGAATTTTAACATGTTGAGCAACTGTAGCACATGAAAGTGCTACTGTGGCAATGTAGGATAAACATACCCTCTAGCCACTCTCAGAAATCCTATACAGATTCATTATGAGTAGGAACTGACTTGATGGCACATAACAACAACACATAACCCGTGGATCAATTATATTTCCCTCCTCCCCGCTATTTTTTTAAATAAGGTTTTAATGGAATATGTTGTTGTTGTTGTTAAGTGCCGTCGAGTCGGTTCCGACCCATAGCGACCCTGTACAGGGTTTCCGAGGCTGTAAATCTTTATGGGAGCAGAATGCCTCAACTTTCTCCCACGGAGCGGCTGATAGTTTCGAACTGCTGGCCTTAAGGTTCGCAGCCCGATTCGTAACCCCTACGCTATAGGCACATGCATTTATTTACATATTGTCTATGAATGTTGCTTAATACAGCAGCAGGGTTGAAAGATCATACGGTCCACAAAAACAAAAACTTTCATAGAAAAACTTATAAAGACCCTGTTCTAGAATCACTGTCTTTGAAACAGTCTGGTTCTTCTTTGATAGCATTTTGATCTTTTTGTTTCTTTACCCTTACTAACAATTCAGTTCAGGTTCTGAAAATCAATTGTTATTTCCATGTTTCATGAGGTATTCCTCATGAGCACAGTTAAGTGCTCCAGATTATGCATTATCTGCAATGTTGTCTGTAGCTTGTCATGATTCACACAGTTGAAAGCCTCTGCACAGTCAGTAAAGCACACGTAAACATCTTTCTGGTGTTCTCTACTTTCAGCCAAGAGCCATTTAATGTCAGCAATGTTATGCCTCATTCTATATCCTCTTCTGAATCCAGCTTGAACCTCTCACAGTTCCCTGTCAGTGATGTACTGTTGCAGCCGTTTTTCAGTTATCTTAAGCTAAATTTTATTTGTCTGTGATATTAATGATATTGTCTGATGATTTCCAGATTCGTTGAGTCACCTCTCTTTGAAACGGGCACAAATACGGATCTCTTCTAATCAGTTGGCCAGGTAGCTTGTCTTACAAATTTCCTGGCATTGAGTGCCTCCAATGCCGCATCAGTTTGTTGAACAGCTTCAATTTGTATTCCACCAATTCCTGCAGTCTTGTTCTTTGCCAATGCCTTTAGTGCACCTTGGACTTCTTCTCTCAGTTCCACTGGCTTGTGATCATATGCTACCTCTTAATTTGTTAAACATTCACCCTTCTTTTTGGTACAGTGACTCTGTGTATTCCTTTCATTTCATCTTCCTTTTTTGTTTTTTATGTTTTTTATTGTGAATTGAGTGAAAGTGTACATGGCAAATCGTTAGTTTTGCATTCAACAAATCATACTTTGTTTCATTGCAATGATTACAGTCTCCTCCATGTACTATCATTTACCAATATTTATCTATTCCCCCCCCTTTTTTTTTAAAGTTTTTATTGTGAATTGAGTGATAATTTACATGGAAGAACATCAGTTTTATACTTACCGTTTCACTGCAGTGATTACAATCTCCTCCATGCATCATCATTCAACAGTATTTATTTCTATTCTCTCTGGGGTTTTGTGTTTTATTTAGATGTAAACAAAAACACTCAGGACTATATAATCATTTAAACAACCAAAGGGTACATTCTGCAAGATTGCCTTCTGACTACCAGCACCTGACCACCAGCACACAGCCTTTCTTTTTCTCCATGAGTCTAGAGTCCTCAGCTGCTCTCTCTCTCCATGTCTTCATCTTCTGTCTCCATATCTGGTGTCGCTGCTTCTCTGGATAGGGTCCCACATTCCGCTTCTGCTCTTCTCCCTTGTCCTTCAATCTTTTTTTGCTTTCTGCAGTATTCAATATTTTGCCCAGTATTGTTGTTAAATGCTAGCGAGTCTGTTTTAATTCATGGCAACTCTGTGTAGGCTTTCCAAAGAGAAGCTGGTTAGTTTGAACTGATGACCTTGTGGTTTGCAGCCCAGTACTGGTGCTATAGCACCACACCAGGAGTCCAGTGTACCCATAGAATCCTTTAATATTTGAACTTTTTTCTTTAGTTCTTTTAGATTGAAAAATGCTGGATGTGTTCTTCCCTTTTGTTTTTCTAGCTCCAGGTCTTTGCACATTTCGTTATATTGACTTTGTCTTATTGAACTGCCCTTGAAATTTGCTGTTCAACTCTTTTACCTCCTCATTTCTTCCATTTGCTTTAGCATCTCTACACTAAAGAATAAGTTTCAGAGTCTCTATTAACATCCATTTTGATCTTTTCCTTATTTCTTGTCTTAATGACCATTTGTTTCCTTCTTGTATGATGTTCTTAATGTCATCCCATAACTCTTCTGGTCTTTCTTTGGTCATTAGTGTCTGATGCATCAAGTTTGTTCTTGAGAACAAATTCAGGTGGGGTATATTCAAGTTCATATTTTGGCTCTGTGGAGTTTTTTTCTTCAGCTTCAGCCTGCACTTGCATATGAGCAATTGATGATCTGTACCATAGTCTGTCCATGCCCTTATTTTGGCTGATTATATGGAGACTTTGCACCGTTGCTTCCCCCAGATGTAGTCAGTTTGATCTGATTTCTGTGTATCCCATAAGATGAAATCCATGTATAGTTGTCTTTTATGTTATTTAATAAAGGTATTTGCAATGAACAACTCATTGGTCTTGCATAATTCTATTATGCAGTCTCCTGGAAATTCAAATACAATGGTGTTGCATTCATAATCAAAAAGAGCATTTCAAGCTCTGTCTTGAAGTACAACACTGTGTTAGGATAATATTCATACCCTTACAAGGAAGACCATTTAATGCCACTATTATTAAAATATATGCATCAACCATTAAAGTCAGTGGTGATGAAATTGAAGAATTATACCAACTTTTTCAGTCTGAAATAGATCAAACATGCAATCAAGGTGTATTGATAATTACTTTATGATTGGAATGTGAAGATTGGAAAAAAGGGGAAAGATCAGTCGTTGAACAATATGGCCTTGGTGATAGTAAAGATGCTAGAGATCACATGATAGAATTTTGCAAGTACCTTTTTAAGCAACATAAAAGACAACTATACACGTGGATCTCATAATATGGAATATATAGAAATTAAATTGACTACATCTGTGGGAAAAAACTGGGAAAGCTCCATGTCATTGGCCAAAACAAGGCCAGGGGCAGGCTGTGGAACACACCATCGATTGCTCATATGCAAGTTCAGGCTGAAGCTGAAGAAAATTAAAACAAGTCCATGAGTGCCAAAATATGACCTTGAACATATCTCACTTGAATTTAGCTATTTTTACTCATTTTGAGTTGTTCCCTATAAGCAAAGGAAGGCCCCGAAAGTTTTACTCCATTCATATCATCGTGGTCAACTGTATTTTGATGAGGTGGCAGCTCTTCTGAAGTTGTATTTTGAGTATTTTCCAACCTGTGGGGATTATCTTCTAGCACTATATCTGACAGTATTCTGGTGCTATTCATAATGTTTTAACACTTAATATTCTGGAGGTATCTGACAGTGATCCACTGCTATTCATAAGGTTTTCGGTGACTAACCACCCAGAAGTAGTCTGCCTCTCCTTCCTAGTCATTCTTAGTCTGGAAGCTCAGCTGAAACCTGTCCACCATGGGTGACCCTGCTGGCATTGAAAATACTTGTGGTATAGCTTCCAGCATCACAGCAACATGCAAGCCACCCCAGTATGACAAATTGACGAGTCATAGTTTTCCACACTTTTGTTACTATGAATATTTAGGCTGTTAACATTCTTGAGCAGTTATTCATGTAGACATATATTTCATTTCTTATAGGTATTACTAGGTCAGTTGGTATTCTGTATTTAGCTTTTCGAAAAACTGTCAGTTTTAATTCTACTTGAAACTCATCGTCCTGAACCACCACATTTCTTTGTTTTGGAGAAAGTTAAGTAATTTAACTGACAAGTGATTGTAAATAGTACATTTTATAAAAGCTAACAGATGCTTTATATAGTAGAATGCTAAATTTAAGTAAGGCTTTAGAGAAGACATAAGAGAACTTTCAAGGTTGGATGTGCTGCCAGAATACCTGAAGTTATAATTTCACCCACTTCTGCTGATAACTGAAATGTGTAAAAGTCTAAGAAATCTTATAAATCAATTTTTTTTTAAAAAATGTAAAGAAATATTTGTGGCTCTTTTTAATAAGAGTATGAAATAAAATGACAAAATATTAATTTGTCTTAACTAGATGAGGGAGGTACTTGTCACTAAGAATTTCATAGTTAATCACTTTGACTTATTATACTGTATTTTAATTATTGATTTGGAAATTATTCTAAGTCGGAACTTGATCATTGAAGACTCTTGATTCTTTTTTTTTTCCAGGTGCAGTACAGAAGCCTTCTAAAAAATTAGAAATGCATGTTTATAGCAAAAGGTTGGAGATCATGCTCCAGTAAGTTTTTCACCCATTATTGCTTAATAGAGGGTAGTAAGTCCTGGATTCAAATGCTCTGGCCCAATCGCTGACTTCAGACAAGGTCACTTACAGGTTCCTGTTTTTCTGTCAGTAAAAAGCAGTTTGAACTGGGTTACCTCTCAAATCCCTTCCAGCTAGCCACACACTAGCTAGTTCCAAGTATATGAGACTAGCTTCATAAGTCACTTATCCATGAAATAAATTTTACATAAAATAAAGCCCTAGGGGATGGCATATTTAGCAAAGAGAAAAAATATTGTTGTTAAACACAAATATTAAAATCGGAACCTAATGTTTTATATATTTAAGTCCTAGTGTGGCACTGAGTTAATGAGCTGAACTGCAAGGTCGGCGGTTTACGCTCACCAGCAGCTCCTCGGAAACCCTATACAGGGTGGCTATCAGTTGGAACATATTTACTATTTACTTCTCTTTAAATGTCAATTCTTCAATAAGAGTGATTATCTTCTAGGCTCTTCTCAGTTAATCTGTAGATCAGGGGATATATAAAAGTAGGTAATATCGTACTAGGACCTATGTTCAATTTGGTATTCCTCTACCTATACATAATGTATTCTTCCACTAATGTTGTATTTTTGCTTATTTTAAGGGACATATTTGGTGAAGACTGTGTAAGTGTAAAAGATGGCTGTAGTCTTAGTGTCACAGTGGATGGAAAAACTGCAAATATAAACTTGGATACACGGGTATGTTCCATCTTACATTTCAAGAAATGTGGGAAATAATGTGAAGGAAGAAATATCCATGATCCATACCTAAAATTCTGACATTTCCTTCCAGTTTTGCCTTTGTTTTTTTGTTTTTCTATAATGTGGTATAGGTCTATATGAAGTATATATACAAAGTGGTATATATGCATCCTGTGCTTTTTTTGTTTTGTTCTGTCATTAAGTACTTTTCATGTTGGTATATACACATTTTTTATATTCCCACTGTACACCTTAATTTACTTTAGCATTTCTCTTGTTCGGTATCTAACTGATTCCAGTTTTTTTCAAAGAAGAAACAAGTAGCTTAAACATAGGATTATATAGTGTGTGTGGCCTGTGACCTCAAACTACCACATCTAGCTTAGCTATTTCACAAATACAAACATCTTCATTGCAGGGTTGGATATGAGCTTTAGAACAGTTCTGAACAAATAAACGTGTTTTAAAATTCTTTTTTATGTTCTTGGGCTATATAGATGTTTTGAGAAAAGATTAGTTGGTTGTTTAACCTCAGGAAAATAGTCTATGGACATGGACAAGTAATTCACTAGAGAAGAAATATACATAGGTTATAAACATGAAACAAATGGTTATATCTTCTAATAATTAGAGAAATGCATATTTAAAGTATGAGATACCAGTTTGCTTTTATTAGGATTAAGAAGAGTGATATGACCCAGTAATGGTGAAAAAATAGGGAAACAACTATGCCTGTGTGCTGTTATTAAGGAGGAGTGTAAATTAGGAAATACATTCTTTCTGTAAGGTCGTTTGGTGTTATGCATCAAAAGGCTTAAAATGATGAACACCTTTAACCTACAATTCTACCAAATTTGTGAAGACATTAGTAATTAGACAAGTGAGCAAGGATGTCTGTTATATCATTGATTAAAAACATTAAAAAACTACAATAAACCTAAATATGCGGGAGTAAAAAGCCAAACCAAACCCGCTGCTGTCAAGTCCAACTGTAAATCTTGACAGAAGCTGACAGTCTCATCTTTCTCCCAAGGAGCTGCTAATAGGTTTGAACTACCGACCTTGCGGTTATCAGTCCAATGCTTATCCTACAGGGAATATGTAAGAGTTGTTGCTGTGTGCCATCTAGTCATTTCTGACTCATAGCAACCCCATAGAGGGTTTCCAAGGTTATAGATCTCTATGGGAGCAGAAATCCCTTATCTTTCTCATGTGGATTCAAACCACTGACTCTGGTCAGGAACCCCCTACATCACCAAGGCTGTAGTGAAGCTTACATTTGGGGATACTAAATAAATTATGTATATTGTATACCCTTGTGAAAGATGCAGGAGGTGCAGTGGTTCAAATAAATATTCAACTGCTATTGGAAAGGTCAGCGGAGAAAGATGTGGCAGACTGCTTCTATAAATATTTACTGCTTCAGAGACTCCAGGGAGCATTTTAATTCAGTCTTCCAGGGACTGACAGCAACAGGTTTCGTTTGGTTTATTTTATGCTTTTTACATGGAATACTATCCTATTTATGTTCCATGCAAGTAGAAGGGTCTGTGGTATCTGTTCACTTTATGGTCTTATATAGACATCTGGTAGCGTAGTGGTTACGAATCGGGCTGCGAACCTTAAGGTCAGTGGTTCAAAACTACCAGCCGCTCCACGGGAGAAAGATGAGGCTTTCTACTCCCGTAAAGATTTACACCCTCGGAAACCCTGTACTGGGTCGCTATGGGTCGGACCCGACTCGATGGCACTTAATAACAACAACAACAACACTATATATAAAGTCATCAAGAGTGATGATGTATTATACACAGTTGTGTATATTTGTGCATTATTGATAGAAAAAAAGTCACAAAAGGAAATACAATCAATTATCCATTTTTGTTTAAAAGAGAAAATGTATAGATAAGGTTTAGACACTTGAATGAAGTGACTGAATTAAGAGTGTGTTTTCTTTCTTACATTTTTATATGGAACATTCATGTTGTGATAAAAAATAGTTTTAAACTATATAAACTGTTTTGCACAACTCAATATGAAGAGAAACAGCTGTAAACATCCATTAGTAACTCAAACATGGCCTGTACAAAGTATGAATCTAGGAAAATTAGAAATTATCAAAAATGAAATGGAACACATAAACATCTATATCTTAAGCATTAGTGAGCTAAAATGGACTAGTATTGGCCATTTTTAATCTGACAACCACACGGTTTACTATGCCAGGAATGACAAATTGAAGAGGAATGATGTTGCATTCATCGTCAAAAGGAACATATCCAGATCAGTCATGAGGTACAACACTGTCTGTGATAGGATAATTTCCATCCGCCTACAGGGAAGATTAGTTAATACCACTATTATTCAAATTTACGCACCAACCACTAAAGCCAGTGAGGATGAAATTGAAGAATTCTACCAACTTCTTCAATCTGAAATTGATCAAACATGCAATTAAGATGTATTAGTTATTACTGGTGATTGGAATGCAAAGGTTGGAAATAAAGAGGAAGGATCGGTAGTTGAAAAATATGGCCTTGGTGCTAGAAATGATGCTGGAGATCACATGATAGAATTCTGCAGAAACAATGATCTATGCATTTCAAATACCTTCTTTAGACAGAATTAGACATGACTATACAAACGGACCTCACCAAATGGAATACACAGAAATCAAATTGACTATATCTGTGGAAAGAGACAGTGGAATAGCTTCATATCATCAGCCAAAACAAGGCAGGGGCAGACTGTGGAACAGACCATCAATTATTGTTGTTGTTAAGTGCTGTCGAGTCAATTCTGACCCATAACGACCCTGTATAGGGTTTCCGAGGAGCAGCTGGTGAGCTTGAACCGCTGACCTTGTAGTTCAAACGGCTTTGCAGTCTGGCACATTAACCCACAGCACCACTCTAGGACTCCTTGATCATATGCAAATTCAGACTGAAGCTGAAGAAAATGAAAACAAGTCCACAAGAGCCAAAATATGACCTTGAATATATCCCACCTGAATTTAGAGATCAACTGAAGAACAATAGTTTGATACATTAAACACTAAAGATCAAAGACCAGAGGAGTTGTGGGATGAAATTAAGAACATCATACAGGAAGGAAGTAAAAAGTCATGAAGACGACGACAAAGAAGGAACAGATCAAAATGGATGTCAGATAGACAAGGAAATAGCCACAGAGGGCTAGAGCTGAGAGTGAAGCAGCCAACTGATAAGAAGTGAGGGGAGATGCACAAGAACATCCAAACGTGCAAATAGTACCCATTTGACCTACCCTCGATGGCTTGATAATCAGAACTCAACTAAAAGAAGATTTAAAAAAAAAAAATGTTTGCTAAAGGAAACGAGAGTAAATTGCTACAATTTGATGAATTTGACCTATACTCATGAAGATAGTAACTCAAATACCAGCAAAGATGGAATGAGTCTTCACATTAAGTGTCAATGCTATCCCCTCTGCACACAGGGTAGATAGGAACAAGCAACTTAGATATTGACTACCTAAAATGAGGGGGTGATCAAGGCACAAAGTGACTGGCTTACAAGGTTTCAAGAGGGGGTTTAAGAGTGTGGGGAGGAAGATAGAGTCCCCACTGAATAGTTTTCATCTTGTCTAGATGGGTCTGGGTAAAGAGATGGGGATAAGATTCTTAAGACTCAGTAGTGAGTAATAGTTATCATGACTAATTGGGACTGTCACAATTGTAAAGGTAGAAGAAGTTTTGTAACAAAACCAGAGGGATTAGTTAATCTTAGCAGTCCAGAAACAGGACCTTAGGACCATCAAAGTAGAAAAGCGCAAGCAGAATGTGGGACCCTATTGAGAGAAGCAGCAACACCAGAGAAGGAGGCAGAAATGGGGACATGGAGAGAGGGAGCAGCTGTGGACTCTAGATTCATGGAAAGAGAGGGACTGAGAGCTGGCAGCCAGTAGGCAGACTTGCAGAATGTGCCCTTTAATTATTTTATATGCCTGTGTTTAAAAAAAAAAAAAAAAGCTAAAGTGAATAGAGAGAATTATTATTATCTGATGGTACATGGAGGGTATTATAATCATTGTAATGAAACCAAGGTGTATGATTTGTTGAATGTAAAACTGGTGATATGCCCTGTAAACCTTTACTCAATTCACAATAAAAACTTAAAAAAAAAAGGATGTCAGAAAACAACTGAAACTTGCTCTCCAGTGTAGCGATGGCTAGAGCAAATGGGAAAAATGACAAGGTACAAGAACTGAACAGAAAATTTCAAAGGTCAACTTGAGAAGACAAAGTCAAATATTACAATGACATGTGCAAAGATCTGGAGTCAGAAAACCAAAAGGGAAGAACACACTCAGCATTTCGCAAGCTGGGGGACCTGAAGAAAAAATTCAAGTCTCAACTTTAGTTATTGAAGGATTCTCTGGGCAAAGTATTGAATGATGCAGAAATCATCAAAAGAAGATGGAAGGAATACACAGAGTCACTGTACCAAAAGGAAATGGTTGATTTTCAACCAATTCAAGAGGTATCATCATATGATCAAGAGCCAATGATACTGAAGGAAGAAGTCCAAGGTGCGTTGAAGGAATTGGCAAAGTACAAGGAACCAGGAATTGATGGAATAAAAACTGAAATCTTTCAAGAAAAGGAAGCGGCACAAGGGACACTCACTCATCTCTGCCAAGAAATTTGGAAGACAACTATCTGTCAAACTGATCGGAAGAGATCCATATTTGTGCCTATTCCAAAGAGAGATGACCCAACGGAATGTGGAACTCATCGGACAGTATCGTTGCTATCCCATGTGAGTAAAGTTTTACTAACGGTAATACAGAAATGGCTGCAAGCATACATTGACAAGAGAACTTCCAGAGGTTCAATCCGGATTCAGAAGAGGACATGGAAAGAGGGATATCATTGCTAATGTCCAATCAGCAGAGAATACCAGAAAGATGTTTACCTGTGCTTTATTGACTATGCAAAGGCTTTTGATTGTGTGGATCATGACAAGCTATGGACAACATTGCCAAGTATGAGTATTCCTGAACACTTAATTGTGCTTCTGAGGAATTTGTACATGGCCTAAGAGGCAGTTGTTCAAACAGAACATGGGAACACTGAATGGTTTAAAATTAAGAAAGCTACGGAAGAGATGCATAGTATCCGAAGGACCTGGGAGAGGAGGAGCAGAGGAAACAATCTTTGCTTGTCTGGGAATTAGTGTTGGATTACTGAATAAGTAAGGTTGTGCTGCTTTCTGCCTCAGTACTAACCAGTATGTTGCAAGTCATCAAAAAGTTCAAGAGGGATCCATCTCAAATTCTGGTAAAGAAGGAAACATTGGCCTTAGAAAGGATCCTTGTTCTACAAAAAAAAAAAAAACTGAAAGAAGAATTGGCAGTGGGGATCAGTTTGGGAGGAGAGCTGTGCCCTTAGACATTAAAGACAAGCAGATTGTAAGGATTTCACTGAAATGAAACAAAATGTGTATGAATTGTTCAATGGAAAACTGATCTGCTATGTGAACCTTCACCCATTCCACAATACAATGTTTAAAAGAAACAAGACAAATGGATTTTGGGTGACCTGAAGATGTCTACAACACAACATGAAGGAAATGCCAGTGAAGATGGCTGACTTGAGTGAATCCCTGGGATGAGAGCGTTCTGAGTGCAGTGCTCTCTGGGGCTGAGTTGGCGATCATAACACACACTGTGCTTTCTGAGGGGTAATATTTGAAGCTTGTCTCAATACTCATAAAAAATCAAACACAGATTTTGATAGGAACACAACGTTAGTCATAATCTCATGTGAGGAAGTTCCTCAATGTCTACCTTAGGAATTTATTTTGTAGTTTTGTAGCAATGGTTGTATTGAGTGTGCTTTGTCATTTAATAATATACTTGTTGACTAAAAGATATAAGTGCTGTATATAATTAGCCAGGTAGATGACCATATCTGCCTTTATTGTGTTAGTTATCAGCTTAAATAGGAAAAACTTTAAAATGTCTTTGTAAAGAAAATCTTTGAATTCACTTTGTTCTTATATTTTTCATTAGTAAAGTAACTTATTGTACTAAATGTGAGCTTTGCTAAACACTTGTTGTTGTTGTTGTTAAGTGCAATCGAGTCGGTTCTGACCCATAGCTACCCTGTGTAAGGGTTTCCAAGGAGCAGCTAGTGAGCTCGAACTGTCGACCTTGCAGTTCAAACGGCTTTGCAGTCTGGCGCATTAACCCACAGCGCCACACTAGCAACAGTTATATCCTAGGGTTAGATCCCAGACAAAAAGTCATATTGTATATTGAGTGTTTCTTAAATTAAATTTAATAAATTACATTTTCTTTTGGAAAAAAAAATTAAGAAAGGTGTGCGACAAGGTTGTGTCCTTTCACCATATTTATCCAACCTGTACACTAAGCACATAGTCCGAGAAGCTGGGTTCTATGAAGAAAAACAGGATTGGAGGAAGACTCATTAACAACCTGTGATATGCAGATGCTACAACCTTGCTTGCTGAAAGTGAAGAGGACTGAAAATACTTAACTGATGAAGATCAAAGAGCACAGCCTTCGGTATGGATTGCATCTTGATGTAAAAAAAAAAAAAATCCTCACTACTGGACTAATAAACAATGAGAAAAGATTGAAATTGTCAAGGACTTAATTCTTCTTGAATCAACCATCAGCACTCATGAAGGCAGAAGTCAAGAAATCAGAAGACATATTGCATTAGGCAAATCTGCTGCACAAGACCTTTTTTAAAATGTTGAAGAGCAAAGGTGTCAGCTTGAGGACTAAGGTGTGCCTGACCCAAGCCATGGTATTTTCAATAACTTCATATGCATGTGAAAGCTGGACAGTGAATAATGAAGACCATAAAAGAATTGATGCTTTTGAGTTATGGTGTTGGAGGAGAATATTGAAAGTGCCATGGGCTGCCCAAAGAACCAATAGATCTGTGTTGGAAGAGGTGCAGCCAGAGTACTCCTTGGAGGCCAGGATGGCCAAACTTCGTGCCTCACACTTCAGACATATTGTCAGGAGGGACCACTCGCTGGAAAAGTATATTATGTTTGGTAAGGTGGAAGGTCAGAGAAAAAGAGGAAGACCCCCAACAAGATGATTGGCAAAGTGGCAGCATCAGTGGGCTCAAGCGTGGCAACAATTGTGAGGTTGGCCCAGGACTGGGCAGTGTTTCTTTCTGTTGTACATATGGTCGCTAAGAGTCAGTAGCGACTCAATGGCACCTAACAACAACCTTTTTGTAGTTGAGTTGTAAGAATCAAGTAGATAATAATGATTAGTGAGTTTACATCAAATTTAATACAAAGTGTTGAGTAGATGATTATATCCATTACTTGCTAAGTAATTTGTGTTCCTTAGAGTAACTGGATCATAATGGGTTTTCAAGTAAATGTAGTTCAGTGGACTTTATTTTTTTCCACAAAAACATGAATCTTTAATTAGACCTAGCTATTATGCTCAGTCTATTTCTTAGTAAGGGCTGTCAGCAAGGTAGTCTTCTCACAAGTATGCAGTGCAGCTAGGCTAGGTCGTGATATTCAGCCCTACTATGACCAGAGCTCTGGAAGCGTAGTGGTTACCAGTTGGGCTGCTAACCTCAATGTCAGCCGTTCCTTGGGAGAAAGATGTGGCTTTCTGCTCCCGTAAAGATTGACAGCCTTGGAAACCCTATACAGGTTTTGCTTTGAGTTGGAACCAACTTCACAGCACATAACCATAATGATTTCTCTCCTTACAGGAAATGTTTTTTCATAATTGGTCTTCTATTTAATAATTCTAGACTCTTTAAGTTGAATGGCATATTTTTGCTTTTGCTTTCAGACTGTAGAATGTGAAGAAGGAAGTGAAGATGATGAATCCCTCCGAGAAATGGTGGAACTGGCTGCACAAAGACTTTATGAGGCCCTTACCCCAGTTCACTGATAACCTTATATCTCTGTATACATTAAAACTTTTTTTTAAATGGGTGACTGTATTTCTGTTACTAAAATGCATTTGTTTCTCTGGGGTAGTCTATTTACTATTGACACAGTTGCTGTTAAGTTTCCATGGATTCAGTCCGCAACTCACTGCAACCTCATGGACAATAAAATCAAACTGCTGTGATTCATAAGGTTTTCACTGGCTGCTTCTCCACCACCACCTGGGAGTAGGTTGCCAGGCCTTTCTTCCTAATCTATGACAGTCTGGAAGCTCCAGTGAAACCTGTTCAGTATACAGCAACACAAAAGTCTCTACAGGTGGTGGCTACACATAAAATCAGACCTGGAATAGAAAGTCTCCTGCATGGGAGGCTAGAATTCTACCACTGAAACACCAGTGGCCCCTCTTTTGACATTAAATAGCTTTTATTCCAACCACTTGGCTACTGCTAAACTACCAATAAATTTACTCATTCTAGAGCTAAGGAGCTCAGGTGGTGCTAGAGGATAAGCACTAGACTTTGCTAACTGCCATCAGATCCACCAGCCACTCCCTGGGAGAAAGCTGAGGACACCTGCTCCAGTAAAGGTTTACAGCCTTGGAAACCCTATGCAGGTGGAAATATACTCAATAGCAATGGGTTTGGGTTGCTTTGGTTATTAAGTATATTACCCATTATTTTAGAACTTTACTGAATCTATTTCCAGGCATGTGTATCTCATTGAAACCTTTCAGATCTGTTCATATCAACTGAGTTTACCTTACTGTACTTTTTAAGGAAAGAAAACACATAGTCATATCCATATTCTAAATATGAATTTTTAAATTATCACATCAAGTTGTAAACCCACTTTCTCGGTTTTTTTCTCTTCTGGCACTTGCCAAATTGCTTGAATCTGTCTTCATCTCCACTGCCGCCTTCTAAGTTCAAGTCACTCTAAATTCCCGCAGTAATCTCCCTTCTTTCATACTTGATTTCTAAAAAAACACAAATCTGACTCAAGTCTAAAATCCTGCTTAAAATCCTTCAGTGTCTCCTTCATGACAGAACTAATGTCCAAACACCGTAACTTGGCCCACCTGGGGAGTATTAAGAAATTGCTGATGGAGTCCTGGTGTGGCACTGCAAAATAATCACGGGACGGCTGACCCCAACATAAGTGGTTCAAACCCACCAGTCACTCGTTGGAAACCCTCTATAGGATCACTGAGTAGAAACAACTGGAAGGCATTTTACAACACCTACCAACAGAAATTGTTGGTCTGCAGCAACCTTTAGGTATTTTTAAAGCTCTCCAGATGATTTTAACATGAACCCTGGTAATACCAGACTCTAGTTTGGGTGATGCTCTGCAACATCCCACCTGCACACCAGCTGCAATAATTCAAGCCACAGAAAGGTATCTCAATCTTTATAAAACTCACTGCTGCTCCTCTTACCCCTCTGATTTTAATCTTTAGTTCAGTTGTTTTAGGACTTCTGATCTGTTTTATCCTGGTCTTCACACCTCATTCCACAGATCAAAATGTTCAATAAATAACATCAATTTTAAGGCGTGATTAAGGAATTTCTTTGAACAACTCTGCCACAAGTCATATTATTGCCACTTGGTGAAACATCTAAACCGTTTATTTTTTGTTGTTTTTTGTTTTTTAGAAACCGCTTCAGGCCATGTGTGATTTTGGATTCGATGGCTGCACTTTGCTTTCACGGTAAGTTTTCAACTGGGGAAACTAGCAGATGACACTGTGGCAAGAGGAGCAAGTAGGTAAGCTGCTGAACTGAGGTCCTCAGTGGTGCTCTCTCTCCGTGGTGAAGGTGCCGGCGGCCCAGAGCAACATTCTAGACTCGTGGTCTGACTCCCCGTGAAAGAGGTCTCCTTCCAAGCGTCCTGCTACACCCACACTTTCAGGCAACGTCTTGTGTCTTTCCCCAAGAGCGCAAAGCCGCTACTACTTGCGAGCTATCGCTCATCTTAAAAACGACTAGCACTCCCTCTTGCTGGCCACCAACGGAACCAGCTTACTGCACTCGGAAGACAAGGATTCTAGTGGTAGAGCGCGGGCGGGGGCACTCGCCCGGATATCCGGCCTCGCCCCGCCTCCCGCGACCTCAGCCATGGCGGTGTGTGAAGCCGTGAGCTGTGGGAGTTCACTGCGTTGGCCTCGCGTGTTACTATTTGGAGACTCCATCACCCAGGTACCGCCGGCCCGGTTTCCTGGTCTGACCTGGTGCCACTCTCCCATCAAATCCCTTAACTCTCAAGTGGCCTGCGTTCTCGGTGCCCTCGGTTTCTTTGGGCGCCGCGAACGCTCCCGGCCTGGTCTGTTGTCACAAGCTCTTGACTCGCTTTACTGCCCCAATGTCTCCCCACTAAGTCCAGTAGGCTGTTTTAAGATTCTCAAGGCCAGCTTTCTCCATAATGCCCCGCTTTTCCACCTGAGGTCTTTTTTGTAATGCTTCCACCTTCCTGTTAATGATGCCAATGAAGGCGTTCTTTCTTTAGTAATATCCCGACAGTGGTTCTTAGTTACTATCTTAAGGGACAATGATATGTTCGAGGTTTACGCAATACGTTCATATGCGTTTCCATTTAGCTTCGTAGCTCTGTCGCTGTTTTACAGATAACAGGTCTAGGGAAGGGTGGATACTTGTCCAGGTCATGCCCTAATGACAGGCTGAGCTCAGCCTGAATTCCGTTGCCCTTTCCGTTCTGCGTCATTTCCCGTAGGGATTCTGTGAGGACCTGGTGACAGGAGATGGACTACCATCCGCAAGGTCTTGGTTCAAACTCACCACAGCCACTCCACAGTAGAAATGAGGTTTTTCTGCTCGTGTACATACAGACTTAAACAGCCTCGCAAACCTTAAGGGACCGTTCTATTCTGTCCTGTGGGTCACAGTCTGAATTACTTGATGGCAGTGAGTTTGAATTGTTTGTTTTGTACAAATTGAGGTGCTCTGCTTTCATTTTACTGTCGCCAGTAACTGCTCTTTTCCAAAAAAAATGTGGCTTAGTCGTCCTCAGACAGGAACCGAGCTTGTTTGTTGTCTGCCGCACACTGAGCTGATCATCATGCTCCATCAACCCCGGAAGTTCATCCAAGGGGGCCAAATGCACAGCCCGTGGTGGCTGAGTCACTTCCTGCCTGCTTTCTCCAGTCTGCACCCTCACTGCAGAAGTCACCGTAGTGCTTCTGCTAGGGGAACACTTTTTAAGTCAGGAAAATAAAATGCTTTCAAAAATAAAGTGGAAAAAGGTAATCTTTTTATTCAAGATCATTTCAGCTCACTTGTAAGAAAAAGTTGTAGGAGATAAATGTTCTGTTGTTGCGAAGTGCCGTCGAGTGGATCCCGACCCGTAGCGACCCTGTATAGGGTTTCCAAGGAGCAGCTGGTGAGCTTAAACCACCGACCTTGCAGTTCAAACGGCTTTACAGTCTGGCGCATTAACCCACAACGCCACATCAGGACTCCTACATGTTCTGAGAGGGAGTAAAATTTTGTAACATTTCAGGTATGACTTCCTGAAGCAATATGACTTTGTAAGTAATTGCTGTCATTAACTTTAGCATTTGGAGAAGTAAAAGACCTTCCAAATTCCAAGTGAATTGAATTTTATAATAGTAAACCATCTATTTTCTAATTATCCTTTCATGTATGGACACAGGTCTTCATTATCTCACTGAACACATATGTAGGTTTTGTCGCTTACACATTGATTTTTTAAAGTAGTTTTTTTCTAGATAAGAATAACTAACATTGTGGTGGTGGTATCTGGTATTAGTTGACTCCAGCTTGGCAACCGTATGCATGCTGGTGGGTTTGAACTGTTGACCTTCCAGTTAGCAATCCAGTGCTTATCCTATAGCACCACACTAGAACTACTCCGCAGAACTTTCCAAGTTGTGACTGGGGAGAAGCAGATCACCCGATCTCCCTTCCAAGGTGCCTCTGTGTGGTTCCAACCACCAACTTTTTGGCTAGTAGTTGAGTGCTTAACTGTTTGCACCACCCAAGGGGCTCCTGACTAACAATGCCAAACTAAAAACAAACTCATTGCAGTCCAGTCCAGTCCAGTCCAGTGCTCACTGACCCTATAAGACAGGGTAGAACTGCCCCATCAGGTTTCCAGAACTGTGATCTTTAAGGAAGATTTACTGCTACATCTTTTCTCTTTGAGTGCCTGCTGGGCACCCTTCAAATCACTGACCTTTCTGTTAACTGCCAAGCACATTACTTCTCCACCATCAGGGCTCCTTGACACTAATTTGTTAAGTGCTATCAAGTGGTTCCAACTCATAACAACCCTGTTTAGGGTTTCCAAGGAGCAGGTGGTAGGTTTAACCGCTGACGTTGTGGTTCACAGTCCAGTGCTGATCCTACAGTACCACACCTAAAAGTCTCAGTAAAATGTAAATGAGTCATTCAAATTCAATTTATATAGAAAAAATATATACTGCTTATTTCCAGAGTGCTACTAAAGTGTAGCTATGATAATCCGTAAAATGAGAGCTCCCCTCAGTAAATCAAAGGATGGTCAAGAAGTGTAAAGAGAAAACAAGAATTGGTAATTAAAATTCCCTTCATTAAAATGTTTTACTTATGTGGATAAGTAGTAATGGGCTTTTCTTCAGTTTTCTTTTCAGCAGGGTGGATGGGGAGCATCACTGGCAGACAAGCTGGTCAGGTGAGAAAAGTTTTGGATTGATACTTGAGCATTTGATAGAAAGTGTAATTGTATCTCAAGAAAAGAGAAAGAGGGTAAATTATACAGTTTCAAACAGTAAATGGCTAGCCAAGGACAGAGTGAGGTTTGAGCCCAAGCAATCTGACTCTAGTACCTTGTGGTTTTACTGCTACACCAGACTAAGGATGAAGCTGTTTTGCCACAGACTGACTAACCCAACAAACTGATGTAAGATAGACTCATCCTATCAGAAGTCTAGTGGATTTCATCTTATCATTGTAAGTGATTGAACTTTTAAAAATGGCTAGTCAGCTTTATGTAATCATTCACATAAAAACACTAAGATTTTTACTAAGGAATAAATGTAGTTGAGCTTTTGTACGTTCCCAAGACTTATGAAATGCTACCTGAGCTTTCTGAGTAGTGTCATAAAAATGAGTCCCTCCTCCTGCTGCTCTCTTTGGGATCAGCTGCCTGGCATTATCGTCTCCACAGTCACTCATTGGTGCTCTAGCATTTCTGCCTACTTATTTATACCAGGGGCCTTTAAAAAGTTTGTGGGAAAATGGAATGAAAACATACTGGAATTTTCCCACAAACATGTTGAAGCCCTTTGTATTGCAAATATTATTTCTTATCTTTAAGACAACCTATTACAAAGTATCAAGAGTTCCCATTTTACAGATAAGGAAATTAAGGCCAAGGGAGCTTAAGTAGTTTGTTTTTTCTAAGTCCATGCAGCTGATGCGTGCAGATGTGTTTTACGTAGGCCATCTAATCACTGAACTATATTGAAGACTGTAGGGAGGGCCCTGCAGTTAGGAAATGGCAGAGCTCGAATTTGAACCCAGTCCTGCCCAACCTAGCCCAACCTAAATCCTATGAGGAGGCTTCAAAAGTTTGTGAGAATATAGAACTGAAAGATAATGGAATTTTTCCACAAGCTTTTTGAAGCACTCTTGTATTTGGGAATTTGAACCACACACCAGAATGAACTACATCAATTTGCTAACCATAAAATGAACACAAAGTTTGATTTTTAAAACATTTTATTATGGACAACTTCAAAAATCTTCAAAAGCAAATAAAGTAATGTAATTAACCCATTTGCCCAACCTCTTGCCATGGATTATTTTGGAGCAAATCCCAGATCATATAATTTTACCAAATGATAATTGCATACCTCTGATGTAACTGATAAGGAACCTTGGTGGCTTAGTGGGTTAAGAACAAGATCAGCAGTTCAAACCCACCAACCACTCCATGGGAGAACATAACCGTTCCCGTAAAGATTTATAGTTTCAGAAACCCTGTCCTATAGGGTTCCTCTCAGTCTGAATGGACTCAATGAGCCACAGTAGAGTTTGAATATAATTGCCAGTGTGGTAAGCTTGTTCCCTTTTAGTTGATTTTGCCTCATAGTTACCCTACCGGACAGAGTAGAACTGTCTCAGGGTTTCCAGTGCTGTAATTCTCAGGGAAGCAAAGTCCACCACATTGTTCTCCTGCAGAGTTGCTTGGTGTTGTGTTCTTTTGTGCCATTGAGTTAGTTCTGAAGGAGCTCTGGTAGTGTAGTGGTTACGAATCGGACTGCGAACCTTAAGGTCAGCAGTTTGAAACTACCAGCTGTTCTGCAGGAGAAAGATGAGGCGTTCTGCTCCTGTAAAGATTTACAGCCTCGGAACCAACTCCACGGCACAAAACCACTAACACCATGTGATCCTGTGTAGGGTTTTTGAGAGCAACTAGTGGGTTTGAACTGTAAACCTTGCAGTTGAAAGTCCAATGTTTATCCTATGGTGCCATACCAGTGTTCTGGTATTGAATTTTTGTTATATACCATGGAGTTGGTTCCAACTCCTAGCAACTGTATATAGGCTGTAAATCTTTACTGGAGCAGAAAGCCTCATCTTTCTCCTGCGGAACAGCTGGTAGTTTCGAACTGCTGACCCTGAGGATGGCAGCCTGATTCGTAACCACTACACTACCAGAATGTGTTATCAAACTTAATCATGAACTTTTGTTATGATAACTTTATATGTAGGGAGCTAAGTAACATGCCAAACTGGCTTAAACTGAAACAAAACTAATTATTATACTAAAATTATTTAATTTAAACAAAATGAAATGCCTTCAAAATACTCCATGCATTTGTCCTAAACAATTGGGCTGCTAACTGCAAGTCAGCAGTTTAAACCCATGCGCTGCTCTGTGGGAGAAAGATAAGACTATTTGCCCCCATGAAGATTTACAGTCTCAGAAGCCCACATTGGCAGTTCTACTGTGCCCTATAGAGCTGCTGAGAGTCACAGTTGACTTGATGGCTGTGGGATGATGGTAGTGAAACCATTATTGCATTTGAGTTTCAGTTTATTAGTGACTTTCGACATAAGATACTAGCCCAGATTAATATCTGCTTGTCATAAATTTCACTTCAAAAACTGTTCCATGCATAAAATCATAGCCCCTTTGCAGACTGAATCATAGCCCCTTTTTACAAAATGATTCATAGCCTCTGTCATTTGGAAGTAAGATGTGTTTACCTATATACATGAACTACTTAAGGAAGAATGGCATGCTCCAAGCATTTTCTTGCTTTTATCAAAGTGAAACCTGGGCTGTTTCACAGCTGTGGGACCCTAGCACAGATCCCGTGCCTAGAGAGCACGCCCTCACTAAAGATTGGCTAAATAAGGTAATACATCGTTCTTTGCCTACTGCTGATCTTAAAAATTTTTCATTTCAGAAAATGTGATGTTCTGAATCGTGGATTTTCGGGTTACAATACCAGATGGGCCAAAATTATTCTTCCAAGATTAATCAGGAAAGGAAACAGTTTGGACAACCCTATAACAGTTACAATTTTCTTTGGTGCCAATGACAGTGCTTTAAAAGGTAAAAGCATTTTTGTGTTTTTCTAGCTTGTTGTAAATTATATTTACTTAAGGTAAACTTAAATTTATGTACTGCTTTCAGTTGTTTACATATCTCCCAATAGATAACTGTTGCAGAGCTTATAAATGAGGTCCCTGAGCTCACTTAGGTGTGTTTCTTCTGGCTTTAATGTTGGTAGATTTTATTGCTGACTCATATCTACATGCTCTTGGTTGTTGGTAGACCTAAAATGTCGTGTTTTAATGTGTTCTAAAGCCTCCTTAGTAGTGCAGTACTAAGTTGCTAATTCATTCTCTCTTTAACTGATGTAGTTGGCAGTTGTTGTGTGCTATTGAGTCAATTCTGACTCATGGCCACCCCCTGGGTTACAGAGTCAAACTGCTTCATAGGGTTTTCTTGGCTATAATCTTTAGAAAAGCAGAACATCAAAAACTAACCACCAATCTTTTGGTTACCAGTGCAAACCATTGCACCACTCAAATTGTCCTCATACGGTTTTAATTATACTGATTAAAAAGGAGTACAGGTGGTCCCTATTTACAATGCTGAACTTAGGACCATCTGGGGGGTTGTTTACTACATACGATGTTAAAATGTATCTGTAAGTGTATGTGTACTGCTTCCATCCCACAAAGACTAAAAGATACTGATAATAAAGGCAGTCATAATGAAAACTTAAGAAGAGCGAGCTTTGACTTAGAACTGATTTATTCTCATGGAGTCATCAGAACAGAACCGCATCGTGAGTCAGGGGTTCCCTGTGCTGGTGGAGGGCAGCAGCAGATTTGAACTAGGTTCATGCTTGAATTCTGGGTGTTGGTAAACCTGGATTCTGAAAAGGAGATGTGTGTCTTCATGTTTCCTGAAGAACTGCTGCTGCAACTGGAAGAAACACCGTGTGCAGGCTGTATCCTTTCAAAGGATAAAGAGGGAAAAAATACCGGTTATTTTGGAAAACTGCATAGGCCTATTACCTCAGAACAAACACCAACTAGTCTGCTGTTTATGGGCCTATGGGGGAATTCCCAAGTGAGCCACGCAGCCCAAGATACAGGAAGGGTCAACTGTTAATTGCAGCACAAAGAATCCTTACTGCCTCTGAGAAAGCTTATATTAAGTACAGGTGTTAGTAGAGACTATACATTAATGATTTTGAATAAGTGAAGTCAGTTCTTCACTTTACTATTGTACCAAAACAAATTTGGAATGAATTAACATAATTAGATATAAGGAAGGAAATGTCATAGAACAGAATTTTTAAAACCTTGTTTCAATTTTAAGACAAGAGAAAAACACTTCCTAAGCACAAAAACCTAGACAGTCCAAGTTTCACTAAAGGCATTGGTGAGAAATAAGGCTCCAGAAATTGACAAAATACCAACTGAAATGTTTCAACAAACTGAAGGAGTACTGAAGGCTCTCACTCATCTGTGCAAGAAATTTGTAAAATAGCTACCTGGTCAACTGAAAGGAAAAGATCCATATTTGTGTCCATTCCAAAAAAAGGTGAACCATTGGAATGTGGAAATCATTGAACAATATCATTGATATCACATACAAGTAAAAATCTGAAGATATTTCTAAAATGGTTGCAGCATTACATTGAAAGGGAATCGTCAGAAATTCAGAGATTCAAAAGAGGACTTAGAACAAGGAATATCACTGCTGATGTAAGATGGATCTTTACTGAAAGCAGAGACTATCAGAAAAATGTTTACATGTGCTTCATTGACTATGCAAAGGCATTCAGTTTTGTGCATCATAACAAACTATGACTAACATTACAAAGAATGGGTACTTGTTATAACAGAGCAAGGAGATACTGAATGGCTTAAAATCAGGAAAGGTGTGTTCCAGGGTTGTATCCTTTCACCATACTTATTCAAACTGTATTCTGAGCAACGAATCTGAGAAATCTGGATTATATGAATGATATGGCGTCATAATCTGAAGAAGATTTATTAATAAAATGACACAACTTTGCTTGCTAAAAACCAAGAGGACTTCAAATATTTACTGATGGAGATCAAAGAGTACTGCCTTCAGTATGGGTTGTACCTCAGTGTAAAGAAAATGAAAATTCTCACACTGAACCAATAAATAAAACCATGATAAAACAGAAATACCGAAGTTGTCAAAGACTTCACTTTGCTTGCATCCACAGCCAACACTCATGAAAGAATCAGTTAAGAAATCAAATGATGTATTAAGCAAATCTGTTGCAAAAGACCTCATTAATGTGTTCAAGAGCAAAGAGGTCAGTTTGAGGATGCACCTGACCCAAGCTATGGTTCTTTCATATGCATTTGAAAGTTGAACAGTGAATAAGGAAGACCATAGGAACATTTGAATTATGAGGTTGGAGAAGAATATTGAAAGTACCATGTACTGCCACAAGAAGAAACAAATCTGTCTTGGAAGTACAGCCGGAATGCAAAGTTGGTAAGAATTTGCCATGCTTTGGACATGTTATCAGGAGGGAACAGTCCCAGGAAAAGGACATCATGTTTGGTAAAGTGGAGGGTTGTAGAAAAAGAGGAAGCCCAACAAGATGAATTGATAAAGTGGCAGCAACAATGGGACATAATGATTATAAGGATGGCACAGGACCGGGCAGTGCTTGTGCAGAGGGTTGGTATGAATTGAAACCGATCTGACAGAGCTAGCAACAACTAAGCATAAAAACAAGGTAGGGAAGGCACAAAGAAAATAACTAGGTCTATGACATAAATTCAAAACCACTTACATCATAAAAATCTTGAAAAAGAAAATAACACGCTGAGAAAATATCTGCAAAAAGTATGCCAGACCAATACACAAGAAGTGGGGAGGGGTGGAAGAACAAGGTAGATAGGGAAACACTGCTACAGATTTGCATGGTCTAAATGAGACAGAGGTAAATAGTGATGCATGCTCAACCTTGGAACAACAGGGCTCTGTGATATAGGGATCAAGGCATAGTCTGAAGAGGGGAAAGAATACTAAGATACTTGACTGTCTTTTGAATGTTGGTTTCCCTTGCCTATTATTATAAAATAGACACTTGAGTGGGATAGAAAGGATATCAAGAAACACGAGTACAAAAAGCTTATAAGCCCATCTTCAGCCTATAACTAATACCTAGAATACCTAAAAGGGGTTCTAGAACTTGTCCAGTGAAATAGGTCTCGTGTGGAGCCTATGTACTGTATAGGACCTTAGATGGAATCTTGAGCCCCATCTAGAACTTTCTGAGGTGGGACATTCCCACTAGAAAGGACAAGTAGACCAGCCTGGAACAGCTGGAGCAACAGAAGATATATCTTCATAGAAAGATCAGCAGAAAAAACCCAAAACAATAATAGCAATATTATTGGCTACTACAATAAGCAAGTTGTTCACCAGGAAGCCATCATCAAGGCAAGCAACCAAGTCCCTTCAGGACAAACTCCCTTCTAAGACTGAAACTCAAAGGGAACACATGAGCTGGCATGTAACCGTGCTGTCGACCACATTGGTCTACTGGTGAGTGCAAGAGGGGGAAAGATAGCAATAAAGATATGGGCCAAATTTGACCACGGTGCATAGTCTCCTGTCGTCCTGGAGATGAGAGACAGAAGAAGAAGGGCTGGTTGGTCCCAAGTGTGGTGAGACTTGGGGACACCTGAGCCCTTGGACAAGGACATAGCCAAGGGGACTAGAGCTGAGAGTGAAGCATCCATCTGATATGAAGTGAGTGGAGACACACAAGAACACCTAAATTTGCAGATAGTATCTATTGGACCTCGATGGCTTGATAATATGAACTTGACTAGAGGAAGATTAAAAAAAAAAAAAAACAACAATTTTTGATAAAGGAAACAAGGGTAAATTGCTACAATTTGATGAAATTGACCTATACTCGGAGGTAGTAACTCAAAATACCAACAGAGAGGGAAGGAGTCTTAGACATTGGCTACATAAAATGAGGGGGCGATAAAGGTGCGAAGAGACTAGCTTACAAGTCTGCAAGATGGAGTTTAGTTTAAGAGTGTTTGGGGGAAGATAGAGTCCCTCTGAATAGTTTTCATCTTGTCTAGATGGGTCTGGTGAAAAGAGACGGGATAAGATTCTTAATGATTCAGTAGTGAGTAATTGTTATCATGATTATTTGCACCTGTCACAATTGTAATAGAAGTTTTGTAACAAAAATGGGGGAGTAGTTAATCTTACAGAAGACCCTAGGACCATCAAGGGAGAAGAGCACAAGTGGAATATGGGACCTTATCCAGAGACGTAGTAACACCAGGGATGGAGGCAGAGATGGGGACATGGAGAGAGGGAGCAGCTTAGGACTCTAGATTCATGAAAAGAGGGGGACTAAGAGCTGGCGGCCAGGAGGCAGACTTGCAGAATGTGCCCTTGGGTGGTTATATATGCCTGAGTGTTGAAATACTGTTAACTGATGGTACATGGAGATTATATAATCATTCATTGTAGTGAAACAAAGTACTAAGTATATGATTTGTTGAATGTAAAACTGATGATCTGCCCTGTAAACTTTCACTCAATTCACAATAAAAACCTTAAAAATAATAT
>NW_006408576.1:17693516-17747731 GCF_000296735.1 Chrysochloris asiatica
TATATATTATATTTTTACATATATATATGCCAGACAATGATTGGCTTCTACAAAAACAAGCAAGTTGTTCACCACGCAGCCAACAAAGCAAGCAATCAAGTCTTTTTAGGACAAACCCCGACTCCAAGACTGAAATTCAGAAGTAACACATGAGCAGGCTTGCTAGCAACCACATTGGTCTTCTGGTGAGTAAAAGAGGGGGAAAGCCAGCAATGAGGATATGGGCCGAGTTCAACCACATTCCATAGACACATGTCTACTTGGAGATGAGAGAGAGAAAAGGAAGGGCTGGTTGGTCTAAAGTGTGGTGAGACCTGGAGACTCCTGAGCCCATGGACAAGGACATAGCCATGGAGGGCTAGAGCTGAGAGTGAAGCATCCAGCTTATATGAAATGATGGGAGACACAAGAACACTCAAATTTGTAGATAGTACCTATTCAACCTAGCTTCAATGGCTTGGTGATCAGAACTTGACTAGAGAAAGACAAAAAAATTTTTTGATAAAGGAAACAAGTATAAACTGCTATAGTTTGATGAACTTGACCTATACTTATGGATGTGGTGGTGATGTGCCATGGAATCGGTTCCAACTCATAGCAACCCTGTACAGGATTTCCAAGGCTATAAATCTTTACGGGAGCAGAAAGCCTCGCCTTTCTCCTGTGGAACAACTGGTAGTTTTGAACTGCTGACCTTGAGGTTTGCAGCCCAATTTGTAACCACTACACTACCAAAGCTCCTTATACTTTATGGATGTACTGGCTCAAAATACCAAGTGAGAGGGAAGGAGTCTTCACATCAAGTATCAATCCTATCCCCTTTGTATATAGGGTAGATAGGGAAGGGCAACTTAAACAGTGGCTACCTAAAATGGGGAGGCACGAAGTGACTGGCTTACAGGTTTCCAAGAGGGAGTTTAGTTTCAGAATATGCGGGGAGAGGGGGGAAAGATAGACTCCCCACTGAATAGTATTCCTCTTGTCTCGATGGGTCTGGTAAAAAGAGATGGGAGATAAGATTCTTATGATTCAATAGTAACTGTTACAACTAATTGCAACTGTCAAAACTAAAGGTAGTAGTTTTGTAACAAAAAGCGTGGAGTAGTTAATCTTACAGTCCAGGAACAGAGAACCCTAGGACCATCAAGGAAGAAGAGCACGAACAGAATGCAGGACTCTATCCAGAAAAGCAGCGACACCAGAGAGGGAGACAGAAATGAGGACATGGAGAAATAGAGCAGCTGAGGGCTGTAGACTCATACAAAGAGAAAGGCTGTGCTAGTGGCTAGGTGCTGGTGGCCAGGAGGCAGGCTTGCAGAATGTGCCTTTTGATTGTTTAAATTATTACATATTCCTGAGTGTTTTTGTGTACATCCCTCCCCCCCAAAGAAAATAGAGGGAATAGAAACAATTACTGTTGAGTGATTATGCATGGAGGGGAGTGCAATCATTGCAATGAAATGAAGATTTCATTTCCTCCCGTGTAAACTGTCACTCAATTCACAATAAAAAAAAAAAAAAAAAATATGCCAGACAAAAGATCAGTTTCTTTAATGTAGAAATTCAGTAAGAAAAATACTAACTCCAATAGAAAAATGGGTTAGGGACAGAAACAAGTAATTCGTAAAGATGAATTTATGCCAATACAAGTTCAAAAATGTATGTAAAGTATAAACTTCATTTATCAAGAAAATGCAAATATCTCAAGATCATGTTTTAGGGAAGCAACAAAGTGGCATATAAAACAAACTATGTATTGTTAAGTGCCATCGAATTGGTTCTGACTCATAGTGACTGTGTATAGGGTTTCTGAGGAATGGCTTGTGAGTTTGAACCACCAATTTTGGGGCTTAAACCAACCTTGCGGTCCAGTGCTCACCCTATGGAGCCCACCAGGACTCCGATGTAGACATTATTATTACCCTAATTTCACCAGTGTAGAAACTGAACTGCAGAAAGGTTAGCTATTTTTCCAAGATTATCAAGAAGGATAATCAAGAAGGTCAAGGTTTGAATCTGGACAGTTTCACTTCACAGCAAGGCTTCTTACTTTTTTACAGATTCAATTTAATGGATTGATAATAACATGGCCACCAATGGCGAAAAGACGAGACTCGCTAAAGTCTGTTTTACGAAGCACTGGATATTTTAAATCCTTCCCCTCTTTACTGGCACGGGATACTTTAAATCTGTTGCCTCCTTTTTTTTCTGTCCTTGAAGCTAAGCAATTTTCCAGGGACCTCGTAAGTCACAGAGTCCTGGTGTGGTGCTATGGGATAAGCACTGGACTGCTGACCAGGAGGTCTGTGGTTCACACCCACCAGCTGTTGCTCAGAAACCCTATACAAGGTCACTGTGAGTTAGAATGATTTGATGGCACTTAGCAAAAAAAAAAAAGAGCCACACACATTTGTGGTGGTTGTTGTTGTTAAGTGCCGTCGAGTCGGTTTCGGTCCATAGCGACCCTGTCAGGGTTTCCGAGGGTGTAAATCTTTACGGGAGTAGAAAGCCTGCTCTTTCTCCTGCGGAGCAGCTGGTAGTTTCAAACCGCTGACCTTAAGGTTCACAGCCCGATTCGTAACCGCTATGCTACCAGAGCTCCTTAAAAGTATATTATTCTTAAGTGTTGTTAACTTATAACAAGTATGTATTTAGACTGAAGTTTTGCTGTTGTTTCTGAACAGATGAGAATCCTAAGCAACACATCCCACTGGAGGAGTATGCTGCGAATTTAAAGAGTATGGTGCAGTACTTGAAGTCTGTGGACATCCATGAGAATAGAATTATCCTCATTACACCACCTCCCCTTTGTGAAACAGCTTGGGAAAAGGAGTGCATCTTACAAGGTAAACAAAACTAAACTGCAGTCTGTGAAACTTGGATGTCAATGCTCAGAGCATAATTTTGATGTAACTGTGGTTCCCAGCCTGTGGGCCTCAGGGTCTGTTTAGTTGCCAGCCAGTCGGTCTGACTTATGGTAACCTTAATGAACAACAGAAGGTCAGCTCAGAGCAGCCCTATATGACAGAGTAGAACTGCCCATAGGTTTCCCAAGGCTTTAAATCTTTACAGCAGATTGCCTCAACTTTTTCTTACAGAATGACTGAAAGGCGAATCCACTACATCCCAGGGTCCCTTACAAACTGGTTATCCAACTTTGCATGCTGGGCCAGGTACTGGAGAGAGGCGGGTGACTGGATCACAGTTCCTGCTTGTTGTGCTAGTGAGGGAGATAGCTAATAGATAATAAAAGCAATTTAGCTAGTGTGTATGCCATGGTTCACCAAATGTTAACATTACTTGCCAGTTTGTTTTTTTTAATTATTATTCTGTATTAATCCTTATGTACAAAGTAAATGGGGAAAATACAAATTCAGAAGCAAATTCCAAGACACTGAGTCTGTTTCTTCCAACTTAGCCAAATGATACATCTCAGCTGGTGTTTCATTTTCTTGGAAGGTATTTTTAGGTCACCCACCTGTTACATGCTCATAGCCAGTTTAGAGTTTAGGTCTTTATCTCAAATATAACTGGAGTTGTCCAGAGACAACTGCCCAATCTTATCAACCAAAATTTTCTGCTTCCAAATTTCTTGGGCTCTCATAGGAGAATGTATTCAAATTCTTCTCTTTGCCTGTTTTTTGGCACTTGGAGAGAAGGTGTAATGGTAAAGTTTATTTTTCTTTAAGTACATTCTTCTGTCACTTGAACTTAATGGTTTTCTTATGCTGACATTTACATGAATGAGTTAAACAATGCATGATACAATATTGAATTTTCCATAAAAAGCATGTCTAAATTCATAAAACCCAAGTTATTCTATGACAAATGGCTGTGTTGCAGGACAGCTGTTTTCTTAGAGCATGACCTGACTCAGCACAAGCTATCCGTTTAGGTTGATTTCTAGGCCCATTTGAAGAAGGATTCTAGTTAATTATGTTTTTTCCCCACTGTGTTTCTTATGCACACACCAGTCTTACGTGAACACTATTACAGCCCCATTTTATAGATGGAGAAGTAGTCTTAGCCAAGCTAACATACCCAAGATCACACAGCAGTGAATCAAATCCAAGTGGTCAAACTTCAGAGCTCCAGAATTTACTGTTACACAATATCCACAATACCGCCTGTCACCTGAGTTCCAGCAGTGCTCCTGCTCTCAGAGGGTCTGTGGTGCTTGATGGGAGGCCAACACATTCTCAGGTAGCAAACAGCAAATGTCAAGAGGCATTGCCAGAGGTGCAGACAGTGAGGAGGAGTAACTGTGATATTAGAGGAAAGCCAAGCGTGGGCATGGGCAGTGACCCTGAGGCTCCATCCTGGCTCAGGAAGCATGGTGGAGAGCTGTGTGCGGTGGCTCCTGCCTCCTCAGCTTTGTTCTGTCCCTCCAGCCATAGTTAGGACTTGAATAGCATTATTCTTAGCCTCAACAGAAGCTGTTTAAACTCTGTGTGTATTGTTTCCCAGCTCACACAAATAGCCTATGTTCTCAAAAGAATGTATGATAATTTGTATTTTTAATCTCATTTCCACTTTCTGCTCTTAAATGTAATCCAGTGTAAATTTAAAGGAGGCAAGAGATGAGCAAAAGCAGGTGGGTCTCATCAAGATAATCAGTTCCCTGAAAGTTAGGTAACTATCATCTGAATTCCATAGACAATTAATCACAATGTAGGAATCAAAGCGAGATTAGAATTTACTGTTTTTCTCAGACATGAAATGTGCCATCTTAGGTAGTCTTCCTTTATCCCTTGTATACCTTTGCTAAGACCTGAGTTTGTCCTCTTAGATATCCCATTCACCCAATTCCTCCTTTCCACTGGCTCTCATTGCCCTGCCTGCCCTCCTTCCACATGGCCTCGCTCAGTCTCCAAATGCAGCACTCCACCCACACCCCGCTAAGACTTGGAGGGGGAGGCAGCCCCGCTAAGACTTGGAGGGGGAGGCAGCCTGCACTAAGTATCCATCAGACACCCTGTGGTAGATGCCCACTTCCATTCACCTCTGGCCTGCACTCAAGCAGAGCAAACTCCCTACTACCTTGGCCCATCCGCCAGGCGTCTCAGGCCTCAGTTTTAACTTCTGCTCCATCTGTTCCCCGACTCTGCTTTGTCCTCTGCCTGGTCAAGCAGTACTTATTATTAGCAACCTGTAAGACTAAAGGGTGGGAACAGTGTCTTTTTCATTTTTGTGTTCAAGTCCATAGTCGGTCCAGGATGAGATCCAGTTTAATGGAACTTAGGAACCATCCAGGTCAGCACAACTAGCACAAGGACCAGTGCTTCGGGCCGCCAACTGCTATGCCACCGGGATTTTTTTCTTTTCTCAACAGGTTGCAAATTAAATCGTCTGAACTTGGTTGTTGGTGAATATGCAAAGGCCTGTTTACAAGTAGCCCAAGCCTGCGGGACTGATGTGCTTGACCTGTGGACCCTGATGCAGGAGGACAGTCAGGTACAATGAGTTGCTCACGTATAGAGTGAGCAGGGTCACAGTGAAGGTAGCCAGGTGTGTGCAGCTTTCCTAGAACAACTCTGGTTCTGCTAAGATACAGCAGTCCTTCACCAGCCCACACAGAAGTTGGGACAGGCATGTGAGGCTACAGAACTATTCAGAAACCCAGTTCCTTACTTGGCTTTCTTTGAGCAGTTTGCATTATAATGTGGGAATACCTTGTACAGGTAGGCGTTATTAGGTAATTAACTAGTGAAATAAATGAGAAACATATAGTTCATGTTTAAGGACCATCAAGTTCTTTTATATATAGAGTGAAGTTAAAACTCGTTAACAGACAAAATAATGAATATGGTATTAAACTCACTGCCATGAAGTCAAGTTGATTCTAACTCATAGCAACCCTGTAAGAGTAGCACTGCCCCGGATGGTTTTCCAAGTCTGTAATCTATACAGAAGCAGACTGCCTTATCCTTTTCCCAGAGAGCAGCTGATGGATTGGAACACCTCCAACCTTTCAGTTCAGTTAGTAGCCCAGTGCTTATGGTATTAAGGTAATAAAATTAGGATTTTGAGGTCTGTAGTTTTAATTGGAGTCCTGGTGTGGTGCTGTGGGTTAATTCGCTGTACTGCAAGGTCATTCTGAACCTCAGGGTCAATGGTTCAAGCTCACCAGTTGTTCCTTGGAAACCCTATACAGGGTTGCTATGGGTCGGAATCGACTCCACGGCACTTAACAATAATATAGTCAAAAATGAATTTTACTGTATGTTCATTTAAAAAATTTCTAAAGGTGGTTCCTTTATTGCTGATATATATGGATATTTAGATTCCTCATAGATACAGATGGATGGCTTAGGAACAGGCAGCAGAGTTTTCTCCTTTCAGTTTTTCTGCTGCTTTTCACTCTAGAAAAGTGACTGTTCTACAGGACCCACTGTATTGCTATGCTGAGTCCCAGAGAGAAACCTATGGGGGAGATTGTCGTTTGAACTTGCTCAGTGGGAAGAGGGGATATTTTGTGTAGGAAGCTCTTTCAAGAAAAGGGAAGACCACAGCCCCACCTCAATTTCCTCATTCACAGCTGGGCCATTTGGCCAATAACCAGAGGTAAAGGAAGACAGAGAATAACCATGAATCACTCAAGTATGGGACAACTCTTTCCTCTCCCCTAAATCCTTTTTTTTTTTTTTTTTTTTAATTAAAAAAAAAAAAAGTTCTCCATCTTTTCAAGGACCCAGCTATTTCTTGTACATACTTTCTGTACATTTGTAGTGGGAAAAAATTATAATCTGTTAGAAAGTTATACTACCATTTTTGGATGTCAGATAATCTAATAACCATGTATGATTCAAAAAAGACTTAGAACGTCAGACCCTTAATGGTGTGTGAGGTTATGAACCTCAGATCTCTAAGAGATCATACTCTGTCTTGGTGAGATGGTGTATGTCAGAACACAGATGCTCCTCCTGTGTGTGAAACCAAAGGGGCTGGGGACTCTTCTAGGCTGGAACACAGCTGGAGTAGTGCTCACTGGTGTTTAACAAATGACATCTTTAATTTAGTTCTCTCTCCTTACAGGACTTCTCATCCTATTTATCTGATGGACTACATTTATCACCAAAGGGAAATGAATTTCTCTTCTCACATCTTTGGCCTTTGTTGGAGAAGAAGATCTCTTCCCTGCCTTTGCTTCTTCCTTATTGGCGAGATGTAGCAGAAGCAAAACCTGAACTAAGTCTTCTGGGAGATGGCGATCATTAGTTCATCACAGAAACTCAAGAAAGGTTGTTTATTTCCAGAATGTGAAATTGCCAGTGCACAAACATTCTAAGGTAATCAAAAATACTTTTTTTTCAAGCTTAAATTTTTTATGACTGTGTACCAAAAAACATTCACACTTGCCACCAGTATTAATTAAAAGCATTAAGATTGATCAGGGAAGCTTTGTACTTGTGTACATTATGTTTTGATCATTGTAAGTATTGATTGATTGATGCAGTATCATCAGTGTCACTGCCATAAAACAGACCTGGAGCAGCTGCTTAATCTATAAATGGCAAAAAGGGTAGAGACAGCTTTGTTTTTTAAAAATACAATTTTATAAAAACTGGGTTTCGTACATTCTGCTGGGAACTGTTTCATACATATACCCACACACCCCACTCACCTTATATCAAATTCCAAAAGTGTAACTAAAATATAAGAATATTATGAATAGTTACAAGATAGCAAATACCATAAAGGCACAAGTTCAAGTATTAGTGTAACAAATATCCTCGTAACAAACGTCCTTACGGGAAAAAAAGACATGATTTGTCACAGGTTTGGTTAACTGCCCTCAAAGTTTACAAGCTACTCAGTTAAAATGTGTTGGCTGCTGAGTACATTTCAGTACTTTAAGAAAACTATGATTTTATGGAAATGTGAATTCAATCTGGTGGCTTTTATTCTTCATGAAGTAAGTACAAACCATCCAGAATCCTGGAGCCCCAAACAAGAAATAATGCTGCAAAGTAAAGGGTGGGTCAATAAATAAGGTATGTGAAGTACCAGTTGGTAGGATACGCCTTAGCTTCATGGGACCAGCACACCTTACTCATCCAAGATCACCCCTGTTCGTGTGGTGAGGAACACTTTACTCCCTCTTGTCCACAGTCTGAAAACAGACAACCAGATTCTATCTAACTTTGAAGTAGCTGGTAAATTTTAAGAGCATGGCCACAGTGCTAGGGATACAAGAAAATACTTACAAACAGGAAAAAATGTCTGGCAAATTGAAGCCCTAAACCATGGCAAGATTCTGTAAATTCAGTTGGCTAATATTTGTAACCCTCGCTATAAGCTAGATTATTTTACTTTTAGAACACACTAATAGAATTATGAAGACATTAAAACAAATTATTTGTAAATTGAGATGTGTAATGCTCCGCCTCCTTCTACTGAAAGCACTGGCTAAAAACTTAGAAACAGAACCCATATTTGGGTTTCATTTCAAGCCTTTGCCTTCACTTGAAGGCAAAAAAAGAAGCTTCTTCTGTGTTCCAGTTTTCACAAATAACTGCTAAATACCTCATTATATTCAGCGGATCATTATTACAGTGTATAAAAAAGAAAAATAGTTAATCATCCCACTAATCAGTGCTGTTATCAATATAAAAAGTTAATTTACAAAAATGTAAATATTCATAACCTAATCCAGCTGTATTTCCTACTTTTGCACCACAGGTTGAAGGCTATTTTAGAGATCAGAAAACTAAAACCTGAACGGCTCAAAATAAGCTAGATTCACCTTACCTCTTTAAAAGGAAAAAGGCCTAACCACGCACTATTATTTATGGAGAGGAAGTTCAAACACATGACCAGCATCTGCTGTTAAGTCACTTCCTTCTTTCTTCCATCTTTACAAAATATATGCAGTGATTTTAGATCAAATCTATAAAAATACTTTGCACACTTTGATCAAATTGCACAGAAAATAAGTTCCTAAACTAGCACTCTGTTTCTTTACTGTCAACACGATTCTGACGCTGCAGTTTAAAGGAGGAAGCTTTCTCACTTCTGGTGACGGGATGGTCCGTGAGGTCTTCAAAAGACTTCGCAGCTGAGCTATTTGGAAAAGGGTCCTCAAACGCATCTTCATCAATGTGTGAGTCGGTGCTGGGGTCTTCCTGGATGGTGTCCATCCTCTGGTGGTCTAGTTTCGGAGCCACCGGCACTGGAGGCATCACTGGGGTGGGCTGTAAGGACTGGAGGCGCCCAGGGGTCTGGGGCGCAGGGAATGGTTTAATAATACGAACCGATGCTGAGTCCATGCTGCTTAGCATTTCCACATTCTGAAAAGACATGGGTTTACTTGATATCACAGAAGATGAATCAAATTCACAATTCACAATTTCAGTCTTACCAACCAAACTACTTTTCCATTGTCCACACTGCAGTCCCTGAGGCTGAGTGAGAGGATGCTCAGTCACAGAGGTAATTTTAATTAAAATAATTTCCAGTGTTACATTCTACCATTCTGAGACCTCAAAGAGAACTCAGGAAACAAGTCTATCAAATTAAGATCCCAAGACAGGAAGAGGTTTCAAATATTCACTAATTTAGTGCTAAATAGCTGAATCACATTCCTGTGACTGAGGAGGAGGGATGTGACAGCACTCCCCTTCCTAAATCTCTGTCCATACAACCAGAATGGTGAACAACCAGAAGTTCACTGTTGCTGTTTCAAGAGGAGGACATGAACACACCACCCATATCTCCTAACAGAAGGAGCCGAGGGACAGGCTGAGGCCTCCTGCAGGGTGGCCCCACTGAAGGCTATTGTTTAGTAGTGCCTTGGAGTCAGTTCCAACTCAGCGACCCTGTATAGGGTTTCCGAGCAACAGCAGCTGGTGAGTTTGAACCATCAATCAGCTTTGAGGTTGAGTGTTTTATCCTACAGCACCACACCACTCTGCTTAAGAAGGTCTTAAAGTGCAACTGAACTTTTTTTTTTTCAGGTGGGATACTTACACTAGGGTGAAACAGAGACAGAGATTCATACTGCTTATCCAATTTCTTATCCTAGAAAGAAAGAAAGAGGAAAAGGTCATTCCTAAAAATAAATTCAGTTAATAAGCTATTTCTTACAGGTGACAACAACTCATAATATTAAATAAGGACCTCAGAACTTGAGTTGTAGAAAGTAGAAACAGATTCAGTAAATGAGAATGAGTTTCTTCAGTAAATTCTGCCACCAATCTGAATAGTTTTTGGCAAAAGTTCAGAGAGAACGGTATTTCAGAAGTTTTCGCTCTGTGGTTGGAAGACTGTTGAGTGATCAGGTCAGGATAGTGGCAGGCAGGCTCAGCATGTACCTCCCTGCCCAGCCCACCAGACCACACACTCTTCTCAGCCATTTCATAGCTTCTGTGGACCAGACCTGTGGTGGGGAGGTTTCTACTGCAGGAACGGTCTCCAGAAAGCTGTACACATGTGACCAACACTGCCCTGATCCAGGCTGGTGGCTGAAGTGTACTAGGTGACACAGGGTAAAAAGCAGGAAGCCAACCCCAAAAATCACAGCCTCAGCATTTCATGAGAAGTAACTACCCTTCCATGTGTCTGTCACCCTGAAATCCAGCATTATGCTGCATATCCCACAAGTGCAATTTGCACTGTAAACCAAGTTGGTGCCACTCCCAGGGAAGAGCATCATAATGGATGGTCTGTCACCTTTCAACACTTGGTTTTAGCAGGGATAGGCACTTCATCAAGACTTCCTCTCCTCCCCCATCCTGCTTAGCACTCTGAGAGGGAGGTGCTCAGCGAGAGGGCCAGTGCAAGAGAAGACCAAGGGAAGGAAGAAAGGATGCAGATGGCATTTCAAAAGTTCTTGTCATCAGAATTAGGTGGATTTGAATTTTTTAGTTGCTCATAGGAGGGGCACTGTAATAGCATTTTAGAATACAAGTCTAGAAGCCTAGGGCTGATTTCTTCATCTTTAGCAGAGACTTATCCCCATTGATGCATAAAAAGAAGGTGAATGTATACGTAAGAAAAATTTTAAAGGGCCTGAAGCTCCTCAAAGCCCCATTCCACTTGTAGTTGTTACTCATTTGGAACAAAGTTGAAAGATATACCATCAACTGGAGGATATGAGTACCCTGTACAGTAATGCCAAGAATCTATGATGATGCTTGACATTTGCTTGATTTTAACAAATACAGGACCAACCAAAGTCCAGTTAAATATGTCTTCTGTGCTTGTTAAATAGGTCTTCTGTGCCATGGAGTCAGTTTTGACTCACAGCGACTCTATATAGGGTTTCCAAGGAGTAGCTAGTGGGTTTGAGCCACCAGCCTTGCAGTTAGCAGTCCAGTTACCCTACAGTGCCACACTTGTTAAGTGCCACTGAGTCATTTCTGACTCATAGAGACCCCATATGGGTTTCTGAGGAGTGACTTGGTAAGTTTGAACCATCAACCTTGCAGTTTAAACTGACCTTGCAGTCTAGCACATTAACCCTCAGCGCTACATAAAAAAATTCCTCAAAAAGTGTATGTTAGGATAAAGTATCTACAAAATATGTAGCTTTTTAAAATGACTAAGCTAAGTTTTTTAAAAATAACGTTTTCCTAAGAAAGGCACCAAAACAAAGTCGCTGGATACATCAAGGTTAGATTGTGCTAAAAACAAATTAAATCTTTTTGAAAGACTGTATGGATGTTTGAAAAAACATACATCAGTTCAACCGTTACCATATTATGGACAGAGCTGCTTAAAATTTAGTAAAATGTTTAATTGCTTAAAAATTGTGACTTACCACACAGTGAACTAGAATGCTGAAAGGAATCCAAAATATCAGGGAGAAAACCAGGACTGAACCTACGATGTTGTCTGCTAAAAACTTCCCTGTGAACAAATGCAAACATCAAATGTGTCAGTCAAGTGCTTTACAAATCCCTAAATGCTCTGAGAGTGCGTTACACTGTGTTAAATGTCGGCTAGATGACACTAGTGACACAGCGCTGGGAATCCTGTAAATGGCACCTAGATTGGAGCTGACCACCTCTCCAAGCCAACAAGTGTCTAACAGACATCACCCTCATAGATTTGTTAAGAAGGCTAGACTACAAACTGTTTCACATATTCCTGGGAGCGAATGTGTCAGTAGACTCTAACAAGGAAGATGACTTCTGATAACGACTGCTTAAGAAGACAAAGCTTTTGTTAACTAGGTATTTTTGTGACTAAATTCTAAATGATGGACTGTAAAAGACATAAAAATCCTTGCTTTTGCAGATATATGAGGAACAACTTTAAAAGTGTTGTTCTTTAGTGCTGTTGAGTCGGTTCTAACTCATAATGACTCTGTATAGAGTTTCTGAGGAGCAGCTGGTAGATTTGAACCACCGACCTTGCAGCTCAAACCAACTTTTCAGTCCAGTGCTTATTCTACAGTGCCACAACAGGACTCCAACTTTAAGATAAATGACTCAAACAGGATTCAGACTTAAAATCTATGGGAATGAACTATGCATATGTCTGAAAATCTGTACATCCAAGCTACACAAGAACTCAACGAGTCTGCTTATAACAAAAGTTGTAAGTATTTTTATCTTCTATTACAGGATTAGAGCATATCACCCTGAATCCACACTTTTCTGATGTTATCAAAGAAATTACATTAGCTCAGTTTTAGGTAAAGGTAGTGAATTTACCTACCAAAAGTATTAATGCTAAGTTGGTCAATGAAATCCCAAAATCGTTCAATTACATCCTGTACGCGTTTCTCACATTTGCCCTATGAAAAGAAAATAAACAATGTATTTAGAAGTAATCTGACTTTGTAAGCTTAACTTACATATTAAGAACTTCATAAAAATCAAAACATTTGGGACCATCTTTGACACTAGGAAATAATTTTTAAGTGTAATGGGTACCTAAGAGTGGTGTAGTGAATTATTTAACGTCACTAATAGCTGTTGTCTTTGCAAACTCCCATCAAATGACTGTTTCCTGCTGGGTCTGGGTAAGAGAAGCTGGGAGAAGATTATGAAAGGATGCTATGATTCAGTTGTGAGTGACTCTTACCAGGGCTACTTTCTGTATAAAATCTTGGACCTATAGTTTGGATACAAAATTAGACAGCTCAGAAGCAAGCAACAGGGAAGAGTCAGAAATGGAGCATGTCCTTTGGACCTCAAGATTCCTGCACTTCTCCTTGACCCAGGGACAGAAAGACATAATACTAGAGGGCAGGCAGAGACGCAGCAAAAACAAGAGCCAGAATATGAGACAGCAGTCAGCCTCCCAATCCATGGAGCAAGTAAAGCTGTGACTTTCAGCCGTTTGCTTGCTTGCAGAATGGTATGCCTCTAGTCACTTAACTGAGGAGGTAGAATCAAGTGTCTCCAGGCTGAAGCTTCCAATGAAGTGGTGTGCCCTGTGAACATTTATCAGTAACCCTAAAAGAACACTGTAACATTGTCTGGGCAGGGATAGCCTGCCCATGGGCACAGCTGAGAGTGTGTCCTGGCTGGAAGAACTGTGCCGCGACATTTCTGACCCTGAATTGTATCCTGTTAACTACATGAATAAAGCCCCTAACTGTGCGTATGGTGTCTGAGGTCTGTGTGGCCACTATGGTGAATTATTGAACCCAGCTGAGTTAGAGGGCGCTGTTGGAGGAGCAGCTGGTACAACTTTTTACAGTACGAAAGTAGGATATACTGTCAAAACGGCATTTTCACAATTAGTCAATTTTTATAAGTGAGTATATAGTTACCATGAGACAAAAACTCAAGAAAAAATAAAGATAAGACATTCCAGCAAAAACAATATTGATAACACACACACAGCGTGGACAGGAAACAGCAAAGCCTGGTGGCCATCTCAGGTGCAGCTATTGGTCTCTCCATGTGGGAAAGATGAAGAGTGGTAAGAACTGAAAATGCTTGAAATCAATTAGTCCAATGGACTAAAGGAACATGTGAACATCAGTCTCCACAACTCTGAGACCAGAAGACCTAGATGGTGCCCGGCTACTATACTACTACTACCAACTGTTCTGAAAGAGATCTCATTAGAAAGCCCCAGAGAGTAAAGGAGAAAATGTGGAACGAAACTCAAAATTATTTTAAAAGACCAGGTTTACTGGTCAGAGAGAGTGGAGGAACCTGAGACGATGGCCAGCCCTCAACTACCTTCAGGTCTGGAAAGGAACTTGCCCTCATGGCCCAATTTTCAGCCAAGCAGTAGATAGGTATATGGGGGAGACAACACTAGTAAGATAATGCTATCCATGGAAAGTCAATCATTCAAAATCAAAAGGGCAACATTTACCTAAGGATAAAGTTGAGAAGGGATGGGAAGGTGGGTGGAATGGTAACAGTAACCACAAGAAGTAAGCAGGATAACTTGTTGTTTAGAGGGGAATGTAATTATTGAGATGAAACAAAGTATATCATTTGTTGAATGTAAAACTGACGATCTTATCTGTAAACTTTCACTCAATTCACCAAAAAGAAAAAAAAGACACTCCCCCAAAGGAACTTTTCTCTATACTTTTTTTTTTTTTTTTTAACAAAGTATGTTTCTATAGCAAACAAAAAGATCTCACTTAGGTGGTTCAACCAGCCTTCTAGCTCTCTTAGTCATTTAGTACCTGGTTTCAAAATCATAACATGGATCTTAGTCAACTTTATAGTTATCCTAGTAAAATAACAGATACCTGGGACTCACTGCCTACAAATAACTTTTCAAAAAGTACCAGCAAAGGCCCTTCCTGCTGATGCACTCAGTCTCCAGCCCTGGAGTTAGCTGAAAGCACTGGGCCTGTTCCTTTTCTATACTCAGGCATACTTAAATAAAAATATTTTTTCATATAAAGACTGAGTTACATAGATGTAGCAATATATGTGTACTTCGATTTCTTCCCATTTTAAAAATAAAATATAACACCAGTCTAGTTACTACAGAAAGGGCTGTACCTTAGTAACTAAATACATACTCACATTCATGTCACAAAATCCTACTGTGCAGGGCTTTCCTTTCCTCAAAAATAAGTTCTTCTGTTCAGCATCGACGTAGGGCATACACCGGCCAGAGTGATCCCGACAGCACACCTTACATGAGTTGTCAGTCTCTAAAACAGAATAAATGCCAACAGCTGGAGTTTCTTAGACATAACTCCCTCCTTCCTCCTCTTCCTTCTTTGATCATGCCCCCAGAAAGGAAAGACATCAGATTCTGCTTTTAATTCAAAAGCTGTCACTGTCTATACTTCACCCCACAGGGATAATTCCAGAGTTCACACGAAGTTAACAAAATATGGAGAAAATCTCCTTTCTTTGATAGATTAAAAGCTTCTCTTAAAAGTCAAATTTTCCTACTTCAGATCCTTCATAATGCTCTTCTAAAAGGTTTCCATTTGTCCCAACATTTTTACTACACTGCTGATTTAAATCCCAAGCTTCTCAGTTCGCAGTGCCTCCTGAAGAGCCAGTGACTAGTGGGAGCTAATGATGCTGTCATAGCAGACTGTCCTATGCAGGCAACCTGAGCCCCGACTTCATACAGCACATGGGAATCCAAGTAAAACAACTGAGCCATTTGGGCATACATGTAAAAGGCAGAAATGTTGAAATATTAAAACTAGGAACCAGTAGTGTAATACATGGAACAGTATTTACTTGATCTCAGATAATGTTAGTATTTACAGTGACTGTCAAGAAATAGAAATCAGCTAGACATAAAAACAAGACAAAAACTTGTGACAGTTAATGCTGTGCATCAACTTGGTTGGACCATGATTCTCAGTGGTTTGGCAACTACCATGCAATCAATACCCATGATGGCTTTTGCTGTGAGCAGCCAGTTAACTGAACAGGAGTTTCCTCAGGGGTGTGACCTGCTTATAATATATGTGGACACTCTAGCAAAGCTTGTTTGCTTTTTGTTGGATCTAGTTCCTGCATCTAGATCCTGCACCTGGCTCATCATTTGACCTCTGTGTCTCTTTGAACTTAAGCCAGCAGCTTGCCATACTGCCTGCTGATGCTAAGTAGTGTCAGCATCCTGTCATCTTACCCACCAACCTTGGATTCATTCTTCTTGGCAGTCAGAGCCTGCTGTCCGAACTGCCAATCTTGGGTTCATCAGCCCCTGCAGCTATATGAATCAGGAGAAGCCTCCAGCCTGACATCTGACCCATAGACTTGGAACTTGGCTGCCTCTACAACTGCATGAGCCATTCTCTTGATATAAATATATCTGTACATACAAATATGTGGACTCCTGGTGTGGTGCTGTAGGATCAGCACTGGACTGTGAAACACAAGTCAGCAGTTCAAGCACACCAGCTGTTCCTCAGAACCCCTATACAGGGTTGCTGTGAGTTGGAACCAACTCGAAGGCACTTAACAAGAATATATACATACATAACTCTCACTTGTTTTGCTTCTATAAAGAAGCCAGCCTGAGACACAAAATCCTTTCCTTAATTCGCCCTTTCATCAAGTATTTATTCGGTATTTACTGTGTCAGGCACTGTTTTTCAGGCCACCTCATGTCTCTTACTGTTCACTCAGTGAATTACTGACTTCATCAATTGTGTGTCATCTTCTTTCTTTATATGTATTCCACTAGGAAGAGCCACGAACTCTCCATTCTATAGATGGTGAATTCCTGACCCAATGGTTTTCAGTCCCTTGGTTCTTTGCTTGTCTTACGTTGGAAAGATGCAGAGCTGTTTCATCAACTGGGATGCTGCAGATTGAAGTGCAAAGCCCAGAGTCTAACCAGTCCCTCATAAATCCCTGAGGTCTTTCCTCAGACCCTAAGCCATATCAAAAATCAAATTCATTGCCACTGAATCAAGTCTGACTCTTAGAAACCCTATGGCTTCAAAAAGAAAGTCAAAACATACGGAAACTGTTTTAGAGGCCAGCACGATGCTGTCATTAAGACAGGCTTTGCTGGCAAGAATCAGAGGGGACAGGTCCACCCCTGCTGACAAGGAGAAAACCTTCCTACAGTGTGCAGACCAGATGCTAGAATCAGCTCTCTAGTTAAATTCTTAAGGGAGTACCATTGTTCACTATCAATAAAACACAGGCAGCTACTACTGCTTTCATCGTATGCTTGAAATGGGAAGGGCCGGGATAAGACAGACAGACCATTCATAACAAAATACCCTCCTATCCCACCTCCAAGGCCCAAATTCCCTCCTATCCCATCTCAAAACCTGCCACAGTCCTGAAAATGTAGCAAAAGGAAAGACAGTTGAATTTTCACAGGCGACCAGGATCTGAATCCAGAGAAGTCTTGTCTGTACACACTGCCCTGACCAGCAACGTGTGGGCCAACAGGGTCAGGCATCCAAATGGTGGGATAGGCCTGGTAAATAAATGCCATCTTTGCTCCTTCAAGGACCCAAAATATGAAAATGTGCTCACCGTTACATGCACAGGACTCCAGTTTCTGCTCCCGCTCACAGAAGGGAATACACTTCCCATCTTTACACTTCCCAAGATCCAAGCACACCGTGTCATCTTCAGCGTTTCCAGGAGGAGGGCATTCACTGCTATTACCTGGAAGCACACAGTGAAGAGACACATGGAGTTCCATGTGAGCTGGTGCTAGGTCTGCATGATACACTGTTTCTCATAGAAGAAGTGCACATCTGCCCAGTGAACAGAGCAAGGCTAGCCACCTGTAAGCAGCCGGCCAACAAGCATTTAGTGAGTACCTAGCCATGGGCCTTCATAAGTGGCCCACATGTCTAGATTCCCAGGCTTCATGTCCAAATCTCACAGTCACGATTTTACTGTACTTTTCTTTTACTTTCTATTTTGATACAAGAGCCTTCACAGTACAATGGTTAAGCACTCAGATACTAACTGAAAGGTTGGAGGTTTTAACCCACCAGAGGCTCTGAGGGATAAATACTTGGCTGTCAGCTTAGGATGTCCCATTGGAAAGTACCACTCTTACACCGGGTAAAAGTGAATCAGACGGGATTTGACAGCACACACTATTGTGATATAACAAAACATAATACACATGTACTATTATCAAGAAAAGGAGCTCTGGTAGCGCAGTGGTTACAAATTGGGCTGCGAACCACGTCAGCAGTTCGAAACTACCAGCTGTTTCGCAGGAGAAAGATAAGGCTTTCTGCTCCCGTAAAGATTTACAGCCATGGAAACCCTGTATAGGGTCGCTATGAGTCAGAACCGACTCCACGGCACTTAACAACATTATCACAAAGGAGTCCTGCTAGAGGATAAAAACTGGACCACACAAGGTCGGTTTGCATAGCCGGAAGTTCAAATCCACCAGCCGCTCTGCAGAAACACTACACAGGGTCGCTCGACAGCACACAAGGTAGAGTGCCATTTTGGTACATTAAAAACACATATATTCAAAGAACACTGCAATACCTTGCAAAGATACTGTAGTCCTTTTAATGTACCCAAGGCAAATATTAAACACATTAGAATGGATGTTTATGAAGAAAAGACTAGAGTGATAGGAAAAAAGTGAAACATAATTAAAAACCAAAAGGAGGAAAATAATAAAGAGATTTTGCCCACACCAATGACAACGGTATAGCACAGACGGAGTATGGTCAACTCAACTCTGCACATGAGGCTGAAAAGAATGGCTTTCAAGTGAAAACACACACACATACACACGAGTAAAAGAATTCCAAGAAAACCAGCAAGAGCACATACCTGTGCAGTAAGACACGCCTTTGCAAGTAGCATTAATAGCCTCTTGGCACTTCTTCTGGGCAGTCTCAAACTGGCAGTTTTTACAGCAAGGACTGTTTCTGTCACTGCAGAAGAAGAGCAAACAGGGACACTTCAGTTGAATTGACTGAATTGACAACCCTACTTCACTCAGGCCATATACTAGTGACCTGAAGACCACAGGGGCTATCACCCATAAGGCAACATCAATGCCACTTTGAGGAAGAGCATTAAGTACACAGTGGTCCAAAATGACCCAGTACTAAAATACCTTTGGTATGCTTGGTCTTCACTGATTTAATACATGAATTGAAAAAAAAAAAAAAAGACAAGGCAATCAATGGTTAAGACAACTAGTCAGCCAAAGTAAATCCTACTTTCTATCAATAGTTATGTTAATATGCATTATTCCCAACAAACCAAATTTTCAGTCTTCTAAGGGCCATTTAACAGGTAACTATTGATCTCTCCATGTGCAGAAGAAAGGAGAGTGATGAAAACTGAAGATGTACCTATACCTATGGATGTAGTAGCTCAAAAGAGGCAACAAATCTTTACAACGAAGATCATTCCCACCCCCTCCATACTCAGGGATGGGCAACTTGGACATTGGCTACAATGGGGGTGGGGGGTGAGGGTGGGCAGGCTACACAGGCAAGAAGTAACTGGATTACAAGCTTTCAAGAGGGAGCCTAGATCCAGAGGGCACTGCCGGAGGAAGGTAGAATCCCCACTGATCCAATCTGTCTGGGCAGGGCTGATGAAAGGAGATGTGGATAGATCTTTTGTGGTACAATAGTGAATAATTGCTATGAGGACTGACTGTGAGGGTTGGAAATGTAAAGGTAGATGGTTTGTAACAAAAGGAGGGGAGTGATTGACTACGCAGTCCAGGAGCAGAGGTCCCTGGGACTATCAAAGGAGAAGAGCGGAGTGTGAGACCTTACCTAGAGAAGCAGTGACACCAGAGATGGAGGCAGAGACGATGATGTAGAAAGAAGGAGCGGCTGGGGACTCTAGCCCCAGAGAGGGAGAGGGGCTGTGTGCTGACCACCAGGGGGCAGGCTTTCAGGGTATACCCTTTGGTTGGTTGATGATGCATGGAGGGGATTATAACCAAGGCAATGAAATGATAAACAACAGGATGAATATAAGGCTAATGTTCTCCCAAGTAAACTATCACATAATTCACAATAAAACATTTAAAAAACAAAACTAAAGATGTTTGGAATCCGATAGTCCAATGAACCAGTGAAGCAGGTGAACATCAATCACTAAGACCAGAAGAACTAGATGGTGCCCAGCTACCACTACTACCAACTGCTCTGAAAGGGATCACATTAGAAGGTTCCAGATAGAGAGGGAGAAAATACAGAACAAAACTTACAATTACTTTAAAAAAACAGCCAGGCTTACTAGTCAGAAACAGACTATGGCCCTTGACCACCCTTTGGGTCCAGAATGGAACTCACCCTTGTGGCCCAATTTTCAGCCCAGCAGTAGAAGCTTTATAAGGGAGAAAACAACACTAGTAAGGTGTGCTCACCATGGAATAGTCAATCATTCAAGACAAAAGGGCAACATTTATCTAAGGCCAAAGTTGAGAAGGGAAGGAGAGTAGAATGGAAATAGGAACCACAGGGAGAAAATGGGATAACTGTTGTTGCATTGAGGGAATTGCAATCATTGAGATAAAACAGAGTGTAAGATTTGTGGAATGAAAAAGTAATGATCTCAATAAATCTTCACTCAATTCACAATAAAAAGTTTTTGAAAAATGCAAATCCTTTTCATTTTTAACCTGTTTCCTCCATGTTTAGTTTATGTCATTAAATAGTATTATAGAACACTATTCTATTGTATGGACACACAATAATTCATTCATGAAATCCCAGGACCGTCATTTTGAGTGTTTCAATTTTTTGTTATTACAAAAGAATGAGGTCATGAGCATCCTTGTTAGACCACTCTTCTTGTGCACTTGCTTCTTTAACAAAAGATTCTTTTGGCCTGTGAAATGCTAAATCACACGGTATGGAAGATTAAGGATTTTGGTACATCACGTCAAACTGCTTTCTAGAAAGCATTTTCCTTGCTCTTAAGGGTACATATAGCCACAACCCACCCACACTCTAATTTGTTCTAAACCCCATGCATTCTCAGTCTGCAGCTTGTTGGACTCGGTTACACAAACCCCCCACAACTCACTGTTTGGATATTTCTCACCTGCACTGAACCCCTGCTTTCAATGTGCAGTCGTTATTGCAACAGGAATCATTGTTCAGGTACATGATGCCAGGATCACATTCTTCCCCTTCATCCACCCTGGAGTTTCCACACACTTTGTTGCTGCGTTCTTGAAAACACTCCTGGGCCTTACTTTCAATGGTTTTATAGATTGACTGTTTACTGCAGTTTGAAAACATCTAAGGGGGAAAGGGCCACATAGGACCAAAAGTAACATAATGAAAACCCATTCCCATTTGTTTACACTTGCAAAATACAAACTCTTAAATAGTAAAAACCACAGAGCTACTCTAGAGGTATGTCCAGGGCCCATTATTGTCACCTTTCCATATGGAGTGGAGTGGCTCCCTCTGTGGAATGCTAAAAGGTTGGTATGAATTCGGTGGTTGTTTCTAAGTGTCATCAAGGTGGTTCGAACTCAAAGCAACCCTATGTACACCAAAACACTCTCCAGTCCAGTTCCTATGTCCAAGCCCATTGTTGTAGCCACTGTTGCAGGTCGTCCTCTTTCCCTCTGTCCACTTTATCAAGCATGAGATCCTTTTCTAGGGGCTGGTCCCTCCAAATGACATATCCAAATGAATTTGGTTAAAAACCCAAAACTCTTCATATTTTCATATACAAATCCTGAAACCAAACACCCCAGGAAATTCTACGAAGAAGAAAAGCAGGCTGGTCCAAGCTGAGAGCTGTGGACTCAGTCTCCTTCACTGCTCCTGCACAGCACTGCATTAGTGATAGCTAGGATGAGGCACTGGCTGCACTTCCTAGATAAAACGACCCAGGAAGGTACAACAGGTTTTGTTGCTGTTTCATGTCTTTCTCTTTCCCTATTCATATGAACAATCCATGTTTAAAGTTTTCAAATACTTGAGATTATTATTAAGAGTCATGATATTCCATACAGTCTATTTAAAAATAAAATTGTAATCTGGGCAGCCAACAAACATCTGAAGAAATGTTCACGATCACTAGCCATTAGAGAGATGCAAATCAAAACAACAATGAGATATCATCTCATACCAGCAATAACAGCAAAGATCAAAAAAGTCAGGGACAATAAATGCTGGCAAGGATGTGGAGAGACTGAGACCCTCCTACATTGTTGGTGGGATTGCAAAATGGTCCATCCACTTTGGAAAGCAATATGGCACTTCCTCAAAAGGTTAGAAATAGAAATACCTTATGATCCAGTAATTCCTCTACTTAGTATTTACCCACAAGAAACACGAGCCACAACACAAGTAGATATATGCACACCAATGTTCATAGCATGTTGTGGACCGTGTAAGACTGGTCAAAGGTTCGAGGCCCTATAGGCCCAAGTGTAACAAATGAGGCCACTGGCAGTTAATGGCAAATTGTTTTTCATCTTAATATTGTTACATGTATTAATTTAATACACGGAGCTCTTGATAATCCACAGATAAATGTGATATTTTCCTAAAGCCGAGACTAAAGGTTGCAAGGTTAAGCCTTTCTCCAAAGGATTAACTAAAAATATCTTAGCTCCTTCTCGGTTCTTTGTTCTACAGACAAAAAACCCATCCTATGTAATCCTTTTCCAGGTGCAGCCCATTCACCTGGGCGACTGGAGTCCTCCTGCAGACCTGGCTCAGGAAGCCAAAACAGCGGGACTCCGCCCAAGCTTTTGTCCTTACCTCTCACCTTCCCCCAACTGAGCTCAGGGGCTATAGACATGTTAATTGGGCCTGAGAATCCAAGTTGCTGGCCTGGGATTCGAACCAGCAAAGTATGATGTAAAGTTACCTGAATGTCTGGAAAAGTACTGATGCAGCTGTACCTTGCCTAAGTCCCTCCCAGCTTGGTGTGAAGCTCCTCCCCTAAATAAAACAGAGGCCCGGGCCTCCCCAGGTGTGCATTACGGGTTAGAAGGCATGCAGTAAAGATTGCAGTGCGTTACAAGATGGAGGGCACGCAGTAAAGATGGCAGGGCAGTGAGTTGCTGCCTGCAGAGGCCATGATGCCTGTACTCCCAAGCCTGCCCACCAGTGATGTATCCACCCTGGCTTTGGGGTGCCGCATTGTCTCCCTTCTTCTGTTTGTCTGTGTATTCTTTCGCTATCCCTATCGCCGCTGGATCTCCCCTCCTCGTGAACCAAACCCTCGTGAACCGAACCCCTATGTCGAGGCAGGTCCCCGACAATAGCAGTACTATTTACAATAGCAAAAAGATGGAGGCAGCCAAAGTGAATTGAAGAATGGATAAACAAACTGGTACATACACACAACAGAACATTGTGCTACCTTGAAGAATAACAAAGAAGCTGCAAGCCACAGCATAACATGGATGAACCTTGAGGACATTATGCTGAGTGAAATTAGTCACAAAAGGAGAAATTATGCATAGGACCATTATTGTAAAAGACTAAGAAAAAGAACCCACCCTAAAAAGGGGGGGAGGGGAAATTATATGTATATTTGCTGATCACCAGGATGTATGGGATAAGAGGAGGGGAGGAAGAGGAAGATAGATCACAAGGGTAGGGAATATACACAGAATAACTTGGGTGCTGGGGGGGTGGCAGGGGAAGACAATACACAAGAAGGGGAAGAGGAATGGAAAAACAAGGCTGATGGGAGAATAAGTTAGGCAGGTTCACATGGGCTAAGTGGGACAGAGGTAAATGATGAGGTATGCACAACCTTGGAACAACAGGGCTCTGGGATACGGAGTTTGAGACATGGTTTGAAGGGGTAAAAGAGGGCAATAATGTTAAGATGTTGGCTGTCCTTTGAATATTGGTTTCCCTTGCCTACCATTGTAAAATAGACACTTGAGGTAGGGAAATAGGAATAGCCAGAAACATCACTACAAAAAGCTTGTAAGTCCGTCTTCAGCCTACAACTGATTGGAATACCTTAAAGGGGGCTAGAAGTTGCTCAGTGAAAGAAACTTCCTGCGGACCCTTTACATTGCGTAAGACCATAGGTAGAATTCAGAACCCCATTCAGAACCGACTGAGGTAGGAAATTTCCACTGGAAAGGATGAGTAGACCAGCCTGGAGAGGCCAGAAGAACAGAAGATAATCTGTGAAATAAAAATCTGAAACAATAATGGAAGTCTGATTGATTACTACAAGAATAAGTAGTCATCAACGCAAGTGGTCGGGACCCCTCAGAGCAAACTCCCTTCCAAGACTGAGACTCAAGGGGAATACATGAGCAGGCAGGTGACCTGCAGGTGACAGGCAGGTGACCTGGTGACCATGTTGATCAATGAAGTTGCGAGCTAAGTCTGACCACATTCAATAGACTCCTGTGAACCTGGGTGGAGACCTGGATGGCCAGCAGTATGGCAACACCCAGGGACTCCTGGGCCCAGAGGCAGTGACATGGCCACAGAGGACTAGAGCAAAGAGTGAAGCGTCCAGCTGATATGAAATGAGGGGAGATGCACAAGAACACCCATACTTTCAGATAGTACCCACCTGACCTAGCTTTGATGGCTGGATGATCAGAACTTAACTAGAAGAAGAAAGAAAGGGGGGAAAAAAAAAAGCAACCTACGACAATTTGATGAACTTGGCCTACACCTATGGATGTAGTAGCTCAAAAAAGGGAACAAATCTTTACAACAAGGATCACTCCCACCCCCTCAGTACACAGGGTTGACAGGGATGGGCAACTTAGACATTGGCTACCCAAAATGGGGGGCCTATAAAGACACGAAGTAACTGGCTTATAAGCTTTCAAGAGGGAGCCTAGTTCCAGATGGGGCAGGGGCAGGTAGAACCTCCACTGAATGATTTCCAATCTGTTGGGACCGGGCTGGCAAAAGGAAATGGGGATAAGACTTTTGTGGTACATAGTGAATAATTGCCATCAGGACTGACTGTGAGGGTAGGAAATAATAGAGGTAGATGTTTTTTGACAAAAGGAAGGGAGTGACTGATTTTGCAGCCCAGGAGTAGAGGTCCCTGGGACCATCGAGTGAGAGGAGTAGGGAGCGGGACCCTACCCAGAGAGGCAGACACACCAGGGATGGAGACAGAGACGATGATGTGGACAGATGGAGCAGCTGAGGACACTGGACTCAGAGAGGGGAGGGGCTGTGTGCTGATGGTCTCAGGGTGGGCCTGTGGGGTGTACCCTTTGGTTATTTGATGATGCATGGAGGGGACTGTACTCCTTGTAATGAAACGAAATAAGATAGGATAAATGTAAAACTGATATTCTTCTATGTAAACCTCACAATAAAAACTTAAAATTAAAAAAAATGAAATTGTAAATTATTATCTACACATTTCATTTCAAAGTTTAATTACTGTTCTATACTTGAACAGTGACTCAAAGGGAGTCTGTACCCTACGTTCCCAACTTTAGAGTACAGAAGCACATTTTGCCCCCTTTTAAATTTGGAGATCTTACTAGGGAATGAGAGTCCTGGTGTGGTGCTGTAGGATAAGCACTGTACAGCTAACTGCAAGATCAGGGTTCAAACCCACTAGTAGCTCCTTGGAAGCCCTATACAGGGTTGCTATGAGTCAGAGCCAACTTAATGTCACTTAACAACAACAATTTATTCCTTTTTCCAAACCACTGGAAACTTACCAAGAAGAGAGGGAAGAAATTTTAGGGAAAGTTAGTGTAGTCCTTTCTTACCTTTTAAAAATATATATATATAAATATGAGAGGTCTTCAAAAAGTTTGTAAAAAAGGGGGACTGAAGATGACAGAATTTTCCCATGAACTTTTTGAAGCCTCCTTGTATATGATACCCCCTCCTCACTTATTGACTTGCTTGGTTCCAAAGTCCAGGTTGCTATGCAAAAATCAAATTATGTGAAAATGGAAGATGACCACATCATACCACAAAATAGAGACAACTACACCATTACATGACTGCCAAGTTACATCACTGCCTAACTGTCAAACCACTGAGAAGGATGGCCCAACCACGGTGACACATAACCTTAAACATCACAGCCAATATTACTCTCACACCACATTTCATTGTTTATTACCACTGGATATATATCATTAATGCACAAATAGATAATTTTTTTTTTTTTACCACTGTCATAAATGTGAAATGTTGGGTAACAGCATAGCCAATAAGTGAGGAGTATTTGTATTTTTTATTGTTGCTGCAAGTATACGTAGCAAAACATTTAACAAGTCAATTTCTACATGTTCAATTCAATGACACTGATTACATTCAATGACACTGATTACATTCTTCAAGTAGTGCAGTCATTCTGGCCCGCCTTTCCTCAATTGTCCACCCCCATTACCATGAGCTCATTGCCTCCTAAGCTTCCCTTCTGACTTTTCCAGTTGCTGTTGTCAACTTGTTCCCAATAAATAGGTTTTCAAAAGATGTTTAAGGCAAACATTCTTGACTAAATAAGCTTATTGTTTGGTTTAACAAAGAGTTCAGGGGATATTTTCTGGTTTAAGGTTATCTCAGGGCCAAGAGTTTTGGGTGAGAAGGTCGTCCAGCCATAATGGCTCCAGAAGGTCTGAATTCCAAGAATATTTTCAAATCTGTCCCACATTTTACTAATGCCCCCACCCTCTGCTTTGCTCAGGATTCTTCTGTAGAAATTTGATGAAAATGTTCAGTCATGGTAGATGGACAGCATCCTGTTCTTTTGGTCTCCTGGCAAAAGAGGTAGTTCCTTCATGGAGGCAATTAGCCATGCATTTTGTTTTCTCTTCCTGTTCCTCGCTTTCTTCCTCAGTTGTTCCAGGAGAGTAAAAACACCAATTGTTGTACCTTTAATGAACACCTGGAAGCTTTTAAGACCCCGGGCACTATGCAATTGATTAGAGAGTAGAATTGTTGTTGTTAAGTGCTGTGGAGTCCATTCTGACCCACAGTGACCCTGTATAGGGCTTCCAAGGAGCAGTTGGTAAACTTGAATCACCAACCTCGCAGTTCAAATGACTTTGCAGTCTGATACATTAGCCCACAGCACCACACCAGGACTCCAGAGAGTAGAATAGCCTAGCACAAAATGGTGATAGGCTGGTTAACTGGAATGTCTCATGAAACCATGACCCTAAACCTCCAAACCAAAAAAAAAACAAATCTCACAAGGCGTTTGGGTGCACATAAATATCCCCTGCAACTGCTTATCCTCCATTTCTCTTTGTTTTGGTAAAAATCTGTACCACCCAAGTGTAATTATTTCTTAGGGTAGGACCTCCACAGTACTCTTCAGAATGATAAAAACACTTCAGTTTCACCTCAGACCATAGTAATGAGAACTGGAAATGGTGCAACCAAACAGAATGAATGAAAATAATGACATATTGCAAAAAATATAACTGAGGTCACTGAACAATTTGTGCAAAATTGTTAAACGGGAACCTAATTTACTGTATCTGCTTTCACAATAAGCATTTTTTTTTTTTTAAGTTTCAGTTATGAACAGAAAGGTTTTGTATTAATTAATGCAACATTTCATTTCCGGATTATTGATGTGGTGGCAATAAAGAATTTGAAGCCATTTTTACATATAAATATATTTTTACATGTGATGATTAACATTTTTTGCAGCAGAAAAATCAACTAATTGAATTTAATTTAGAACTCAGTTCCTCAGTCTCTCAAGTCACATTTCAAGTACTCAGCAGTCACTCATGTCTAGCAGCTATTGTATTGAGTAGAGCAACTACAAAATTCCCATCAATCCAGAAAGTTCTGCTGGACAGTGCTAAACTATAGCATATATGATTGGAAAAGCAAATACAATCTTCAAAAAGAGGAGGACATTTAACAGAGCGTTTGATAAGCTGGAAGAATGGGCAGAAGTGTGTAGAAAAAAGTTTCTCAGCACAAGTCGTCAAGCAGAGGAAAAATAAAACAAAACATACAAAGCACAGTAGGATTGCTTACACAAATTTAAAGCCAAAGAAAATGAGGTGACACAATCAATAAAGACCACAAAAAGAACATGTGGTAGAAATTTTAGAAGAAATACTAGGGCCAGGAAAAGACAAAAGTTCATTCCTTTCCATTAAATCAGCCCCAATCAGACTTTTAATAGCCCATAGCTCTTGGGGGAAAAGCATGGTGGCTCTGTAAATAAGCACTGGACTGCAAATCAAAGGTTGGTGATTCAGCTACTGCCTCAAAGGTGTACTGCTTCGGAAATCCTAAACAAGGTCAACATGAGTAGAAACCAACTTGATGGCACTTAACAACATACATTATTTAAGAAGCCCTGGTGGTGCTATGGATTAGGCATTGGGCTGCTGAGTACAAAGTTGGCAGTTCAAACCCACCAGCTGCTCCATAGGATAAAGATGAGGCTGTCTGCTACCATAAAGATTTACAGTCTCCGAAACCCTATATAGGGTGGCTATGAATCAGAATCAACTTGATGGTAGTAGATTTGATTAGATATCATTTACTTTTTTCCTAATGAGAGTCAGACTCTTTCAGCTCACCCCATCCCCACTAAGCCAACTTACCAACAAAACCATTATGTTTTCTTTACCTTTGTCTGATACTGCTTAACTTCAAATGAAATGAAAAAGACTAAACATCTATGCATATTTTTAATTCATTCAAGCCACTCTCCAGGACTCTGAATTTTTTTTTTTTTTTTCAGTATTCTGAAATGAGTAGTACTCTATCAGAAACCATCAATGGTGGATCATTCACGTATGCACTCAGTGACTATTCATTGTGTTCCAGGTACTTTTACTAGGTACTAGAGATAGGATTGTCCTTTCTTACATGAGGCTTATGCTCTGGCACGCTTCATGTGTGCTATAGTAAATGTTTATGAAAAATGCAAAGTGTAGTTAAAATAAACGACAACTAAAGCCTGAGCCCAACAGACTGTGAAATCTAAAGCACCTACCAATTACTCCAACCAATTTTCCAAATCAACACACAATTAATCTAATAAACAGCCCAAATGAAAGCTTTAAGCAGATTTAGTTGGACATGCTTCCCTCTAAAACACACAACTAAGCTTCAGTTCTTTGTTATCTGCTGTTCAACCCCTAGGGAAATGCCTAGGAATTTATTTAATATTTTTTTTGAGCTCTCATGGTAATCAAACATAGCCTCGTTTCCTTGTCCTAACCACATAAAAAAGCTGCAAATGATACATACCTTATTGTTCTCATGGTCTCCGCTCACAGCTATGGGATACATAACATATTTTCCTCCCTGATCTTCATTTGGGGCACATTCTGCTAGACCATCAGGATCATGTTCTGCTCCAAAATTATGTCCTAATTCATGAGTTGTAACCAGGTCAGCTTCCTTAAAGATCATGCAGAGAAAATGTTATCTCAATATCCAATCATCAGCTACTTTGGCCAGTCTGGCCCATGCTGTCTTAACTAAGACTCTGATAAATCAAATCAACAAACAAACAACAGTTGTGATTACTTACATCAATTATAAAAACTATTCTATTTAGTAATATTAAATGGTACTATAAGAACCGGCACACAGCCACCAGCCACCATAAGAATATAACTTATGAGCTGTGTTGGAACATTCAAAACAAAACAAAACACTGACCAGTTACTCCAGATATAGTATCTGGTACTGATAAATAGCTAACTCTAGCTAATTACCACTATCCATTCATCCTACTCTCACGACTGTATATATATGTGTGAGGATAGATAGATAGATACATACATACATACATACATACATAGATAGATAGAGTCATATATATGTATGTATGTATATACATATATATGACTAAGCCAAAGAATATGAGATGACACAATCAATAAAGACCACAAAAAGAACATGTGCTCGAAATTTTAGAAGAAATACCAGGACCAGGAAAAGACAAAAGTTCATTCCTTCCCATTAAATCAGCCCCAATCAGACTTTCAATAGTCCATAGCCTGACTCAAAATTAGGAGTCAATATACACTGGTTAGGGGAAGAGTCATATATATGTACATGTGTATATACATTTATAAGACTATCTATCTAGCTATTGTTATTAAGTGGCATAGAATTGGTTCTAACTCAAAGTGACCCTTTCTTTATAGGATTTCTGAAAAGTGGCTGGTGGGTTTGAACTTGCGGTTCTAAGTCCTGTGCTTACTATACAGAGCCACCACACACACACCCCTTTTTGTACTATCATTTGTACAAAAATGTGTTATTTGTTGTTGTTGTTAAGCACCGTTGAGTCAGTTGTGACTCACTGTGACCCTGTATATGGTTTTCGAGGAGTGGCTGGTGAGTTTGTGGTTTAAACCAATTTTGCAGTCCAGCAGTACATTAACCTGCAGTGCCACACCCATATTTACATTAAGTCATACTATATTAAATTATATGCACACACATATATATATGTATATGTAAACATTACTTCTGTTGTTTTGCGTCCTGGTGTGGTGCTGTAGGATAAGCACTGGACTGCTAACTGCAAGACTGCCAATCACAAGGTCAGTGGTTCAAACTCACCAGACAGTCCTCATAACCACTAAAATAAAGGATGCTGATGAGTTAGAACCAACTCGAGGGCACTAATAACAACATATACGTATTCTCATAAGGGACACAATTACAGATACGATCAAGACATTACCTATACCTCACGGGATTGATTTTCTGAGTTTGAACGCTCAGGACAATCATCTCAGTATAACCTGGGATAACTCGAGTAACTGGCATAACACAGTTCATAAAGATAATGTTCTACATCCTAGTTTGATGAGTACCATTTGGAATATTAAAAGCTTACAAGTGGACATCTAAGATACAACTATTGGTCTCTTCCCATCTGGAACAAAAGAAAGGATACAAAAGACTCAAGGAAGAATTAGTCCACAAAACTAATGGCCCACAAAAACTGCAGTCTCTTCTAGCCAGAGACCAGAACAAGATGGTGCACAGCTATCACTACCAACAATTCTGACCAGAGGCATAACAGAAGGTCCTAGATAGAATGAAGGAAAAAAGACCAGACTAAGCAAACTGATAAAAGAGACTGGGGGAACCCTCGACACTATCACCCTAAATATCCCTTGAACTTGCAACTAAATCACTCCTGGCAGTCACCTTTCACCCAAATAAAAGAAGGCTTATAAAATAAACAGCAGCACTATAAATACTGTGGGGAGGACTACATCATGTCTGAGAGGCTTTAAACTTGTTGAAGCCCTTTCATATCATCACAGTCAAAATATTATTGTATCAAACACTCTTACTCAGTATCGACCTCCTCTTCTTCCTTACTTTGTTATTGTTAGATGAAGTCGAGTCAGTTCCAACTGATAGCAGCTATATTCCCAATAGAACAAAACACTGCTCCGTCCTGTATCCTTCCCCCAGTCCTAATTCTGCTTAGGGCAGCAATATACTCAGTTAAAATAGCCACCTTACCACACTCCCTTCAGTCTGTGCGTAGTCATGTGAACCAGTACTGTCCAATGAGATACTAACAAAGTGAGTGGGTGAAGATGGCAGAAGAGTATTTAAAAAGGAGAAGAGGTGGCTAGCTACAGTCTCCTCCTCCCTGTAACAGAGAAGCATGAGGGCAAAGGCCTAAAAGTGCTTAGAAAGGCTGAGGGAAAGACAGGAAGATCCTGGATCCTGACTGCACGACTGACTGCTATCCCACTCACAGAATGCTATCACTGAACTTCTTGTCACATGAGATAATTAAATCCCTTGTTTAAGTCACTGTTTATTCGATTTTCTGTCATTTGTAACCTAATGCATTGCTCATAAATTTATTTCAGGCTCCTAACAGATCCTAACATATTCCACGGCACATGAGAGAAACAGATCACAAACATAGAATAAAGAGCCAGAATGATTTCAGACTCTTTAGGAGCCACCAAATTAGTTCCAAGAATATGCCCACCTAAATTATTAATCAAGTTTAAGAGTAGAATAAAGACATTTTCAGATACGCAAAATTCAAATAATTTCCCTCTTATTTCTTAGAAAGCTCCAAAAGGATTTGCTTCACCAAAATGATGGTATATGTCATGAAAGAGAAAGAATAGGAGGTGTAAGAAATGAGAAAGTGCAGGGATATCTTGGAATGAGAAGTACATTGCAGGATTAGACAGCAAGTAGCCTAATAGGAACTGATGGTGGTGGGCTGATTCAGGAAGAATGTCTTCAAGAAAACAATGACCCTAATGGGTTTGAAAAGGAGCTTATTTAACAAGCAACTTTTATTTTCTATAAGCTTTTAATTTTTTTATTTCCCCCACAGAATATATCTGCAAAAACTGGAATCAATGTACGATAGAAACTTTTCAGAGAAGGAAAAGGCAAATATTTTTCACTAATACTTGCAGTATAAAAGTAGTAAGAATGCACTGTCTCAAAGACAAAAATCTTGCAAGACCAGAAAAAACAAGGCAGTCTAGTCCTATTTAGCCTGGCACAGGTTTCACTGTATATATCTTTAACCAGAAACAGTAACAAGTGTGACTTTTTAGAGGATACCTGCCCAAATATATGAAGGAGCCCTGGTGGCACAGTTGTTTAGCTCACGGCTGCTTACAAAAGGATCAGCCCACTCTCTGGGATAAAGATATAGCAGAACTGAGGTTCTACTACAATAAAGTTCAAATCTTTCCTTTAAAAAAACAAAAAACACTTAAGAATAAGAATAAGGTTGGAGGCCTGTCACTTCCCGACTTCAAAATTTACTACATGGCTACAGTGCTCAAAACAACTTGGTACTGGTACAATGAAAGATACATAGATCAATGGCACAGAATCGAGAATCCAAAAATTAACGCATCTACATACAGCCAACTGACTTTTGACAAAACACCTAAATATATTGCATGGGGAGGTGATAGTCTCTTCAACAGATGGTGCTGGCAGAACTGGAAAATGATATGCAAAAGACTGAAACAAGACCTTCACCTCATGCCTTATACAAAAACCAACTCAACACGGATTAAAGACCTAAATGTGAATCCCAGAATTATGAAGGCCATCAATGAAAAAATAGGGACAAATGTGAGGGCACTAATTCAGGGAATACACAGACTACAAAACATTTTGAAAACCACACAAACAAAAGTAGATAAAATAGATGAGAGGACATACTAAAAATTAAAAATTTATGTGCACCAAAAGACTTCACCAGAAGAGTAAAAAGGGAACCCACAGAATGGGAAAAAATCCTTTGCAATGACACATCAGACAAGGGACTCATTTCTAAAATATACAGGAAACTACAACACCTCTACAAGAAAAAGACAAATAACCCAATTAAAAAGTGGGCACAGGACATGAACAGACACTTCACTAAGGAAGAGATCCAGGCAGCCAACAAACATATGAAGAAATGTTCATGATCACTAACCATTAGAGAGATACAAATTAAAACAAGAATGAGGTATCATCTCACACCAACAATAACAGCAAAGATCAAAAATGTAGAGGACAATAAATGCTGGCGGGGATGTGGAGAGACTGGGACACTCCTGCATTGCCAGTGGGACTGCAAAATGGTCCAACCTCTCTGGAAAAAAACAAAAAACATACCTTTGTAAGGATGGTTTTACCATAATTCTTTGTGCTGGTCAAACCACTGTTCAGATAGATATTTTTCTTCCCAGCGGTACTATAATAAGCTAGAGGAGAAAGGAAATAACAAATGGCTTGTTAAATACATTATTTAAACATAACCCAATCAGCCTACCACTCCAGCATTCTATTCATGTAACAAATAGAAAAACTCACCTTTTGGACAAACACCTCCATGACTGTTTGCTCTGGGAGAACCAACATAAGCTAACCCCAGAGTTCCCATATCAAAATCTTGGTAGGTGAAAAGATGTGCAAGGCAGACTTTAGATGCTTCTTCAGCTATATCAAAGCTGAATTGCTTAAAAAAAGAAAGACAAGTATTCTTAATCAGATTAAGAGTTACATCTGAAAAAAGGAGTTTAGGCAAAATATTCCAGAGCAGCACTGCCTGATTACCAGGAATCACAAGGGATGAAGTCCGGTGCCTTTCACCTAGGGTTCTTATTCACCTACACAGGTGAGAAGGCAAACTGTGGCCTAGCAGGATGGCTCAGCAGGGAAAGGTGGGAAGGTTTTCATAGCTATTCAGAACTAAAGCACTGTTCTTTAGACAGCTGGTCAAAAATGCATAGTACAGCACTGAAGACATTATAATTCTGTACAGTTCAAGTAGCTTTGAATCTATTCCAGGGAATCTCAGTACCCTGCAATCAAAAAGATATCCCAGGAGGGGTGCAAATAGTTACTGGGCTCAGTGATGAACCAAAAGGCTGGAAGTTTAAGTCCACCCAGAGACACCACAGAAGAAAGGACTGGTGAACTACTTCTGAAAATCAGCCAATGAAAACCCTCTGACACACATGAGGTAGTCAGAAGTCAGAGCTGACTCAGTGACAAGTGGTCTTAAAGTATTTTAACAGTCTTATTAGTTTTGTAGTTTTACTTTTTATTGGTTTTGGTTTTGGAACTTTATAGGCATTTTAAACATAGAGGAAAAAAGCAAGTATTGATACCTAGCTTGATGTTACTTAGATTAAAATTAAAAATCAACTTAAATCAACTGGGGATTTGCGAAGATTTTTTTTTCCTACTAATTTAAAGAGGATTTACTTTGCTAACAGTCCAGAGGTCCCAAATTAAAAATCCTTGATTTTAAAATGTTTAAAATAAGAAGTCAGAAAGCCCTGTATGAGGAGTGAGGTGTCCCAGGAGACACTTTATTGGCCACACTGGCATTCTGAAAGCGCTGAAGAAATAGTCCAAGAAGATGGATTAGATGAAGATGGCAACATCAGGACTGGAGAAGATTCATTTAACAACCTGAGATATACAGGAGACACAACACTGTTTGCTGAAAAGAAAGAAGACTTAAAGCACTTACTGATGAAGATCAAAGACTATAGACATCAGGACAGATTACACTTTAACAGAAAAACAAAAACAAAATCCTCACACATGGACTAATAAGTAACATCCTAATAAAAAGAGAAAATAATGAAATTGTCAAGGATTTTACTTTACTTGGATCCACAATCTAAATCCATGAAAGCAGCAGTCAAGAAATCAAATGGCATATTGCACTGGGAAAATCTGCAAAAAATCTCTTTAAAAGAGTTAAAGCAAAGATGTCACGTTGAGGACTAAGGTGCACCTGGACCAAGCCAAAGTATTTTCAGTCACCTCATACGCATGTGAAAACTGAACAGTGAGTAAGGAAGACTGACAAAGAACTAGACATTTAAATTATGGTGTTGGTGAAGAATACTGAATGTATCATGCACTACCACAAGAATGACCACATTTGTCTTGGGAAAAGTACAGCCAAATCAACAGCACTGAAAAGGATCACAGTATAATGTCTTGAATAGAGTACATGAAAAATACAGAACAAAACCCAAAATCATAACAACAACAACAAAAAAGACCAGGCTTACTGGTATAATGTAGACTGGCAGAACCCTAGACACTATAGCCCTTAGTAGCCCTTGAAGCCTGGAACTAGACTCACTCCACTGGCTCAACTTTCAGCCAAACAACAGAAAGGTCTATAATGTGAACACCACTAGGGAGCTGTGAGCTTCTTAGTGATCACAAAGGCAGCATTTGCCCAGAGACAAAGTTCAGAAGGCAAGAAGGAATGGGAAAGAAGAATGAATGGAAACAAAAAAGACAGAAAGAAGTGGAATGAGTTACATTGTGGGGATTGCAATCAATGGCATGAAACAAAATAGGTGTAAATTACTGCATGACTGTAAACTTTCATCCAAATCATAATAAAAAGGAATAGAGAAAAAGAAATAGCGCCCCAATGCCCCTTATAAATGCAAATAGAAAAAGAAAAAAAAAAGTAAGGATAGTGAAACTTTGTTCCATACACTTAGATATGTTATCAGGAGGGGCCAGTGACTTATTTAGTAAAGAAGAAATCAACAAAAATGAGGAAGGCCTCAAGGACATGGATTAAAACAGTGGCTGCAACAATGGGCTCAAACATAATAAAGATTGTGAGGATGGCACAGGACCAAGGCGTGTTTCACTTTGCCATATGTGGGGCACTATGAGTTGGAACCAAATGGCCAACACTTAATAATAACAACAACATGGTAACGGGGCAGAGACTTCTGGGAATCTTTGCAGACCATCAAGGAAGAGCACTGGAGTGAAGCATCTAGAGATGCAGATCATTCTTCCCTTTCTAGTTCTCTCCTGACATGGGCTGACTGGAAACCCAGGAAAGAGCAAAGAAGTAAGAAGGTATAACTGCTCCAGGACTTGGAAGATCTGGCTGCTCAATTCTGGCTACCATTCTTGTTGCACAACTAACCATGGGTAACTCATTTAATCTAACTAAGACTCTTTAAAATGGTTAATGGTTCTAGTCTCAGGGTAGTTAGTGGATTAGATAAAATAAGGTATTATAAAGAGATGAAATGAAGGGAATACAAAAGGGTAAGAGAAAACTTCAGAGGGTACTTAATATGTTCATTACACTGATCATGGCGACAGGGTCACATGCATGCACATATATCAAAATTCATCAAGTATTTAAAATATATGCAATTTGTTGTAGCTCAGTGGTTTTTCACTAAAGTTACCATTTAGTATTAAAAAAGTAAGATAAGGTATGTTAGAATACAATACTGATACAGCATTTTATGGGTCTCAATCTGGATAAAGAGTTGTAATATCCTTTCATTTCATTCAAGTTCTGAAAACTTGATCTACATTCTCTAATATCCTAAGCAAAGAATCCAGATGAGCTGTTAATAGTTAGGGTTCTGTGTCAAATTGACTAGCTCAAGATTCTCCTGGTTTAGCAGTTAAGATGTGCTTATTTCCATAGTGATGAAACCTAATACAGGCATAATTTACTGTATGAAGAATGGCTATGAGCAGCCAATCAATTGAAGGGATGCTTCTGGGGGGTGTGGTTTCTCCCAATACAACGGACACGTGGGAAAGGCTCTCTGTGTCTCTTCCACTGGGGATCTGGGACTCTAGAATTATAAGTCATTTCCTTGATATAAATTTCTATCCATGTATCTATCTATCTATCTATATATATATCTATTATCTGGGATTCTTGGTGTGGCACTGTGAGTTAATGTGCTAGACTGCAAAGTCAGTTTGAACCACAAAAATTCAAGCTCACCAGCTGCTCCTCGGAAACTCTATACAGGCAGTTAACAAAAATGTATATATATATACATACACACACACACACACATTTCACTGGTATGTATATATATATATAATAAAAGTGACGGTTTAAGCTGCTAAATTCATAATTTATTAGCGCGACAACTTACCAACACATTAAAAGACAAATCACAGAAAGCTATTTTACAATCAAATGATAGCATACACAAACTCAGACACTAACACCATGTGGCAGGTTCCAGGGCAAGATGGCAGAGTAAACAGACACACTGAGGTAACCCTCTGCAACAAAGACAAGGAAGTTCAAATGAAGCAGATACAGAGGGTGATCCTGGAACCCTGAGCATCACTGGATAGGACAGCGAGGGACTGAGAGCCGACTGGAAGAGGAGGCTGAGCAGGAGCAGTGAGAGAAGAAAAATGGTGGACTGTGGGCTGGTGTGGAGTGGCATGGTCATCGTGAACGTTTGCGAGCACTGTTGACACAGAAGCCTGCAGGCACAGGACGCAGAGAGAGGTTGGCAGCAAGAAGGTGCAGTTCTCCTTTGTTCCCGATTCCGTCCTGATAGCTGGAGTATGACCAGTCCCTGCCCTCCCAACCCAGCGGCTTGTGACCCCACTCCTGCACAGTCTCTGCTCTGCCTAGGCTTAGGCACCTCACATGACACCCCTACTTCTGGAGATGCATGAACCCACCCTGAACTAGACTACACAAACAGTGAACAAAGAATTAAGTTCATCCACATCCACCAGAAGAATGGTGAAGAGTGCCTGATAATATGCCAGTACACAATTATCAACTAAATATAAATACAACACCACAGTGCCTCCAAGAAAACAGGCAATTTTAGCTTATACACGGAAACAGAGTCCCTCAAACAAGTGACCAAAATACAGCGTCTTAAATATAACACCAAAAGTGGTATCAGAACTACCTGCTAAGGAATTTTAAAGAAAGCTAATTAGCCAACTTTAATGGATTGAGAGAATGATCAAGAAAACTACTGATGAAATCATGGAAAACAGAGACAAAAGTATGGAAAGCTTTAGAAACTGACAAAATTATTGAAAAAATGTGAACCATGCAAAAACAGCAATTAAAAAGCTAGAAGATTAACACTAAAACTAAAACTTCAGAAATAGATAATACATTGAGAGGACAAAGAAATAGAAATGAATTAATGGAAAGCTGAATTACTAAGTTTAAAAAAAGGCTCAATAATTATCTGCTAGAGGGACAATCAGAAGAAAAAAAAAAATCCAAAGAAAGGCTAAGATTTGTGTGGGACATCATCAAGAGGAATAATTTATATATGATAGGAATTCCATAACAGGAAGAGACAAAAAGGAAAAAACAAACAGAGAATATGTACAGGAGTTGTTGGAAGAAAACTTCCTTAACATGATGAAAGACAAGAATAATTTCAAACATGACAGACCCCCAAAACAAGAACACCAAGACATATTATAATCAAACTTCTCAAAACTAAAGACAAGGTAAGACTCCTGAGAGCAGCTCAGGAAAAATGAAAAGTTACCTATAAAGGAGAAGTAAAAAGACTATGCTGATTTCTCAAGAGAAACTATACAGGCAAGAAGCCAATGGAATGGCATATATAAAATTCTGAAAGAAAAAAAATTGACAACCAAGAATATCCAGCAAAACTGTCCATTAAATATAAAGGCAAAATTACGTCATTTTCAGACTAATGAATTTTAAAAGAATTTGTAAACACCAGACCAACTTTACAAAAAATACTAAAGGAAGTTCTTTGGACAGAGAACCAACAATAGCACACATCAACCTGAGATTAACATACATACCAATATCACCTAGACTCAACCTGGATATAAAAGTGTTCAAAGTAAAAACAGACCTATTAGATGAAAATCGATAGCCAGAGATACAGTTGCAACAACAAAATACATAAAGTAAAAAGAGGGAATAATGTAGTTAAAGGACTTCCAAATGAATAGGAAATCAATTAGATTTCAAGAAAAAAAATTAAACAAAAATAAATTTAATTAGAACCCTAAAATCTAGACCAAGCCTAGCCCTGGCCCAAACCTTGCCCCTAACACTAACCCTATTCCTAACAATAGTATTTACAATAACTAAAGTCCTAGGCCTAGCCTACACCTACTCATAGTCCCAACTCTAACCATTACTTCTTACTGCCCCTCCCCACAATGAACTAGAACCATGCAGCAGAACCCTGTTAATAGGTAAGTATCCCTATAAAATACAATGTTTATTTACGATCTTTAGATTTATCACTAGAGTAAAAACACAAAAAATTTTAATTCTTGTAAAAATTTCAGATCTCCTTTGTATATTTCATTAGTCTAACACATATTTTATTATTCATTCTAAGAAGTCCACTGATACGCTTCAGGTAGAACTAAATTAATAAAATGGTGTGCAAAATATTTATATAAGGAATACCTACCATTTTCTATTCTATTCTCAAAAATATCGGAGTTAGGAAAATAGCTTATGACATTTTTTCTTTTCCACAGTTATGCTGTTTGTTGTGTTACAGGAGATGGTGGGAGTCACTGTTGGATCAGCTGGGGTACAGTATTCCTGGTTTCTCATTACTTTTGTTAATATGAGGGGACTTCAAAAGTTCATGGAAAAAATGTAATTAAAAGATAATGGAATTTTTCCACAAACTTTTTGAAGTCCCTCCTATATATCTTAATTAATACAGATAGGATTATATTATTTGAAATCAGAAAGTGATACTAACAAGAATTTACTGGTGATTAAAAGCGTCGTATCTAAGATTCCATAACTTACCTCCAACAACGTCTTCACATCCCAAGCATCTTTTTCTTCATTTGGATAACTTTTTTCCATATTATAGTGTCTTTCACCAGGTTTTACCTTTTCTGGAGATTTTAAGATGCGAATCTATACTTAAAGAAATAATATACTTAGAACACTTGAAAAAAAAAGTCAGTAGGCCTCTGAAATAATACTGCACTCTTTTCAAAACAATGCCGTCTATCACTCTAGAGTCCTGGTATGGTGCTATAGGATAATGCACTGGACAGCAAACTAACCAATCACTCCTTGGCTATGAGTCAAAACTGACTCAAAGGCACCTAACAATAACACCATTCTACAGAGGCGCCCTGCTGGTGGAGTGGTTAGACGCTCAGCTGTAAATCAAATAGTCAGCAGTTTGAACCCACCAATGACTATGGGAGAAAGATGTGGCTATAAAAATTTTATCTGTCGTTGCCATGAATTGGAATCAACTCAATAGCAGTGAGTTTTCTGGTTTGAGTCCTGGAATGGTGCTATAGGATAAGCACTTGACTGCTAACCACAAGGTTGGCAGTTCAAACCCACTAGCTGCTCCTCTGAAATCCTAAACAGGGTAACTATGAGTCAGAACTAATTCAACAGCACCACCACCACCATCATTCTAGAAGAAACGTTTATAATCAAACTTCCATAAATTCTCCAGCTATAATAATATTCAATGTTTAAAAACAAATGGGAAAAAAATAAAAATAATAAAATAATGGAAAATTATATACATGGAAAACATAAAACGGGCTTCAAAAAGTATGTAAAAAAATGGAATGAAAAGATAATGGAAGTTTTCAACAAACTTTTTGACACCCATTCGTATATGTCAATGAGTACTGATAGTCGTAAGTATGCTCCTACAATTTAATTTGTTCTATATTTAGCTGTAAAAAATTTAGAACTTGTGCCCCATGAGCCTAAAATGATTATTCCAACTGAAGGCAATGATTAAAGAAACATAAAATGGTAAGATGTACATCACTTTGTACATCATAGGAATACAAGTTTATAAAAAACAAAGATCTTTCTTTGAATATGTAGTTCACACAAATTCAAATTAAACCTGTTAAGAAGAAAAGAGGAGTCCTGGTGATATTGCAGGACAAACACTAGACTGCTAACCATAAGGTGAGCAATTCAAACCCACCAGAGGTTATGCAGGGAAGAGATGAGGCTTTCTGTTGCCTTAAAGATTTATCACTTCAGAAACCCTACAAAGGGTCACTGTGAGTTGGAGTTGACTAGGTTGACTAGATGGCAGGGAGTGAAGGAAAGAAGAAAATTAAGAACATAAACTTCTCTCCAAAGGAGATGCAACATATCAGATGACAAGTTTAGGAAAAGGAACAAAGTCACACTGAGCTCACTTATTTCTGGTTGTCTCCCTTTGGATCTGCCTGTCTACATATAGGATACATTCTGATCCACTCTTTACTGGGGCAGGCTTTGAAGATTTGGTGGCAAGTAGTCATGGTCAATTCTAGATGAAATAGTTGGAAGCCTGCCATGGCTGTACATCTAAACTCAATCCTCCAACCCATCTTTCATCACTAATGAAGCTGATATTTTTACTTCCTATTATTATTCCTCTACCTTTCAACTAAGGAGCTCTGGTATCGAGGGTAGTGGTTACGAATCAGGCTGCAAACCTCAGGGACAGCAGTTCGAAACTACCAGCTGTTCCGCAGGAGAAAGATGAGGCTTTCTGCTCCCATAAAGATTTACAGCCTTGGAAACCCTGTACAGCATCGCTATGAGTCAGAACCGACTCCACGGCACATAACAACAACAACAACCTTTCAAATGGTTCTACCTTGTTAAAGGAATTTATTGGTCCCTAAAATTTGGAACACCTGTCACAAAAGCTTCAATGCCTGCCGCAGAGTAAGATGCTGACCAGAGTGTACCCTCTATGAAGGCATGCAGGCAAGCAGATTTAAAAAATTATTATTTCAAAAAGTGAGGCAAAAAAAAAAAAAAAAAGTGAGACAGCTTTATATGCACCAAATATGGAATAATTGTCAACATTTTTTGTGACTGCAAAGCAGGGTGCTAAGGTGTACCACATACTGTCATTGTGCCAAATACACACCTGTATCCCATTATACAGGCATAACATATTTCTGGAATGATACATAGCAAACCAGTAACATGGAGGCCTCTTGGAAAAAGAACTAGGCTGACAATGGACAGAGGCTTAAGAGATTTACTCTTCACTGGTTTTAGTACTATGTGTAAATATTACTGACTCAAAATAGTAACACAAAAAATGCAAAAAAGAGAATGAAAAAGGGAAAAATAATAATCTTGCTTTTTATAACAGTACCATAAAATTCAACATTTTTTAAGTATCATGTGTGATTTCAAAAGTTTTTAAAAAAGCTTTAAATTCTACATCACAGAACCTATAGGGATATGGTTCAAAACCTGGATAAACAATCGTGACAATGATATATATAGTTTACATATCAAAATTTCTGTTGTCTAAGATACTACTCTTCAATAATCATTTTAACTAGTCTTATCCAATTTGAATTAATATTTGTTGAAATATAATTATGGTGACATCAACATATCATTGCTGGACACATTCTGTTAACAGATTACAAGCAATCGAAAATAGATGCTTTGGAAATGAGGCCTAAGGGTTCTAGATGTGTAAGTAAATGCCTTACAAATGTAAACAGTACTTTTATCAAAACTGTCTAATGGTACAATATGTGGTAGGCACTGTTAGAGATAGATGCTTATAACTCTATTCAGTGACATAAAGCATAATCAGAGAAATAAATAAAACAATGTAGGGAATAAAAGGGACATGAATTTAAGACAAGGGAGAGATCACAGTGGGTAAAAAGGCTTTGTGCCTACAATATGCCCACAAAGAGTCATAATCTATAAATAACTGATAAAAACACTGATTCATCAGGGAAAAAAAAATCACTAGTATTGGAGAATATTTACTGATTTCCAAGTAACATATATCTATATCATATAATTTAACTCAGTAATAAAGTCATGTCCATTGATAAATACCTGCTCTATCTGTATTCCATAGCCTTTAAAACCTGCATTGTCCCAAGAAGTATTCCGATAGATATCATCAACTCTGTCAATTAGCTCTATCTGTGTGAACAAAAAAGAGAGAGACGTTAAGGAGATCTTTACCACACTTTGCAATGATTTACAGTTTAGAGAAAATGCCGTTGCAAAGTTTCCACTAATTACAAAAAGTAGCATTAATACAACAGCTCTAATAAATTATTCCTAGCACTAAACTTTAAGTGTTGTTACAGAATTAAAAAGTGGTACAGTTCACTCCAAATTTCAGGTAATCAACTACATTATTGTTGCTGTTGTTGTAGGTACCATTGAGCCAGGTCTGACCCATGGTGACCCTATGTACAACATAACAAAACATTGCCTGGTTCTGCACCAATCTCAAAATCATTACGCTTGAGCCCATTGCTACTGCTGCCACTGTACCAATCTATCTCATTGGGGGTATTCCTGTTTCTTGCTGACCCTCCACTTTATCAAGCATGATGTCCATCTCCAGAGACTGGTTCCTCCTGATAATCTGTCTGAAGAATAAGAATGCTTCTAAGGAGAACTCTGGTTGCACTTCAAATCCAACACAGATTTGTTCATTCTCTGGCAGTCCATGGTACTTTTAATATTCTCCAACACCACAATTCAAATACATCAGTTCTTCTACTGTCTCCCTATTTATTGTTGAACTTTCATATGCATATGTGGCTACCGAAAATACCATGGCTTCGTCTTCCTACATTGCTGGTAGAACTGTAAAATGGTTCAACCACTCTGGAGAATGATATGGTAATACTTCAGAAAGTTGGAAACAGAAAATACTAGATGACCCAGCAATCTCTCTACTTTGTATATATCCACAAGAAATGCAAACCAGGACACGAGTGGAAATATACTCATTCATTGCAGTACTATTCACAATAGCAAAATGATAGTCTAAATGCCCAACAATGGAAGAATGGATAAACAAACCTTGTACATACACACAGGGAATACTATGCAAAGTTGAATAATAACAATGAATCTTCAGAACACCTCATAACCTGGATGGACCTTGAGGACATTATGCTGAGTGAAATTAATCACAAAAGGACAAACACTGTATGAGACCATTATTATAAAAACTTAATTAACTGGCTAGAGGGTAGACATTTTAGCTTGGGTGATAGGGAGGGCAAGATGCAAGAAGGGGGAGGGCAATATGCAAGAAGAGGGAGAGCAACACAAAAAGAGGAAGGGTGGCAGAATGATGAAGCTATATACACCCCACATATATACGAGTCTGAAAGAGAAAAATAAGACATTATTTGATAGTTGGGAGGGGTGGGAGGGAAGGCTGAATCGTTCACTGACTAGAAAGTAGACACATGTTAACTCAGGTGACAGGGAGGGCAATATACAAGAAGAGGAAGGTTGGCAGAACAATGATGAAGACAGGTGAAGACACAGGGAAGTATAAAAGGGCTAAAGGGACAGAGGTATACAGTGATATATATACCACCTTGGAGTTCTGGTGTGGCACTGAAGGATCAGCACTGGACGGCAAGTTCGGTTTGAATCGCAAGGTAGTGGTTCAAACCCACTCCTCTCCTCAGAAACCCTATACACAGTCGCTATGAGTCAAAACAGACTCGAGGGTACTTAACAACATGCAACCGTGGAACAACAATATTTGGTGGGCAGATACATGGACAGAGACACATGTTGAATAGGAATGGAAAGAAGAGTGGAATGTATGTGTCTATATGTACATATACACCATGGCTTAGGTCAGGAGCACCTTAGTCTTCAAACTGACATCTTTGCTCTTGAACACTTTGAGCACCATTCTGGTGAGTACACGACTGGTGGCATCCCCCTGCACTGACCTCTGTACCGCCCACTCCTGCATTCAGAGACTTGTGCTCACCTCAACCATGCCTGTGCAGCCCTGTCTGCCCAGGACTCTGAGTGAATTTCCATAACACTCACCCTATAACAAATGCCACAGACATCCTTGCCTCAACCAGTTGGCAAAACTGGCAGTGCACAAAACATATCGCCCAACCCAACAGTGAGAACATTCCTTGCACTCATGCCCAGATGACAGGCTAGATAGACACATCATAATCCCAGCAACACCAGCTACATCCTCAGGTGACCCACAAGACCAGCGAACAAAAACACATGCTCACACACCCAGCCACTTCCCTACCCACTCAGAGACAGGTGGTAAGGGCTCCAGAATGGCAGACTATTGACCAGAATAGTATGCATGCCCTGCCTACTCAGATATTTTAAAATAGAATAAAACAAAAGATGTAGCAAACAACAAATGAATGTAATACCTAAATGCCTCAGAGACACTGGAGAATATCAAAACCCATAAAGCAGACAACATGATTCCAGCAGGTAAAAAAATTAAGACCTAGAAAACCTACTAAAAGAAAAAACAGTAATGAACCTATTAATAAGGAATTCAAAAGACTAATATGAAAGAGATCAAGGAAAATACAGACAAAACAAAGGAAAACACAGACAAAGCAATAGAAGACTTTAGGAAAACAACTTAAGAACAAAATGAACAGTCAATTAGAAACCATACAAAAACAACAATTTTAGAAATACAGAAGATTAACAATAAGATGTCAGAAACAGACAACTCTGTATAGAAGGACATGGGTGAACAACTGAATCAATGAAAAAGCATATCAGCGAAATAAATGACAAATATCTTGACACCAATTTGAGGAAAAATCAGAAAAAAAAAACATGACAAAAACCTAAGAATTATGTAGGACACTATCAAGACAAAAATTTTACAAGTAATTGGAATACAAGGACAAAAGACCCCTAAAAAAAACCAACAACAATCAAAAATTTGCTGGCAAAAACTTGCTTAATATCATGGAAGATATCCATTCAAGAAGCTCAACAAACCACATCCAAGCTTGTTGTTGCTGTTGTTAAGTGCCATCAAGTTGGTTTGGACTCATAGTGACCCTATAGATAGGGTTTCCAAGGAGTGACTGGTGAGTTTGAACCACCGACATTGTGGTTCAAAGCAATCTTGCAGTCCAGAGCACTATCCCATGGCACTGGACTCCCAAAAAAGGTGCTAAGATCATAATCAAACTTGTCAAAAGCAGACAAAAGAATCCTGAGAGCAGCTTGAGAACAATGGAAAACCACTTATAAAGGCGTCAACAAAACTAAAATTCTGATTACTCAGAAGAAACCATGCAAGCAAGAAGGCAGTGGGTACCTACCAGTATTATATAGTCAGCAAAACTGTCTCTCAAATACAATGAAAAAATTAGGGTATTTCCAGATTAACAGAAATAAAAAAAAACTTTTTAAAAAACTGACCAACTTTATAAGAAATATTAAAAGGGAATAGAGCATTGAGAGAAAATCATTTATTAAAAAAAAAAAGAAAGAAAGAAATGATTTAATAAAGGGAATCCTTCAGACAGAGAATCAACATCAGATAACAACGTGTGATTAGGCCACAAGACAGCATTAGCCAGATACCAACCCTGGTTAAAGAATTCTCAAAAATAAAACAAAGTTAAAAGACTGAAAACAGGATACCAGAGGTAAAACTCTGTAAATGGTGACAACATCAAAACAAAAAGGGGGAATAAATGTCACTATAGTATTTTCATATGGAGAAGTGAGAGTGATACCAAGAAATAAAAGACTGCTTCAAACCATTGTTTTCAGGGACACCAAAGTCAACTGACATAACATAGTGCACAAAGACAAGGATCTGCATCCTACTTTGGTTAAGTATCACCTGGGGTCTTCTTAAAAGCTTCAGAGTAGCCTACTAAGGTGTGATTATTGGTCTTTGCGCATACAGAGCAAAGAAAGGTTAAGGAAATAAAAATCACATGGAAGGAATTCATATAATGGGCTAAAGGGCAATCACAGAAACAAAAGCAGCCATGACCCCGACACCAGAAGAACTACATGGTGCCCAGTTACCATTACCAACTACCCTAATAGGAATCAATTAGAAGGTCCTGGATAGAGTGGGAGGAAAATGTGGAACAAAACTTAAAATCATAAAGAAAACCAGGTTTCTGGTCAGAATATGGCCTTTAGTCACCCTTTAGTCAAGTCTGGAAATGAACTCACCCTGCACTAAAATGACATGACACCAACCACAGTATGCCACAATACTCTCTACTCAACTGGATTCAAAAATTCATTGCAATGGCCACACAGAACTCACACAGCATACTCATAATTATGGGGTTTATAAGGAAAGCTAACAGGTTACAATTTAAGGGCAGAAATGTTCAGAGCACAGTTCTTCCAGTCAGGACAGTCTCTCCTCTCCTCGGCTCTGACCCAGTCAATATTACGGAGCTCTTACAGGGCTGCTGACATGACACACCACTCCACTAAAGTCAAAGACCGACGGCAGTCAGCTCTAGGTGCATGGCTCTTACCCCTAAGTACGTGCCTGGAGACACCCCACTTTGCAAGCACGCCTCCTGCCCAGACTCACTCAGCTTTACGTGCTTCATGGGCCGTGAAGTCTACCACTCTGTCTGGTGCTCTAGTTCTTGCTTCTGCTGCTGCTGCTCCTCTGCCACTCTACCAGTGTCACAGATTTCTGTCCCTAGGTCAAGGAAGTTCAATGTGCAGAGATCTTGGAGTCTAAAAGATGTGCTCTACTCCTAACTCTTCTCCTTTGATGGTAGTGAGACTCCAGCTCCTGCTTTTGAGATGGCTCATTTTCTACCTATGCTAGTGTGTCAAGGTTTTACAATTACAATTAATTCGGTGTAATATCCACAGATAGCATCTTATCAGTATCTTTCCCCACCTTCTCTTACCTAGAATCATCATGAAGAGAGTTTTTTTATGGGAGTTACAAAGACTAAAAGGAACCCTGGCAACACAGTGGGTTATAAGTAGGACTGCAAAATGCAAGGGCAGCATTTCAAATCTATCATGTCCGCAGGAGAAAGATAAGTCCTTCTGCTACCATAAAGATTTACAGCCTCGGAAACCCTATACAGGGTCGCTGTGAGTTGGAACTGACTCCATGGCACACAACCACCACCACAAAGACTTAGGTTACAACAGACATATTAAATCATTTAATACACCACAAACCTAATGGTTCAATTTTCAGAAAAACAATAAATGGGTCTATAAGGAGAACACTAACACAAGGGAGGTAACTCACTACTTAGAATAATCAACCATCTGTGACCAAAGGGGCAGCATTTACCCAAGGAAACAGTTCAAAAGGGCTAGAAGAGGAGGAGGAACGGAAACAAGAAAAATAGGCAGGAAGTAAGTATGGGGACTGCAATCAATGACATGAAAACAAAATGTGTACGAACTTTTGAATGGAAGCTGATTTGCTCTGTAAACCTTCATTCAATCCACAATAGTAATAATAAGAAATAAAAGACTATTTTAAACTTAGTAAGATAAATTTTAAGTTAGCTACAAAAAAGTCAACAAATCTAATCAAGACAGAAAAGAAGTAAAACATAAAGATGCAGTAAGCCCAAATCAACAATAGGAAACAAGCATCCAGACAAAAGAACTCAGCACAGAAAATAAAGTGAAAGAAAGAAAAAAAAAAAAGAAAAGAAAAACTGTCAACATCACAAAAAAAGGTACAACAAAATGATAGCAGTAAAACTCATACCTATAATCACACTGTATGGCTGAAATGCACCAGTAAAGAGAGTAAGCACAACCCCTAATAAACTGTCACAAAGGCATAAACTAAAACTGAAAATATGAAAAAATACATATATATCAAGAAACCACTTAAAAAAGAAAGAGGGAGAAAGGCAGGAGTGACAATATTGATAAAATAGACTTTAGGGCAAAATCTACTAAAAAAAGGAAGGACATTATGGGAGAAATAGTCAAAAAGTATTGCTGCAAGAGTTCCAGCTCATACATGCAAGGGTTAAATTCCAAACAATATGTGTTTAAACATATCTACACAATCACTGGACGGCCACAGACAAGTTTGATAACGTTTGTGCCATTAAAAATAACAATTTTGAGGTATGTGTTAATACCAAGTTTTTAACAAAACCCAAATGGACATCTTCCCAAATCACCGATTCTTTGCAACAAGTTGATGGAAATGCTGCCCTACACAAACAAGAGTTTTCAGATGGATCAGCATCTATGGAAGGTGGGGAAGACCTTACAGATGAATCAAGACAGGGAAGACTATCAAACTTGATAAATAAAGAAGCTATAGCAGAAGTTCAAAAACTGGTGGAACACAACCATAAAATAGCCAGTGATGTGATAGTTACTGAAGTTAAAATCTTACATACTTCAGCATTTTCAATTTTGAAAATCTTAATCTCAAGTTTCAGTAAGCTTTAGGCTGAGTGTCAAAAGGTATTACACAAAAATCAGCTAGCTCAGAGAACAAACAAGATGGCAGAGAGGGTGGAAGTGCAGTGAGGAGCTCTGCCAGCAACAACACAGAACACTAGACCAAGCAGGCTTAAAGGATGGTGCCAGAACTCTGAACCACATATAAAGGAAAATTTAGAAGGTTGGAAAGCTTATAGCTAGGGGAATTTGTAGCGGAAGCAAGAAATCCATTGTTTTCTAATTCAAGACACTCAGCTGCTTCTGGAGCCGCCATCTTGAGTGAGACCAAGCGGGGAAAGGATCAGAGCAGCCATGGACACCTGACAGAACCACAGAGATAAAGGTGTGGACATTCTTTTTTTGTTTTGTATCTGTTCATTGGTCTCTGTCTGTGCATCTCCATTCTGGTGACTTGAGGGGGTGCCTGAGTTAGTGAACACCCCACTCCCAAACCCGGAGAGTTGTACTACCCATGCGCACAGATCACCTCAAAATTTAAAGAGACAGTTTCCACTTACAACCAAATGGCCACAGCTGGCCCTGAACTGTTTATAACTAGAAAAAAGGCCTGAACAGGGATTGTGGAGCGAGACAGGTGGACTAAAAAGGAAACAGGCCAAAAATTAAATCCTGAGTTATGTCACAATGACCAACAGTGGCATCTTGAAATTTCTCAGGAAGAAGAGTGAAAAAGGATGTCTATTTCCTGATCACAACTACCTGGAGGCAATCAGAAAGCATAAAAAAAATACCAAAATACACACCCATCTAAGTATTAAGACCACAGATAACTCCTAAATATGCCCAAAAAACAGAAGCATATAACCATATCAGCACATGTCCAGAAACGGAACAAAGTGACTGAAGCAAATGAACTAAAAGTAAACCTACACTCCATACTGGAAGATAGGCAGCTTTTAGAAATGACTGAGAAAGAATTCAGGAAAGTGATTATAAAATGTATCAAACACTATATATGGAGTTGAGAAAAATAAGGAAGAAGTCAGGAAAATGCTACAGGAACAATCAAATAAGAAATATACAGCATTGGAAACAATTCAAAACCTATAGAAAGGGTTCCAAACGATTAATAATAGAGTATCAGAAATGGACAATACACTGAAAGGGCAAAGGAGTAGAATTGAAGAGCTAGAAGCCAGAACTAGTAAGCTAGTAGCTAAATCTCTCAACACTACTAAGATAGAAGATCAAACACAAAAAAAGGATTAAAAAAAATCTGAAGAAGGGCTAAGATTTATCTTGGACAACATTAAGAAGAATAACTTAAGAATTATTAGCATTCCAGAACAAGAAGAATCACATAAGTCCACAGAGGAGATAGTTGAAGAGCTTCTGGAAGAAAATGCCCTAACATCCTGAAAAGTGAAAATATTAGTATTCAAGAAGCTCAACGACCCCCAGGAAGGATAGACCCTAAAAGAAAATCACCAAGACATATAATAATCAAGCTCTCCAAAATCAAAGATAAGGACAGAATCCTGAAAGCAGCTAGGGAAAAGAGAAGTGTAACATACAAAGGCAAGCAAATCAGATTAAGCTCAAATCTCTCAACAGAAACCATGCAGGCAAGAGGGAAACATATATAAAACCGTGAAAGAAAAAAACTGCCACCCAAGAATCCTCTACCCAGAAAAGCTGTCAATCAAATACAATGGCATAATCAAAACATTCCAGGATAAACAGAAGCTAAGGGATTTTGCCAAATCCAACCCTGCTATGAAAAACATCCTAAAGGAAGTTCTGTGGACTGAGAACCAACAAGAAAAGACAACAACTAGAGAATGATGTATGTGCAGCATCACCCTGAACTCAATTGACAAATGGAAGACTCAAGAACAGAATAAAATTATAAGAACAGAGGATCTGGGAGGTCAGTCTATGATCAAAACAATTACAATGTGAAAAAAGGTAAACACAGAGGAACAGAGATCCAGGTGGTGGGAAGGTCAGGTAGATTATTGGATAATATAGACTGTCTTAAATGGAGGGAAGAATTCATGGAATATAAGGTAACCACAACAATGGGGTTGGGGTGGGGGGGTTAGTTCAGGTGTTTGGGAGGGCAATACAAGAAGGGGAAGGAGGTTGAAAAACAAGATAGATAGGGGAACACTGAGACAGGTTTGCATGGCCTAGTGGGACAGAGGTAAATAGTGATGCATATTCAACCTTGGAACAACAGGGCTCTGAGATACAGGGATCTAGGTATAGCTTGAAGAGGGTAAATAATACTAAAATGCTTGACTGCCTTATGAATATTAGTTTCCCTTGCCTACTATTGTAAAATAGACACTTGAGTGGGACAGAAAGGAATGTTGGGAAACATGATTACAGAAAACTTGTAAGCCCACCTTCAGCCTATAACTAACTAGAATACCTAAAAGGGGTTCTAGAACTTGCCCAGTGAAATAGGCCTCTGGCAAAGCCTTTACAGAGTATAGGACCTTAAGTGGAATCCTATGTCACATCCAGAACCTTATGAGGTGGGACAGTCCCACTAGAAAGGACAAGCAGACCAGCCTGGAACAGCTACAGTAACAGAAGATACATCTTCAAAGATAAAGATCATCAGGAAAAACCCAAAACAACAATGTCAGCATAATTGGCTACTACAAGAATAAGCAAGCTGTTTGCCAGGAAGCCATCAAAGGCTAGCAATCAAGTTCCTTCAGGACAAATTCCCTCTAAGACTGAAACTCAGAGGGAACACACAAACAAGCATGTAAGCTTGCTGCCGATCACATTGGTCTACTGGTGAGTGGAAGAGAGGGAAAGGCAGCAATGAAGAAATGGGCTGAGTTCAGCCACAGCCCATTGACTTCCGTTGACCTGGAGATGACAGAGAGAAAAGGAAGGGTTAATTGGTCCAAAGTATGGTGAGACCTAAGGACACTTGAGTCCATGGAAAAGGACATAGCCACAGAGGGCTACAGCTAAGAGTGAAGCATCTAGCTGATATGAAGTGAGGGGAGATGTACAAGAACACCCAAACGTGAAGACAGTACCCTTTTGACCTAGCCTCAATGGCTCGATAATCAGAACTCAACTAGAGGAAGACTGTTAAAAACAAAACAAAAAACTTTTTGATAAAGGAAACAAGGGTAAATTGCTACAATTTGATGTACCTGACCTATACTCAAAGAGGTAGTTACTCTAAATACCAACAGAGAGGGAAGGAGTCTTCGCATCAAGTATCAATGCTATCCCCTCTGTACACAGGGTAGATACAGACAGGCAACTTAGATATTGGCTACCTAAAATGAGGGGGTGATAAAGATACCAAGTGACTGGCTTACAAGGTTTCAAGGGGCAGTTTAAGAGTATGGGGGGAGACTTCCGGTTTGCCAGGGCGGCCAGGCGGTGTGGGTGAGTGGGGGCTCCAGGATGGGGGGGGGGGGGGAAACTCGCGAGTTAAACCTCCCAGGTAGGAATTCACAGTCTCACTGCCCGAGTAAATCTTAGTGCGCCAGAGCCTTAGACCCGCTTCTTTGAGAAATCACTGTGCAAGGAATTACAGGCTTTTTAAAGGGGCGCCGCGGCATCCCCAGCTCCTTTGGGCTTGAGGGGGCGGGGCGGGAACCAGCTCGTGCGGAGCCTCCAGTGGCTGGGAGACTCAAACAGGGAGAGCCACTGGTGACACCTACCCCAAGGGGGGATTTCTGCACATACAGTGGACAGAGGGAAGTTAGCTTAGGAGAGGAAAAGGAAAAACAACAACAAAAATAAAAGCCTGCAGAAAAAAGAGAAGTGGCGACTGTCTAACGTCATCAGGCACGGACTGTGTCTGCCTGAGCCACTTCTGCCCTGCCCAATTGACCCGCGTGTTCCTGGGGCCCACCGGGCGCACGCGCACACAGGCGAGCAGAGCCCAGCCTGCCCGAGCCGCGTACCGCGGGCCTGCCAGACGCGCGAAAGTGAGTGACCCGCCTCCCGCTGAACCGAGCAGCGTCCCTCAGGTGCCGACTGGGCCTGCCTGAGCCACTTCTGCCCTGCCCAATTGACCCGTGTGTTCCCGGGGCCCGACGGGCTTGCGCAGCCTGCCCGAGCCGCGAACCGCAGGCCTGCCAGACGCGCGAAAGTGAGTGACCCGCCTCCCACTGAACCGAGCAGCCTCCCTCAGCCCTGCCGGGCGTGCACCGGCAAACAGCTAACCTCACGTTCAACTGAACCGCGGAGCGCGGGGGCAGGCAGCCCTCCTCCTGCCGCAAGCACCCACTGGGGAACCCCATTTGGGTCTCCCCTTTATTTTTATTATTATCTTTTATCTTAGAAGGTTCAGCAGGAGCTGAAGTGGGGTGCCACTAAAAGGTCACCTGAATTACAGGGTCAGGGGTCCACGCCCACCAACCGCTCCTGGGAAACCCTATAAAAGAGCATTAGGGGAGGGACGTCCGGCGCTTCCCTGACCCAGCAACACAGGCTAGCCCACTGCCTAACCTCCAAGGCTCAAACCCTGCCAGCAAGGCACAAGCTGGCATTAGCCAGCACAAGGGGAGATGCCCTGAGGAGATTTTTACCAACAGCAACAAGGCAATCCTGCTGTGCCCCGGCAGATTAAGGGACTAGACTACAGAAACCTTTGAACTTTAGGGTCGGAAGTTCGGGCCCACCAGCTGCTCCTTAGAAACCCTATAAAGGATACATGGTTTGGCTTTCCTCTCTTTCTTTTTGCTCTGCGCATTAAAGGACCAGACTGCAGAGCGCTTTGAACTGCAAGATCGGTAGACCGCCCCCACCAGCTGCTCCTTATAAAACCGATGAAGGGTGGTTTTTTTTGTTGTTGTTGTTTTTTCTTTGCTGTTGTTTGTTTTTACTATTATTACTTTTTTTTCCTTTTCCTCTGTTCTCTTTCTTTTTGTATGTGTGACTAGAAGCTGCCTTGTTTAATCT
>NW_006408576.1:17753016-17767806 GCF_000296735.1 Chrysochloris asiatica
TGAAACAAGCTATAGGAATGGTTGAATGTGAAGCTGATGATGTGCCCTGTAAACTTTCACTCAATCCAAAATAAAAACATTTAATTAAAAAAAAAGAGTATGGGGGGAAAGAAAGAGTCCCTACTCAATAGATTTCGTCTTGTCTAGATGGGTCTGGTGAAAAGAGATGGGGATAAGATTCTTATGATTCAATAGTGAATAATTGTTATCATGTCTAATTGTGACTATCACAATTGTAAAGATAGAAGTTCTGTAACAAAAACACAGGAGTGGTTAATCTTACAGTCCAGAAACAGAGGACCCTCGGACCATCGAGAGAGAAGCGCACAAGCAGAATGCGGGACCTGATCCAGAGAAGCAGAGGTGCCAGAGACAGAGGCAGAGATCGGGGCATGGAAAGGGGATGCGGCTGAGGACTCTAAATTCATGGAAAAAGAGATACTAAGAGCTGGTGACCAGGAGGCAGACTTGCAGAATGTGCCCTTTGGAGATGTAAATTATTATATATGCCTGAGTGGTTTTTTTTGTTTTGTTTTGTTTTTTAAAGCTAAATTGGATAGAGAGAAATACTGTTAACTGATGGTACATGGAGGGGATTATAATCATTGTAATGAAACTGGTGGTGGTGGTTATGTAACATGGAGTAGGTTTCGACTCATAACGACCCTGTACAGGGTTTCCAAGGCTGTAAATCTTTACGGGAGCAGAAAGCCTCATCTTTCTCCCGTGGAACAGCTGGTAGTTTTGAAATGCTGACCTTAAGGTTCACACCCCGATTCGTAACCACTACGCTACCAGAGCTCTTTGTAGGATTTGTTGAATGTAAAACTGATTATCTGCCCTGTAAACTTTCATTTCATCCACAATAAAAATCTTTTAAAAAAAAAATTAGCTAGCTCAAACAGCTCATCTTTCCATCAGTCTTACAAGCAAGATCAAAGCTACTGAAGACAAGTGTTTATTTGGGTTGTTGTTTTTAATTTTTTTTTTTGAGGGGTGGAGGGTGGGTAGGAGTAAGGAGTAAGATGGTTAGGATTGGGACTATGGCTAGGTCTTGGCTAGGCCTAGGACTTCCTTTATTGTTAGGGTTATGATTAGGACTAGGATTAATTAGGTTTAATGGTTAGGCTAAACTTGCTAGAGTTTTTAGGGTTACAGTTAGGTTGTTTTTTGTTTTTGTTTTTTTCCTGAAACCTATTAGGTTTCCTCCTCATTTGGGAGTTCTATAACTACATTATCCCCCTCTTTTTATTTCATGTTTTTTTTTTTTTTTGCGGTTGTTATAGTCACTTGTTTGAGGTACTCTGTCTTCTTTCTTTGTGTAAGCTGAAACTGTCTGCTTTCTCTGAGACATTGTTGTTGTTGCCGCTAAGTACCATCAAGTCAGTTCTGACTCATAGCTACCCTTTATAGGGTTTCCAAGGAGCAACTGGTGGGTTTGAACTGCCAACCTTGTGGTATGCAGTCCAGTGGCACCATACCAGAAGTCCGTGTCATATTTCTATTTAGGTGATGAATGTATATTGGTGTGTTCTCAGGCGCTCACCACCTGTCTCCTGGTGGATGTGGTAGTCACAAAGTGTGAACATAAGTTAGTTCTCTGTTCGCTGTTTTTATAGCATAGTTAGGGCAAGTTCACACACCTCCAAAAAGAAGCAGGGGAGCTATGCTATGCACCCGACCCCAGACAGAGCAGAGGCTGTGTAGGTGGGGGTCCCATTGGACATTGGGTTGTGAGGGTGTGGACTGGTCACATCCCTATCTACCAGGAGGGCACAGGAACAAGTGAGACCTCCAGCTGCATCCTGTGCCTACAGGTCACTATGTCAACAGCTGCTCACAAAAGCTGAAGATTGCTGCATCGCTCTAAATCAGCCCACAGTCCACCTGTTTTTCTTCTCTCACTGATCCTGTTTAGCTTTCCTCTTCCATTCAGCACTCAGTGCACCTCTCTGTCCTAGCCTCTGATGCTCAGATTTCCAAGATTACCATCCATATCTGTTTCACTCAACTGACAATGTCTTTGTTGCACAGAGTTAGCTCAGTGCATCCACTTACTCTGGCCTCTTGCCCCAGGCTCCTAATCAAGACAATTTTATAGAACAAATTATATATGGGAACAAGTCTTGGATTTACCAATAAGATACAGAGTGGCTTCAAAACAGTGGCTTTCAAAGGGATCTGCTAAGCCAATTAAATTCAAGGCAGAGAGATTGATTCAGAAGGCTACAACCACTTTTTGGAGGGAATTCCAAAGGCATTTTGATCGATCTTCTCCAAGTACACAAAATGGTCACAAGGGCTTATTAAGAAGAAATTTTAAGATAACTGAAAACTGAATTGGTGAGAAAAAGTCCAAATATCAGAAAAGTTGTGCAAAGCAATATTTTTCCATCACAACAATGCACCTGCTCATTCTGAGGGTAGCACGGACAGTTCAACAATAATTTTGTTGGGAAACCTTACACCATCCACCCTATAGCCCTGATCTTGCCCCTTCATGCTTCCTTTTGTTCCCCAAACTCAAAGAACATTTAAAAGGAACAGGACTTGAGTACCTGAAAGAAGCCACAACTACTGTCTTGACATGGTATACAGTGAAGAGTATAGAATTCTCCCAGGAAGGATTGTTGTTAGATGTCACTGAGTCAGTGGGTTTTAACTCAGAGCTACTGTTCTATGTACAGTACAACAAAACACTGCCCAATCTGATGCCTTCCTCACAGTCATGCCTGTTCTTGAGTCCATATTATTGCAATCACTGTGACAATCCAGCTCACTGAGGATCTCCCTATTTTTCACCGACTCTCTACCACTCCTTGGATGTCCTTCTCTAGAGACTGGAGGAAGGTTGTTGTTAAGTTTGTTGTTTTGTAAGTGCTGTTAAGTTGTTTCCAACTCACAGTGACCCTGTATGGGCTTCCAAGGAAGCTACCTTGCAGTTAGCATTCAGTCTTTCCTTATCCTACAGCACCACACCAGGACTCTGGAGGAAGGGTTAGACAGATGGAAACAGCTCCTTCAGAAGTTTACAGACTTAGTTGAAGGATATGTCAAGGAACAATAGCTTTACATTTTGATATTTTTGTTTCATAAAAGTTTCTAAGATTTTATAGCAGTATTTTTTTTACTTAGCCTCATATATATAGGTTTGACAGAAGCTATTTCGATATTTGTATGTACTACAAATATATCCATATATATCACAGAGTATACAGTGGGCAAATGTATGAAAATTTCTCAGTCATAATCAAACACCTTAAGGAAATGAGTGACTTAGCTTGCGGACTTAGAATGATAGTCTTGGGAGACCTTTAGGTCAATTGGCATATCACAATCCACAAAGCCAATGTTCTATCTCACCTACATTGGTTAAGTAGCAACTGGGGCCTTAAAAGCTTGTGAGCAACCATTTAAGATGTAATGATTGCTCTCTGCTAGTTCAAAGAAGAGTATAGATGTAAAGATAGAAGGTGTGTAACAAAAATGGGGAGTAGTTAATTTTACATTCCAGGAACAGAGGACCCTAAGACCATCAGGAGGGAAGAGCATGAGAAGAACATGGGATCCTAATCAGAAAAGCAGCAGCACCAGAGACAGAAGCAGAGGTGATGGCATGGAGAGATAGAGCAGCTGAGGACTCTAGACTCATGGAAAGAGAAGGACTGTGTGCTGGCAGGCAGGAGGCGGTCTTGCAAAATGTGCCCTTGGGTTGTTTAAATGATTATAACATTCCTGAGTGTTTTTGTGTAACTGCCACCCCCTCCCCCCCAAAAAAAAGAGGGAAAAGAAGGTAAACATTGTTAACTGATGGTGCATGGAGGGGATTATAATTATTGCAATGAAACAAAATACAATTGGTTGAATGCAAAGCCAAGGTTCTCCCATGTATACTCTCACTCCATTCACAATAAAAGCTTTTTTTAAAAAAAAAAAAGTAAAGAAAATCAAGACATGAAGAATTAGTCCAAAGGACTAATGAACCATGTGAACCACAGCATCCAATGGCCTGAGACCAGAAGAGCCAGAAGATGACGTATAGCTAAAACTACCAATCTCAAAAAAAGGTCCTGGATACGATAGAAGAAAAATGCAGAATGAAATTCTCCAGAAAAGTTATAGAGCAGTGATGGATAACTACTACCACTACTCCCCAAACTCTAGCCCACCAGGCAAAGTTTAGTACTTAAGAATGCTTTTTAAAAAATATGGGGGTAGGCGGTCGAAGAATGAGGTACAGTTCACCATTTTTTCTTTCTCTGTCCTCTGATTTGGGGCAACAGGTGGGTGTGGATATGGTGGATGGGTAGGGTAGGGAATGTTGAGGAAGAAGGGATATTATAGATCCAAGGATGCTTCCAGTTACATGAGAAAGAAAAAATGCTAATTCTCTTTTGTTCAAAAAGAATATTCTACAGTTCAAGAACTGGGTTGATAAGGTTTGTTCCATCAACTATGAAGCAAGTTTTTGTTGCTGTTAGGTGCCGAGTCGGCACTGACTCATAGCGACCCTATGCACAGAACAAAACAATGTCCGATCCTGGGCCAAACTCACTACTGCTGCCACACTTGAGTCCATCAATGCTGCCACCTGGCCAATCCATCTCATTGGGGTCTTCCTCTTTTTCTCTGACCCTCCATCTTACCAAGCATGATATCCTCCTCCAACGACTGTTCCCTCCTGACAATATGTCTGAAGTATGAGAGACGAAGTTTGGCCATCTTGGCCTCCAAGAAGCACTCAGGTTGCACTTCTTCCAAAACAGATCTATTGGTTCTTTTGGCAGCCCATGGCACTTTTAGTATTCTCCTCCAACACCATAATTCAAAGGCATCAATTCTTCTATGATCTTCCGTATTCACTGTCCAGCTTTCACATCCATATGAAGTTATTGAAAATACCATGGCTTGGGTCAGGCACACCCTAGTCCTCACCCTAGTCCTAAAGCAAGTTACAGGTCTAAAAAAATTGTTCCTTGCTTATAAGTTATTGTAAAAGTAAGAAATGCAAACTTTAAGGCTAGGCCTCTCATTTTATTCATATCCTTGCTGTAATAAACAAAAGAAGCATATTAAAAGGAGGCTATTATTACAAATGTCAGAGTAAGGGAGACTTTTTCAAGAAAGACTCTCTCATAGTTAGGAACAAGAATTACAGCGATTTCACACACAACTCCTACTACCCTCATAATAAATTCATTCACCCGACAAAGAAAGGAAGGAAAGGATGAAAGTGGGTAAAAAAAAAAAAAAGTAAAAATGATAAAAACTAGGCAATGAGAAAGACATCTCTACTGTGTTAAGCACTCGGTTCATGAATAGCTGCATTCTCTTTTATTCCCTCAATAACAACAGTTTGGTCAGTGCCAAGTTGTCATGATGGATGAGGTCATACTAACAGCAACAAAAGACATGAATACAATTCCTTTGACATTTAAAGCTATAATATTTAATGCTTAAAAATCCAGTGTCAACATTTCTTTAATCTTTCCTTCATATATATATGTATTAATTAGTTATAACCATTAAAGCCCTTATATTTAACTTATATTCCAATAATTACTTCTTTTATGTGACATAAACGAAATCCATATTTCTCTCATGAGATATGACCAGCTTATACAAATAGGCCTTTTTTTTTTTTTTTGCATCTGGGCACACATCTATACTTGTGACACCAATAAGATTTTTATACATATATATGTATATAACAGATATTTTAAAGAATTCAGCTGTTCAAAAGATGGACCTGATGATTTACTTCCAAAAAATCAGCTGTTGAAAACCCTATGGAGTCAAGTTCTACGCTAGCACACATGGGATTGCAACAAGTCAGAATCAACTGGATAACAAACAACTGGTAATGGTATGGGTGGTGATTTAAAAAATGGGGTAGATGACAGTGCTAAACAATTCAAATACTATGTTTCAAACTAAAGACTCATGAAGAATTGTAAATTCCTGATAATGACTGGACTCTGGGACCTTTTAATACCTAAATAAAGGTTATAATCTAAAAGCAAATAAAGAATTCAGTTGTATAAAGAAGTGAGGCTTATGTTATGACCTCTCCCAAAATCTAATGTGCATAAAAATTCTAATACACAAAAATAAGAAAACAGTAGTTCAAAAGTAAAATGGATTTTCATAAATTTGAAAGCAGAATTTCCACATAGTAATGTCAGAACCACAGAGGACAGTCCACAAATATTATGGGGAAATAACAGAATATCTGAAGCAGATCTGGTTTCATAAAGTTTCAAAAATATATCAGCATCTATTAAATGGATTGACCTACCTACATGACTTCTTCATCCACTTACTTATTCAATATTAAATACTTACTAAGTAATTTGTAGTTGTACTCTCTTCCCCTCTGCCCATGTATTTGTAAAAGCGATGATCTGCTACCACCAATAATTTGCACGTGTTCTTCAAAGGATTAGGGTCAGCTCTTCTCTTCACTCGATGAACAAGCTCTAATATGAATTTGTATGCACTATTAAATCAAAATTCACCAAAACAAGGAATTTTTTATAGTAACACTTTAAGTCTAGTATAGTTCTGAAAAAAATATTATTTTAGCTCAGTATCCTTAAAGGTATGTTGAACATAAAAACAATTTAGTAAAAGAAAAATGAAAAATACAAGATTTTTAAATTGCAGAATTCAAAACTAAGGAAAAGAAAAATTCCCTCCTTATTTTTTAAAATAATAAAACTCTAAAAATCACTTTACAGAACAAAACAATCACCTATTCTTAGGCTAAAAAACCTTTATCTTATTCAAGGAGACGTCTGCAAATTAAAGTAATGGCAGAAACATCAAGAGAATCAAACACTAAACATTACTTTGTGTTAATAGGATATTTTTCTTTTCAAATAACAAATTCTTGAAGAATTTATTTGTATACTAATATGCTAACAATATTTCTAAGATTTTCAAAAATAAAGGCAGAGTATATCTCCAAGGTGGTAGTGTTTCTTTTTTTTATTAAATTACTCTAAATATATCTACTCCAATGAAAAATACATCTTTCCCACTAATATCAATACTTTCAATACTATAATTGTCCCTAAAATATTTAACTTATTCTGAATAGTACAGGTCACTCACTCCCTTTACCAACTACACTCACTCTTCAGTTATTGACTGTCTTGTTGTCGGACATTTTGCATTTATGACAACAGTAAAAATCCTACAATCCAATAACTTTGCACATTAACAATACCCATTTGGCAATAATGAATGCCAAAGTCACATGTCAATTTGGCTGGACCCTGATTCCCAGGAGTTTGGCAGTGATAACAGTGATATAATCTGGCAGTTATATAATGTTGTGGTTTGGCAGTTATTATGAAGTGGCCATCCTCTATTTTCACATATCAACTTGGTCTTTGAAATCTAACCATGTTAATAAGTAAGGAGTGAGTGTAACTAATTTTTCATAAAATTGAAGAACTGCTTTTCAATACTATTATCATTTCTAAAGATCTTCAAATAATATTTTCCCTCAGATCATTCAATTTTCCCTTTCCCCAATCTTCATTGTTTCCATTTATTTTCTATCAACTTTCACATTATAGACAAAAGAATTAACATAAGAATTTCTGGAACAAAACCATTTTCAAGCCAAAGACTACAGTTATTTTTTTTAATCAAATAACAACCATCTTTATTAAAGATGGTTTTAAGACTTGTTTCTGATTAAAAGAAAGTTTTTAAGTCTTACCTTCAGATGGTTCTCTGTCTACTAGCCCCTTTGGAAGCAAGTCTTCATTATCACCTTTTAAATATCCACATACTTTTGGGGACTGCAAACGTGAAACATTCTTGATATCATCAGATTTATAAACTAACATTCTTTTGTCTTGAGTATCATTAATAAATCTCCAAAGTGGCTAAAATAGAAAACATATATGACTGAGACAGAAAAAAAATATGAGTTTCTACACATTAAATTGTTACAACGTTCTTCTGTTGTTCTCTTAGATAACATTCATTTCTGAAGTTAAATAAACTCACTCATTTTCGAGGTCAAAGAAACTGACTAGGAAGTCATTTTAATATTTATCATATGGAATTTCTATGCTGATAAATACAAAGGGACTTAAACAATCTGTAGAAAAATGGAATTAAAAGACAACGGAATTTTTACATGAACTTTTTGAAGCCACCTCATAAATATATATATTATACACTTTAGATTATTTTATCTGTCTATGAAAACAAAATATTCTTTCGTCCAGGTTATAAAAATCCCGTTAGGAGATTCAGATAAGAAAATGAATACCCTTTTCTATCTATTTATTCAAAAATATTCATGTAAGTCTTACTGTTCACTAGCACGGTGCTAGGTGGTAAGAAAGAGAAGCAGGAGCTAGACAGAATGTGTGTACTTGTGCACTTCCATTTTAGTTTCCTTACCAGTCATGCAGTTGCCATCTTTTTGCCATTCTAGACTTTATTCACAGCAAAGAACAAAAATATTTCAGAACAGTGAAAACATGCAAGAAAATACCTGAAACTTATTACTGATTCCAGGAAAAGCAGTGTTTAAAAATGTTACAATATTACATAACCATAGTAAACTACAACTAACTTACTCTCAAAATCTGAACCCAACTCAAAAGGATACTTATATTTTTTCAAAATAAAACAAGGACATTGGTCTCACCAGAACCAAGCAACTTGTGGAAAATGTCCCCTAAAAAAGTGTCATTGTGTGTAGAGACAGGGAGTGAATGCCACAAATGAGACAAACCACAATGAGACACCAGTTTATACCCACTAGGATATCGTTGTTGTTGTTAAGTGCCGGCAAGTCAATTCTGACTCATAGTGACCCTGTATAGGGTTTCCAAGGTGGGTCTGAACTGCCTACTTTATGGTGATCCTACAGCATCATTACACTATGTATCCTGGTGAGGATACCCAGAAATCAAAACCCTCATACTGCTTGAGAAAGTTCAATAATGCAGTCATTTAAAAAGTCAACTTGAAAAAAAAACCCTCAAAAACTTGACAGTTAAAAAGAGTTACTATGTGATTTGGAAATTTTACTCCTAGTATATACTCAAAGGAGTCCTCGTGTGGTGCTGTGGTATGCAACACTAATACTGCAACTGTAAAGTAAGGTTGGCGTTTCAGACTCACCAGCGGCTCCTCGGAAACAACAACAATATACTCAAGAGAAATGAGAACACATACCATATGGAACTTTTTTAAACAAATGTTCTCATTGTTGTTGTTAGGTGCCATCAAATCAGCTCCAACTCACAATGACCCTATGCACAATAGAATAAAACACTGCTGGGTCCAATGCCATCCTCACAATTGCTGTTACACTTAAGCCCATTAATGCTGCCACTGCGCCAATCCATCTCGTCGGGCTATTCCTCTTTTTTGCTGATCCTCTACTTTACCAAGCATGATGTCATTCTCCGTGGACTGGTCCCTCCTGATAACATGTCCAAAGCTATCCTGGCTTCTAAGGCACATTCCGAGACTATACTTCTTCCAACACACTAGTAGTCCATGATGCCTTCAATATTCTTCTCCAACACCATAACACAAATGCATCAATTGTTCTATGGTCTTCCTATTCCTTGTCCAACTTTCACATGCAGATGAGGCCAATGAAACTACAATGCCTTTTGTCAGGTGCACCTTTGCTCTTGAACACTTTAAAGAGGTCTTGCACAGATTTACCAATGCAATAAGTCATTTGATTTTTTGGCTAATACTTGCATAAGTGCTGATTGTGAATCCAAGGAAAATGAAGTCTTGGATAACATCAACCTTTTCTCCATTTATGTTATTTACTGGTCCAGTTGTGAGGATTATTAGTTTAATTTTACAAACTATGGAGGTGCAATCCACAATGAAGGCTGTAAGTCTTTGATCTTCAGTCACAAGTATTTTAAGTCCTTTTCACTTTTAATAAGCAAGGTTGTACCATCTGCAATCCAAGGTTGTAAACGAATCTTATTCCAATCCTGATGCCATGTTCTATACTTCATATAATCCAGCTTCTCGGATTATTTGTTCAACATACAGAATAAATAAGTATGGTGAAAAAATACAATTCTGGCACACACCTTTCCTGATTTTAAACCATTCAGTATTCACTTGTACTGTTCTAACAACTTCCTCTTGATCTACGTCCAGGTTCCTCATGAGCACAATTAAGTGTTCTAGAATACTCATTCTTCACAATGTTATCCTAAGCTTGTCATGATCCAAATAGTTCAAAGACTTTACATAGTCAATCAAGTATAAGTAAACATCTTTCTAGTATTCTCTGCTTTCAGCCAAGATCCATCTGACATCAGCAATTACGTCCCTAGTTTAATGTCTTCTTCTGAATTAGGCTTGAATTTCTGACAGTTTTCTGTCAATATACTGTTGCAGTGGTTTTTAAATTCTCTTCAGCAAAATTTACTTGCATGTGATATTAATGATATTGTCTGATGATTTCTGCATTCCATTAGGTTACCTCTCTATGGAATGGGCACAAATATTGATCTCTTCAAATCAATTAACAAGGTAGTTGTCTTCCAAATGTCACAGATGAGTGAAATTAGGAAATCCAATGCTGCATCAGTTTGTTGAGAGATTTCAGTTTATATTTCGTCAACTACTGGAGACTTCTTTTTTACCAATGATTTCAGTGCAACTTGGACTTCCTCCTTCAGTACCATCGATTCTTGATCACACACTACCTCTTGAGATGTCTGAACACCGACCATTTCTTAGTTATGTTGTTGTTAGTAGCATTATTTATAATATCCCAATAGCCAAAAATTGGACACAATCCAAACAATATATGGCATATTAATAGAATGAAATATTATTCAACAATAAAAAAGAACGAAGGACTGACAATGCTACAATGTGGATGAATCCTGAAAACATTAAGAGAAGAATACAAAAGGATAACCACAGTTGTATGATCCCAATTAATACAAGAAAAAAAGGAGGGTAGATGTGTCACACAGACACTATGCTAAAGAAATCAATCACAAAAAAACACATACTACAGGATTCAAATTATATGAATTGTCCAAAATATGCAAGCAAGAATAACATACTAGTGATCCTGGTGTGGCGTGATGGGCTAATGTGTCAGACTGCAAAATCATTTGAACTGCAAGGTCAGTGGTTAAAGCTCACCAGCTGCTCCTTGGAAACTCTATATAGGGTCACTATGGGTTGGAATTGACTCGAGGTCACTTAACAACAACAACAGGGTTAAGAGATAAGGAACCTGGTGGCACAACAGTTGAAGCACTCAGCTGCTAACTGAAAAGCTGGCATTTGAATCCACCACCCAGCAATTCTGTAGGATAAAGAGTTGGCGACTTGCCCCTGTAAAAATTACAACCTAGAAAACCCTAGGGGAAGTCCTACTCTGTCATTTGGGGTCACTATGAATCAAAAATTGATTTAATAGCATTTAACAATGACAACCTGTATAGTGCTGTAGGGTAAGCACTGGACTGCAAATCATAAGCTTTATGGTTCAAGCCCACTAGTGCCTCCTCGGGAACTCAGGCCCACCAGTGCCTTTCAGGACAAAGATAGAATTCCTGCTCCCAAAAAGATTTATAGCCTTTGAAACCCTATACAGGGTCATTATAAATTAGAACCGACTTGACAGCACTTAACAATGACAAGAAGGCTAAAGGATTTGGAGGAAATAGGGGATGACAGTTAAAAAGTTCTGGGTTTTTCTTGTGTGTGTACAGATGAAAATGTTATAAAATTGATTGTGGTGATAGTCGATGAAATTCTGTGAACATACTGAAAACCATGGCATTGTATATTTTAAGTGGGTGAATTATATAGTATGTTAATTATCTCAATCTATCTGTTCAGTGTGTGTGTGTGTGTGTGTGTGTGTGTGTATATATATATATATGTGTGTGTGTGTGTGTGTATATATATGTGTGTGTGTGTGTGTCTATATACATACAAGAGGGCTTCAAAAACTTAGTGGAACAAATTCCATTATCTTTTCATTCCATTTTTCCACAGACTTTTTGAAGCCTCCTCATGTATTTGTTTCCAATATGTATATACACACACACATACACACACAAAACTGTGTATTGGGGGAGTATGGAGACAGACTGCACACAGTTTTTATTGTGAACTGAGTGACAGTTTTCATGGGAGAATATCAGTTTTACATTCATCGTTTCATTGCAATGACTACAATCTCCTCCATGCATCATCATTCAACAGTATTTGCATCTATTCCCTCTGTTGTTTTGTTTTGTTTGGGGAGATGTATATAAAAGCACTCAGGAATATATAATCTTTTAAACAACCAAAGGGCACATTCTGCAAGCCTGCCTCCTGGCCACCAAGACACAGCCTTTCTCTTTCCATGAATCTGGAGTCCTCAGCTACTCTATGTCTTCATGTTCTCATCTCTGCCGCCGTTTCTGGTGTCGTTGCTTCTCTGGATAGGGTCCCACATTATGCCCATGCTCTTATCCCTTGATGGTCCTAGGGTCCTCTGTTTCTGGAATGTAAGATTAACTACTCCCCACTTTTTGTTACAGAACTTCGACCTTTACAGTTGTGACAGTCGCAATCAGTCATGATAACATTTACTCACTATTGAATCCTAAGAATCTTATCTCCGTCTCCTTTCACCATCTAGACAAGATGAAACTATTCAGTGGGGATTCTACCTTCCCCAGCACACTTTGAAACTGACCTCCCTCTTGAAAACTTGTAAGCCAGTCACTTTGTGCCTTTATAGCTCCCCCATTATTACTTTTTCCCCCCATAATGAATGAATGATGTAGATTTATGAAGCAATTATCGCAGAATCTGAAGGTTAACAGAGACTTCAAAAATGTAACTAACCCAATCTATGGGAATCATCTATATTTAATAAACTTTTAGGCCTATAAAATTGTTTTTATTTTTTAGATCAAATATTTCTAAGTTCATATTAATAGTGTCCCAGTCCTCGTGTAGCACTGCAGGATAATGCACTGGACTGTAAGGTAGGTTTGAATAGCAAGGGCGGCAGTTCAAACTCACCAGCTACTTCTTGGAAACCCTACACAGGGCTGCTCTGAGTAAGAACCAACTCAACAGCACTTTAACAACAACAATACACCAGTCTGGCATTAAAAACAAGACAGTAGTCTTTGGGATGAGACACGGCTGTGTTCAAACTTCAACTCTGCCCTATTAACTATATACCTTAAACAAGTGACTTAACCCGCTGTTGCAGAATCTTTTTTTATTAGGGAAAGTTGTAATAATGACTACCTTGAAGATAATCTAAGATAATGAATCCAGTTATTGATTAGGATTTCAAAATAAAGATAATTTTTATTACTAATAACAAAAGCTAATTTTCTTATTACTATTATTAATAAGTTGCTCGTGAAAACTAACAAATTAACTAAATACAAGACAGGAACTTAATTGGATCCTGGATTTAAAAAAAAAAAAAAAAAAATCTATAAAGAAGATTAGAGCTAACTGAAGATTTGGTTAAGTAGCCCTGGTGTCACAGTGGATAAGGCAGTTGGCTACTTACCAAAAGTTGGTCAGTTCAAACCCACCAGCTGTTCCATGACAGAAAGATGGAGCAGTGTACTTTCAGAAAGATTTGCAGTCTTGAAAACCCTATGGGGCAGTTCTACTCTGTCCTATAGGGTCTCTATGAGTTCAAATTGGCCCAAGAACAATGGATTTAGTTTGGGGGAGATTTTGACTACAAATTGATTATATAGATAATATTACAGAAAGTAAAGAGGAGTGAAGTATCCTGATGTCTGCAAGTTATTTTCAAATTATTTAGAGGGGAACAAAGAAAGCAATAAAGCAAGCAAAGCATTACATTAGTAGTTGATGCAGAGCTTTATGGGTGTGTTTTCAACCTTTCCATACAAGGAATACATTCAAAACAAAAAACAGAAGAAAAGAAATCACCTCACTACAAAAGTAAAACCTAGGTTTACTTAAATAAAAGAGTGTGGCACTGTAGGATCAGCATCACTGAACCATGAACTGCAAGGTCGGCAGTTCAAACCCACCACCTGCTCCTCAAAAGACCTATACAGAGTCCCTATGAGTCAGAACCTACTTGACAGCACTTTAACAACAACATAGTAAAATCAGTCATAGTTCAAAATAGTTAATAGTGATGTGTTCAAAAATAAGATACGGACAACAAACAAGATGGCGGATTGGGTGGACGTATAGCAGAGAGCTCCGCCAACAACAACACAGAATACCTGACGACCAAGCAGGTTCAGGGGATGGTTCCAGAACTCTGAACCGCATATAAAGGAATACTTAGAAGGTTGGAAGGCTCACAGCTGGGGGAATCTGTGGCAGAAGCAAGAAATCTATTGCTTTCTAGTCCGGGCTGCTCGGCTGCGCCCAGAGCCGCCATCTTGGGTGAGACCACGTGGGGGAAGGATCGGAGCGGCCACAGACGCCTGGCAGAACCACTGTGATAAAGGTGTGGACATTCTTTTCTTCTGGTATCTTCATTGGTCCTTGCTGTCTGCGCACCTCGATTCTGGTGACTATAGGGGTGCCTGAGCTAGTGGGCACTCCAGCCCCACCCTCGGAGGGTTCTACTACGCATGCGCAGATCTCCTCAAAATTTAAAGAGACAGTTTCCAATTAAAACCAAACGGCCATAGCCGGCCCTGAACTGTTTCAACTAGAAAAAAGGACTAAATGGGGATTGTGGAGCGGGGCAAGCAGACAAAAGAGGAAATAGGCTGAAAATTAAATCCTAAGTTA
>NW_006408576.1:17770256-17790385 GCF_000296735.1 Chrysochloris asiatica
ACTTGCAGAATGTGCCCTTTGGAGATGTAATTTATTATATATGCCTGAGTGGGGGAAAAAAAAAAAGCATAACACTCAATCTCCAGAGTTTCCAAAAAATAAATAAATAAATAAAATAAAATAAGATAAGCATTTTCCTGCTAGTTTGGTCTTGGTTTCTACTGCTAGTACTTTAATCATTTTCTCTTTCAACTTGTAATACTACGAACTATCTCCCTTTATAGATCTTTAATTTCTAGTGACTAGAAGGGAAAAGAAAGAAGGTATATACTTAATAGTAGGATTATTAGAGGAAGAATAAAGAAAAAATTAATCAAGAGGCAAACACAGGATTTTCTATTAATCATTTTACATGATGCTGTCTCAATTATAGGACTAAGAACTACTGGGTACATTTTATGATACTTCCATATGTATATAAAATAGTACCTTTAAAACTCATCTACTTTCCTGGTGAGCATAAAAACTTTAAATATGTGGAGAAAAGAAATAAGCATAATTAATTTTCACCTTTGCCATCTTAAAACAAGTGGAAAACGGCTTTTTAAAAATCAGAGACACTTGATATTAGAAAAAAAAATTCATCAATATATGCATTTACCTCTATATTATATTCTGCTCCATCTGTGTTGATTCTTATTGTAACATCATCATCTCCTATGTGGGCTAGAACCCTAGAGTCAGGCTCACCTTAAAAGGAAAAATAATTTTCATTATCAAAAACAATTTATACTGAGTTCTATGCATCAGTGTCAGGAAAATCAACCAACTCTTCATCAGAGAGGACTTTGCCTAAACATTGTGAGAGACTTGCAACCAAGAAACAAAAGTCCCATAAAGAAAGTAGATAATTCTCACCTCCCAAAAGGTAGCCTCAATGCTAATAATTTGAAACCTCTTTTCCTTAAGCTTTTTACAATGACTGTCTACAGTGTTTCATACAGAACTGTAGATTGTCTTCTGAAATAACTTCGCCACTTTTGGAGTAAGGAAGAACTAAGAGGAAATAGAAAGCATGATTTGGAGCTTACAAGGTCTTGTACTGTAGTACTCTTTGGACACTTGAATGCTATGTATTTTTTTTCTATTGCAGAAAGATTTCAAAAAGCAAAAGGCAGTTGTTTATTTGATATATTTTCTGAAATAAATGCAGAATAGGGTGAAAATCATTTTTCATTGTATCTTCTAGCTTCCCTATGTAAAATTTCATAAAGGAAGCCTATAATCATTGGCTGGAGGCAAAAAATTCTTATCACATAAGAGAAAATTTTAACTATTAAAATAACTAGTTTGACATGCTAGCTGGTATCCATGTCCCCTCTTAGAATGCCTATGCTCATATAAACAGTTCAAATAACATGGTCAATGAATAGAACTTCTTGGACAATTCTTCCTTCTCATCACCAAAAAAGAATATGTAAGTAATCAAGTTAGAGTTGGACATCTAACACTGAGATAGAACAAGGGCAAACAAAATTCATACTAACCGACCACATGTCCACTGAAGAAGTCCTGCCACTTTACTGCATACTCGCTTTCATTTTTACCATCCACTATCACTACTTTGAAATTCTGTGAGAAGCGTTCAGTACTTGATGTCAGGTATAACTTAAAATGCCTAAAAGAGAATACACTCAAATTTTACTATAAACACATAAAATATAACCCTAATTTTCACTTAATTAAACTTTCTTAGAAAGTCAAAAAAGTTGAAACTAGCAAAATAGTAAGTCAAGTTATAACTACTGTTTTATTAGGTATTTAAAGTCATACATCTCCTGAAAAGACAAATGAAAACTATAGTTGTAAAAACTTGGCAGACCAAGAGAAACTAACACTAGAGGAGAAATAAGATTCAAAGAGTCTAGGTACTCATCATTCCTGGCAATCCTGAAATACACATACACACACGTCTGTGAAGTTTACACTGGAGTCCTGACTGTCTTAAAAATTTATTAAAAGTCCTGGTGTTCCACGTAAACTATCACATAATTCACAATAAAACATTAAAAAAAAAAAGTTCTGGTGTAGCACTGTAGGATAAGGATTGGACTGCTAACCATAAGGTCAGCGGTTCAAATCCACCAGTCACTCCTCAGACACCCTATACAGAGTTGCTGAGTCAGAACCAACTTAACACACTAAGTTGGAACCAACTTGACAGGCTTTAACAACAATCTAATTACATGCCATTTACTGAGCACCTACTTAGTCCTAATACCTCGAGTTGAAATAAGTAAAATTTGAGGGTTGGAGGTTAATCAACAAACTTAAAATTACAGAGACAGTAAATAGTGACACTGGAATTAGAATTCAGTGTTTATTTCAAAATGCTATACTATACTGCCTCTAGCTCAATATTCCTATGAGAAAATTCTTACTACTGTGCAAAAGTAATAAATGCTTATTTATATTTAAAAGCACTTACGTTTTTTTCCTGTTTCTATAAAACCACCATAAAGAAAATAAATACAAGGTATCCAACACAGACATTAAAATACACATTTCAATCCTTTAGATGGCTTTGTATTTTTTTGCTTTCTATAAGTTTCAATCCTGACATAACACCAAAGACTAAGAAAGGTATGCTATTCTTCTCAACCATGTGAACAAATTTTTTCAGCTGTGGTGTTAAAAATATGAAATGTTACTTCCCTATGGGTTTGAATGAGTATTTTCACTGCCAGAAAGAATCTAGGCTGAGACTGTCTCCATGGCAACAAATATTTTTAGCTTTTTGAACATAACAAGGTAATTTTAGTTTACTTATATTTTTTAATGGTCACAAGGAGAGAGACAATAAAACATTATTTCAGAAAACCGAGGAGCATTTTCTCCTGCTATTCTAAATGCATCTTCCCACGCAGTCACAGCTATGGATTTTTTTTCTCTTCAGTTATGCTAAGAACTTTGAAAAGAAAAGCATTACTGTTATAAATGCCTTATTATTTAATTTTAGAGCTGTTTATGAGTTGCTATATTACTTTCACTTAATGTTCTTTTCAGATTAACTACTGGAATTTCATTTTTCATTTTTGACATTAAGTACGTTCTTTATAATATAAAGGCCAACCAATGATAAAAATAAGTTTTTTAAGTTCCCAACCTCAGCCTTTGAGCTATAAAACCTCCAACTTGATTTGTCAGACAAAATGTATAGTATTTTACAAAGGCAACTCAAAGGTACTTCTACAAAATCATAAAAATCTTTGAGACAATATTATCAAATGTAAAGCTATTGTTTCTCTATATACCCTACATACAAGTCTATACACTGATGAAAGCAGTGTTTCCATCTCTTTACTCCTTCCCTAAAGAATTCTCAACTCTTTGATTTACAATGTCAAAAAGGCTGATTAGGCATCCTCAAGGGATTCAAATCATGTTCCTTTGAGTTTGGGGAACAAAAAGAAGTCTGAAGGGATAACATCACGGTTACAGGGTAGATGGGGTAAGGTTTCCCAACAAAATTATCATAGGACAGCCCTTCTCATAGGACAGCCCTTCTCATAGGACAGCCCTTACTACCCTGAGTAGGTGCATTGTCAGGAAAAAAAAAAAAAAAAAAATTCCTTGGCACCAACTTTTCTGGCCTTTTATCACCACTGCAGTTTTCAAAACGGTGGTGGTGGTGATACGCCATGGAGTCAGTTCCCACTCATAGCGACCCTGCATAGGGTTTCCAAGGCTGTAAATCTTTACGGGAGCAGAAAGCCTCATCTTCCTCTCACAGAACAGCTGGTAGTTTCAAACTGTTGACCTTGCAGTTAGCAGCCCGATTCATAATCGCTATGCTACAAAAGCTCCTTAGTTTTCAAAATAAGCCTACCTAATTACAATGTCCTTTAAGAAAATTTATACGACCCTTTTGGGATTACAAAATAACAGTGACCATAACATTCTGAACTGACCTCTCTGCCTTGAATTTAGCTGGCCCAGCAGATCCCCGTGGAAGCTACTGTTTTGATTGACCCTTGCTCTCTGGATTATATTGGTAAACCCAAGACACATCCCAAGTTACAATTTGGTCTATGAAATCGTCTTCACTAGCTTTGATTTTGCTTAAGACTGATGGAAAGATGAGCTCTTTGAACTAGCTGATCTTTGCACAACGTTTTTGGCGACTATATCAAGGTGAAATCTAGATGTTTGCTTAATATTGAAAATGCCAAACCATGTGAGATCCCAACTTCAGTAGTCATCATATGAATTCTAAATTCTTCTTCCAACAGTTTCTGGACTTCAACCACAACTTCTTCATTCAAGGGTGACAGTCTTCCCTCTTGGGGTCATCTTTGAGGGGTTCCTGACTATCTTGTAACACATGATCCATCTAAAAACTGTTGTTTTATGTGGGATAGAAGTCCTGTAAACTTGCTGTACAGCATCAGTCATTTGGGAAGACGTTTATTTGAGTATTGTTAAATATTTGATATTATCCCTGTCTTCAAAATTACTTTTTGTATGGCACAAAAAGTATCCTTTTCTTGAAGGTACCCTAATGAGAAAAAGTCAAATGTATTACTGTGAGAACTTGGTCTCTGCATCTACTCACTAATCACAGAGACATGTTTAAACACATTTTGTTTAGAATAAACTCTTCCATGAATGAACTGGAACCCTAGTAGCAATAATTTTTGACTGACACTTATTCCATTTTCTCAAAATTATGTAAAGTTATTTACATACAAATATTCTTTAGCATACTCATACATGTAGTTCCCAACTTATGACGTACTTCCGGGTCTGACATAAATTGAAGACCTCTTTTGTATTTTTTAGTCTTCATTATTATTGCCTTTCTTAACAGTATTTTCATAAACCTAATATATACTTGTCTTTGGAGGTTGGCATGAGAAAGATAAGATCATGCATATGACATGCTGCAACACTGTATTTAGTACATATTACTAACAGTAAGATGTCAAAAAATTAACAGTCGTAAGTGTGGATCATCATAACTCGAATATACAGGGGCATCCTGGTGTGGTGTTGTAGGATAAGCACTCGATAGCAATGTAGGTTTCAACCACAAAGTTGGAGGTTCAAATACACTAGCTGTTTCTCAGAAACCCTACAAAGGGGTCACTATGAGTTGGAACAGACTTGACAGCACTAACAATGACAACAAGGAGACAACATGGAAAAAATGGAATTTTTCCATGAACCTTTCAAAGCCCCCGCATATATCTTTCTGACTTTTGATTCAAGTGATTAAAGTATCTACAGACTAGTGCTAGCCAATCTGAATTAGCATTTTTTTTATATCCAATTTTTAATGGTCCATTTAGTTTGTTATTAAATATGAGGAAGTATTTGCTCATAGGAGGAACAAACATTATCTATGAAAAAAATTAGACATTATCTTAACTACCAAAATGCTATTTGTAACTTTTTCACTACTTTACCACACCACACATGGACACCCCTGTATATTCGAGTTATGATAAACCACACTTACAACTGTTCATTTTTCACACATCTTACTGCTAGGATTCAACAGAGAAAAGATTGAAGTTGTCAAGGACTTCATTCTTCTTGGATCAACTATCAACACTCACGGAAGCAGCAGTCAAGAGATCAGACAACGTATTGCATTAGGCAAATCTGCTGCACAGGAACTTTTTAAAGTGTTGAAGAGCAAAGATGTCAACTTGAGAACTAAGGTGCGCCTGACCAAGCCATGGTATTTTCAATAACCTCAGATGGATGTGAAAGCTGGACAGTGAATAAGGAAGGTTGTAGAAGAATTGATGACTTTGAATTATGGTGTTGGAGAATACTGAAAGTGCCATGGGATGCCAAAACAATCAATAGATCTGTTTTGGAAGACGTGCAGCCAGAGTGCTCCTTAGAGGCCAAGATGGCCAAACTTCATCTCTCATACTTTGGACATATTATCAGGAGGGAACAGTCACTAGACAAGGATATCATGTTTGGTAAGATAGAGGGTCAGAGAAAAAGAGGAAGACCCCCAACGAGATGGATTGGCCAGGTGGCAGCATCGATGGACTCAGGTGTGGCAACAATAGTAAGGTTGGCCCAGGATCGGGCATTGGTTCATTCTGCTGTGCATAGGGTCGCTATGAGTTGGTGCCGACTCGATGGCACCAAACAACAACAACTGTTAGGAATATGTACAATGTTGTTGTTAAGTATCACTGAGTCAGTTCCAAACCACAGCGACCCTGTATAGGGTTTCCAAGGAGTGGCTGATGAGCTTGAACCACCAGTCTTGTGGTTCAAACTGACTAATGGTATTTATTGACTAATAACCAAGAGGAAATTTAACTTTCAAGGTAAAGGTAAAATTTGAACAGTTTCAGTTTTTTTTATAGAATTACTTTAATTCATCATACAATCTCTGAGCATACTAATGCTTTTTAATTTGTTAATAGTCCATCTAAAATTAATTTTATTATCTTGGTTTACATAATTTTACCGCTGTGGGTTAGTGTGCTGGACTGCAAAGTGACTTTGAACCGTAAGGTTGGCAGTTCAAGCTCACCAGTTGTTCCTCGGAAACCCTATACAGAGTCACTATGGGTCGGAACCACCTCGACAGCACTTCACAACAACTACTCAAAGATAATGCTCTTATTGCAACATCATCATCTCTTATGTGGGCTACACCCCTAAAGTCAGACTCACCTTCAAATGAAAAATAAATAATTTCTACACGTTTCAGTCCTGACATAAAAACTGGGAGTACTACCTTTGGCTAAAAAATTCCTTATGATCTGAGAAAAATCAAAACTGGAAAATACTACCTACCCATTCAGATTTCCCCATTTGAATGATTCTATTTCTATTCTGTACTCTACTGATCATTCTGTTGAAGTAGTTGGGTGATATATTCAGAGCAGTTCAACATACTAATAGAATTTGTTTTCACTGCGCATCTAGGAAGAAGACTGATTTGCTCGTTTTATCAGTTTTGTATCCATATCTGGCAAATTTTAACAAATAGGAACACCTTGTGTCTTCCCCACCTCCCACCCTTCTGTACTTGTTCTTTCAATTGCTCATGTAGGGCAAGATTTTCTGGCCTTTTCAAGCTTTGAAACCACTTCATCTTACAAGAAGAACTAGACTGGAAAACAGGCTTGCCAACAACAGCCCAGTCACTTCCACAATGTTTTGGTTTTAAGAGTTCAGGAAACTGTGAACTTAAGGGAACCAAACTCAGGAATCTCAAAATCAGTCCAATGGTTAAGGGGCTAAGCATAGGACTTGTCTGTAACTGAATGAATCAGACACTTTTCAGTTTGAATTTTTGTCAAATACTGAAATGTAAGTCAGCCGATAATAATCAAAATACTCCTTTAAGATAGTAGTTAAAGAAAGAAGAAAAAGCAATGATTAAAAACATTCGATATTTAAGACAATAACATTTTTATCATAAGAAAAAGCTGGGAAAGTACATCTTTGACAGAATTTTCTTATTTACAATCATCACGAAGTATCCTGTGGCTTTGCTTTTGCTATTTCAGCCCCGGTACAAACTGATAGTTTATAGAGTACCACCACCACCCCTCCACCCTTTAATTCTTGGTACAAACTGATGGTTTATAAAGTACCGCCACCACCCCTCTACCCTTTTTTTCTTGGTACAAACTGATCATTTATAAAGTACCGCCACCACCCCTCCACCCATTTTTTTCTTGTTTTTAAGCTTTAATAGCACAAATGAACAGAAAGGAAATGGCATGGAATGTGGAGTCTACCAAACCTGACTCAAATCCTGTTTCCACCACTTATGTAACTATTTGATTTTGACTTTAACTTCTGGGCCTAAATATTCTCACGCACAAAAGGAAATAATACCACACAGTAAATGATTTTGAAGATTAAATGATACAACCTATTTTAAAATACATGTTACAAAGTTCTCATACATTGTTAGAAACATTTCCCATTAAATACTTAAGATGGAAACTGATTTCTTAAATAGACAAGATATTAAGTGAACAACATTTAACACTTTCTTAAGGAATCAATATCATCTATAAAGCATGAAATTTAAGCATTTAAGGCTTCAGAAGTATTTGTCCCTATGGCAAGGAGTCTATGTTTTATTGTTGCCTTTAAGTGCCACTGAGTCAGTTCCAATTCATGGCAACCCTGTATAGGGTTCCCGAGGAGTGGCTTGGGGGGTTGAACTCCATGATTCAAATTAACTTTGCGATCCAGTACTTATTCTACAGCACCACACTAGTGACCCTAGGTCACTCCAAATCTAATTTTACAGGAAACCAAGAAAAATTTTGAACTCATATCATTTTATAGTTGCCAACCAATATTCTCTTCCCTTTCTTCTATTCATTTCTTGATATTATGTCCACTCCACTAATTTTCTACTAGTGCAACAGAAATAACACAAGTTTCAGAATTAGATCTGGGCAAGTTACCTAACCTCTGTGAACCTCATTTTTTTTTTTTTTTTACCTTCAGAAAGGGAATTAACAAAAACTTATATGCAAAGTGTGTTAAGAATAAGAGATAATATTTGCAAAGTGCCTAAAACCCAGCCCAAATACACTGTCATTGAGTCAATGCTGACCCATATCGACCCTGTACAGGGTTTTGAAGACTGTAAATCGTTACAGGAGCAGAGAGCCTCATCTTTCTTCCGCAGAGGGGCTGGTAAATTTGAACTGTCAACCTTGCAGTTAGCAGTCCTGTGCTTAACCTACAACCCCACCAGGGTAAATTATAAAAAATAAGCATCTCATAAACTATAGATGCTACTATTATTAGTAACTATTGCTATTATTAGTAATGTTGTTGTTATTGTTAAGTGCCATTGAATTGGTTCTGACTCATAGTGTATAGGACTTCCAAAAAACAGCTGGTGGGTTTGAATCACCAACCTAGTGGTTGGCAGTCCAGCACTTACCCTATAGAACCACCAAGACTCCATTATTAGTAAAACTCTGCTCAAATTTGCTATATGTTGGGAGCTAAACATACTCTAATAGTTTTAACATAAAATCTATTATTCAAAAATAATATAATGAAGGCAATAACTAAGAAAAATAAAAACAGTCAAAAACACATGTGATTCATCAAGTATCCCCACTGTATACAGTGTTGATAGGAATGGACAACTTAGACATTGGCTACCTAAATTGTGGGGCACTATAAAGTCAGCGGTTCGAAACTACCAGCCTCTCCACAGGAGAAAGATGAGGCTTTCTACTCCCGTAAGGATTTACACCCTCGGAAACCCTGTACAGGGTCGCTATGGGTCGGAACCGACTCGAGGGCACTTAACAACAACAACAACATAAAGGAACAAGGAATCCTGGTGTGGCACTGTGGGCTAATGGGTCAGACTACAAAGCCATTTGAACTACAAGGTCAGTGGTTCAAACTCATCAGCTGCTCCCTGGAAACCCTATACAGGGTCGCTATGGGTCGGAATCGACTCAACGGCATATAACAACAACAACATAAAGGAACAAAGTGACTGGCTTACAAGTTTTCAAGAGGGAGTTTAGTTTCAGAGTGTGCTGGGGAAGGTAAAATCCCCACTAAATAGATTTCATCTTGTCTAGGCAGGTCTGGTGAAAAGAGATGAGGATAAAAGTCTTAGGATTTAACAATGAGTAACTGTTATCATGGGTGTTCTGGTGTGGCACTGTGGGTTAATGCACCAGACTGCAAAGTCATTTGAACTGCAAAGTCGGAAGTTAAAGCTCACCAGCTGCTCCTTGGAAACCCTATATAAGGGCGCTATGGGTAGGAAAATACTCGACAGCACTTAACAACAACAATTGTTATCATGACTAATTGCAATAGTCACAACTGTAAAGGTAGAAGTTTTGTAACAAAAAGGGGGAATTAGTTAATCTTATAGTCCAGAACAGAGGATCCTAGGACCATCAAGGGAGAAGAGCACAAGCAGAATGCAGAACCCTATCCAGAGAAACAGCGACACCAGAGATGGAGGCAGAGATGAAAGCATGGAGAGAGAGAGCAGCTGAGGACTCTAGACTCATGGAAAGAGAAAGCTTGTATGCTTGCAGCCAGGAAGCAGGCTTGCAGAATGTGCCCTTTGGTTGTTTAAATGATTGTAAATTCCTGACTGTTTTCGTGTATTTAAAAAAAAAGGCAGAGAGAATAGTAGCAAATATTGTTGAATGATGATGCAAGGAGGAGAAGACTGTAATCACTGCAATGAAACAATTGTAAAACCAATGTTCTTCCATGTAAACTATCACTCAATTCACAATAAAAACTTAAAAACAATACATACACATATGATTATGGATTTAAAATCCCAACAGAAAAACTGTCAAAGAATATGTGAAAAGGCAGTTCATAGAAAAAATAAATGAATTAAGCATTTAAGACAACACGCAATCTCAGGCAAATTGAAAATTATAGCAATGAGATAACATTCCCTCCTCTCAGAGAAGCAAAACCTGTAGTAAAACCTAGTATAGTAAATATCCATTTTATGAACATCTGAGGTCCAACTTACAATTCATTGTTGTTGTTAAGTGTTGTCAAGTCGGTTCCGAACCACTGCAACCCTGTATAGGGTTTCCGAGGAGCAGTTGGTGAGCTTGAACTGTCCTTGCAGTTCAAACGGCTTTGTAGTCTGACACATTAACCCACAGCGCCACCCAGGGTTCCCTTTAATGTTACGTAAATTTGCCCTTACTCTGAACTCATTAAACCAACCCCTACTCACAACAAGTTCTGCATCCCCATCACCTTCGTTGCCTGTGCAGCTTTTAAATCACTGAAAATGCTTCCTTGAGCCTTTACATGCACTAAATCAAAACTAAACCCACTGCCACAGGACAGAGTAGAACTGCTCCTTAGGGTTTCCAAGGCAATAAATCTTTATGGAGGCAGGCAACCTTATTTTTCTACTGAGATGAAGCTAGTGGGTTTGAATCTCCAACCCTCTAATTTTTCAAACTTGCAACTAGCGGGTTTGAATCTCCAACCCTCTAATCTTTCAAGCTTGCAACTAGCAGTCCAACACTTGACCCAATACCAGGGCTCCTTTGTGCACTAAATAAGAACTGTATGCACCTGCTGTTCCACTTTACCTACAAATTTGAATTATAGACACACATAGGAATGTACCTTGCTTGTAACCTGGGGACAGCCTGTATTGGCAAGAAGGCCTGGTGGCACAGTAGGCTAAGTGCTCAGCTGCCAAGTGAAAGGTCAGTGGTTTGATAACCCTGCTCTACAGGAGACAGATGCAGCAGTCTGCCTCTATGTAACGGCAACCTTGGAAGCCCTATGGGGCAGTTCTACTCTCTTTTATAAGGTGACTATAAGTCAGAAGCAACTCAATGGGTATGGTGTTTTTAGTTAGTATTGACAAGGGTTACAAGAAACAGAGTGTGGTAGCTCTGTAGGATAAGCACTGAATTGCAAACCACAAGTTCAATGGTTTCAGTCTACCAATGGCTTCACGGGAGAAAGATGAGGCTTTCTGATCATTCAAATACACAGCCTTGGAAACCGTATACAAGGTTGCTATGAGTCTGAACCAACTGGATGGCACTTAACAACAACAACAAAAACAGGAAACAACTAAACACACATACAGCTTTTAGAAGAATAATAAAATTTAATCTCTTTAGGAGGAAATGTAGCAGTATCTGTGAACATTTATAAAATACACATCCTCAAATTATCAATCCTCCTTCTAGCAAGTATTCTATTAAGAAAGTATATTTACGAAGTTATTCACTGGTACATTAATAGTCACCCTTCATCCCTCCAAAAAAAAAAAATCACTCTGGTTAAATAATATACACCTGTAGAATACTAATCAACTAAATCCATAACAATTCCATGCAATGAAATATATATGCCGCTGTTAAAAATGAAGCAAATCTATGTTCTCTATAACAACTATATACACAAAGATCTAGATTTTTTTTTTTTAATGAAATCTTTTGGAAATTTTGGAAGTTTATACAAGAAACTATAGGTCTAGGGAGTTTGACTGATTAAGAAAGAAGTAGAAACATTTTATACTCTCTGTAGTTTGTTTTAAAAATCACGTATTTAATATCCAGGTGTGGTGCTGTGGGTTAAAGCACTGGACTGCAAAGTCATTTGGAACCTCAAGCGATCTGACCCAGGATCGCTATGGGCAGAACCAACTCAAGGGCACTTAACAACAACAACAAAGATAAAAGTCATAGAGAAGGTGTATCCTATGGTTACGAATTGGGCTATAAGCCGCAAGGTCAGCAATTCAAAACTACCAGTTGTTCTGCGGGAGAAAGATGAGGCTTTCTGCTCCCATAAAGACTTACAGCCTTGGAAACCCTATACAGGGTCGCTATGAGTTGGAACTGACTCCACAGCACATAACAGCAAAAGTACTTATTTTAAGGAGCTCTGGTAGCATAGTGGTTATAAATCGGGCTGCGAACCTCAGGGTCAGCAGTGCGAACGTTAAGGTCAGCAGTTCGAAACTACCAGATGCTCCATGGGAGAAAGATAAGACTTTCTACTCCTGTAAAGATTTACAGCCAACGGTACTTAACAGCAACAAAAGTACTTATTTTGCTGTTTTGGTGGCAGTGGCTAAAAGATAACTGAAAGACTGGCTGTTCAAAGCCACCAGGAAAAAGATGTGGCAGTCCGCTTCCATAAAGATTTACAGCCTTGGAGATGCTATGGGGCAGTTCTACTCAGTTGTATAAGGTTGCTATGAGATGACTCAACAGTAGTAATGGGTTGCTTTGGAAGTTGGTTTTGGATATTAAACAGAGCTACTTTTAAAAGAGGCCTGCAATTACCTAACAGATTCACATCTACAAAACAATGAGATATTAAAACTACTACTCAAATATGGCACATCAATCAGTTTAGGTTGTGAAGGGGAACCCAACATAGAAAGAATCCCAAATTCTAAACCCAGCTCACTACTCAATGGAATCCTAAACAAATCCTTTATCCTTTAAGCTTCAGTGTCTTCATAAATAAAGATTACACGGTTCATAGTTCTAAAGTAGCACCAACATAAATCTAACTATTTTACCCATTTGTTAGTTAAAGTTCTTTATAGTAATTTCACAAAAATATTAATATCATCATTAATACCTTTTAAACATGAGTTTTCTTTCTTTTTTAATACTTTCTTTATCAGTATGAATTTTAGAATAGGAGAAGACATTATACAAAATTATGATAGATTTAATTATATCACTTACAAATCTTTACTTCCTAAGACATCAGTGTTGCTGTTATTGTTAAGTGCTGTTGAGTCATTTCCAACTCTTGTTGTTGTTGTTGTTGTTATGTACCGTGGAGTCAGTTCCGCCTCATAGCAGCCCTGTACAGGGTTTCCAAGGCTGTAAATCTTTACAGGAGCAGAAAGCCTCATGTTTTTCCCGCGGAACAGCTGGTAGTTTCGAACTGCTGACCCTGAGGTTCACAGCCCGATTCATAACCACTACGCTATCAGAGCTCCTTACCTTTAGTAACCCTGTATAGGGTTTCTGAGGAGCAGCTGGTGAGCTTGAACTGCCGCCCTTGTAGATGAAACCAACTTTGCAATCCAGTGCATTAACCCACAGCGCCACACCAGGACTTCAGTGGTCAGCCTTATTTTTCTGCTTTTTCCAAACCAAACCCCCATGTTCCCAATATTATTCCATAAATAATTCAAATTACCTTTTCAAAGCTGTAAACGTTAGTAGTGTTTCTAAATGTGTTGAGGTCTGTAGATCTCTCTTTCTTACTGAGTGCTTCTGGATGTTAGATAAAGCGAGGATATCGTAGTCTGAGAGCAAATAATCAAGTTTTTCTGAAATAAAAGTAAAATCATTATTAGCACCTTAACCTACTAATCAATGGTTAACATCACTAAAATGGAAAGCCAGACAATAAACCCTTCCTGATGTAATGCATTATGAAGTGTCTAGCACACCTACCATGTATTCTTACGATTTATAACAAAAAAAGTAAAAAGCTGAACATGAATCTAATCAAGACCTATGTTTTAATTTTGAGGACACAAAGCAGTTAGATATCAAAATAAATAAAAACCAAGAATGTTGGAATTTTTGCATAACAAATGACCCAATTTCTTCAAGAAATAAATGTTTCAGGGGAAAAAGTGAGGGGCAGAAATAGTAATAGAAATAGACTTAAGAAAATAGATGGCAAATGAAATATGTGAAACTCTTTGGGCCCTATGTCAAACAAATTAACTCTGAAATGATGTTTGAGACAATTAGGGAAATCTGAAAACAGACTACATATTAGTTATATTCAGTTTTATATCTCAAGGAGTAACATAATTATGTAATAATATAACTTCCAAAAATAAGATATTTCTAGCTTACAAATTTAGAAATTTCTAAGATCAAGGTAGTTAACTTGACCTGTCCATTGTCACACTGAGTTACATCAATTCCTTATGGTCTGAGGAAACCAAAAATGAGAAAATAATCCTTCATGGCAATTTTCACATTCCAAATTAAAGAGCAAAAAAGTGTGGTGGAACTTGGCCTATACTTATGGATATAGTAGCTCAAAATACCAACTGACAGGAAAGGAATCATCACATCAAGGATCAGTCCTATCCCCTCTGTACACAGGGTTGATAGGAATGGGCACTTAGACATTAGATACCTAAATTGTGGGGGGCAATAAAGGTACAAAGTAACTGGCTTACAAGTTTTCAAGAGGCAGTTTAGTTTCAGAGTGTGTGTAGAGGGAGGTGGGGAGACAAAGTCCCCACTGACTAGTATTCATCTTGTCTAGATGGGTGTAGTGAAAAGAGATGGGGATAAGATTCTTATGATTCAATAGTAATTGTAATCATGTCTAATTGCGATTGTTACAACTGTAAAGGTAGAAGTTTTGTAGCAAAAAGGGGGGAGTAGTTAATCTTCCAGCAGGAACACAGGAACCTAAACCAGCAAGGGAGAAGAGCACAAGTGGAATGTGGGACCCTATCCAGAGAAGCAGCGACACCAGAAATGGAGGCAGAGATGATGACATGGTGAGAGAGAGCAGCTGAAGACTCTAAACTCATGGAAAGAGAAAGGTTGTATGCTGGCAGCCAAGAGTCAGGCTTGCAGAATGTGCATTTTGGTTAGTTGTTTAAGTGATTATGTATTCCTGAGTGATTCTGCTTATATTAAAAAAAGAAAAAAAAGAGGGAATAGAAGAAAATACTGTTGAATGAAGATGCATGGAGGGGATTGTAATCATTGCAATGAAATGAAATACAATAAGACGAGTGCAAAACCAATGTTCTGTCATGTAAACTACCACTCAATTCACAATAAAAAAAATTTTTTTTATGAAAAAATTATGAGGTGGGAGGGAGGAGAGAGTAACTCACTGGCTACCGAGTAAACACAAGTTAGCTTGGATGATGGGGAGGGTGATATACAAGAAGTGGGAGGGTGGTAGAAGAATTATAAAGATAGGTGAAGACACAGAGAGATATGCATGGTCTAAAAGGGATAGAGGTAAATAGTGATACATATACAACCCTGAAACAACAGTATTCTGTGCATAGATATATATAGATTGAGACACAGGTTGAATGGGTAAGGGAGGAAGAGTGGGATATATATATTTACGTATATAAACATACAAGAGTTTGAAAGAAAAAAAAAAAGAAACATTCTTTGATGGTTGCCAGGGGTGAGAAGGAAGGGAGAATAGTTTACTGGCTAGAAAGTACGTAGGCATGTTAACTCATTTAACACGTGTTACGGAGCAAAATAGCAGGGTGGGAAAGAGGGGAGAGTAATTCACTAGCTAGGGGGTAGACACATATTAGCTTGAGTGATGTTGTTGTTATGTGCCGTGGAGTCAGTTCCGACTCATAGCGACCCTGTACAGGGTTTCCAAGGCTGTAAATCTTTATGGGAGCAGAAAGCCTCATCTGTCTCCCACAGAATAGCTGATAGTTTCGAACTGCTGATCTTGAGGTTGGTAGCCTGACTTGTAACCACTACGCTACCAGAGCTCCTTTGCTTAATGGGGAGGACAATATATAAGATAGGGAAGGGCAATATATAAGAAGCAGAAGGGCAATATAAAAGAAAAGGGAGGTTGGCAGAAGAATGATTAAGACAGATAAAGATACAGGGAAGTATTCAAGGGCTAAAGAAGATAGAGGTAAATATTGATATACATACAACCTTGGAACAACAATGTGCTCCATGTAGATACATGGGCAGAGACACATGCTGAATGGGTATGGGAGAAAGAGTAGAATATGTGTGCATATGTATATATTTATATATCCCACAGATATCCAAGAGTTTGAAAGAGGATATTGGTACATGAGTATTTACCTTTTCTGCAAACATGACTGTGAATGTGGTGAAGCATACAGCAGGCAAAATGATGAAAACTTCTTAGATACTATCAAATATCTTAAAGCAATGAGTAGCTCAGCCTGGGGCATCAGGACCATAATCTCAGGGAACAACACAGTCGACTGGCACAACATAGTCCATAAAGAAAATGTTCTATATCCTACTTTTGTAAAAGCTCATGAGCAGCCATCTAAGATGCAGCTATTGGTTTTCCAAGTACAAAAGAAAGAAGAGTGGTGAGAAATGAAGATACTTGGAATCAGTTATTCCAACAGACTAATGGAACATGTGAATATCAGTCTCTGTGACTCTGAGACCAGAAGAACTAGATGATGCCTAGATACCACTGCTAACTGCTCTGAAAGGAGATCCAGGATAGAGCAGCAAAATATGTGGAACAAAATTCAAAATTATTTTTTTAAAAAAGACCGGGCTTACTAGTCAAAAAGAGACTGGATGCAACTGAGACTATGGGCCTTGATCACCCTTCAGGTCAGGAAAGGAACTGACCCTCCTGACCCAACTTTCAGCAAAGCAGTACATAGGTATACAGGGGGAACAACAACACTAGTTAAGCTATGCTCACTATAAATTATGAAACAGTCAATCGTTCAAAATCAAAGGGGTAACATGTACTGAAGGACAAAGTTGAGAAGGGATAGGAAGGTACATGGAATGGACGGTAGGAGCAATATAGAGGAAACTGTTGTTCCATGGAGGGGATTGCAATCATTGAAATGAAACAAAGTATATCTTTGTTGAATGTAAAACTGATGATCTTGTCTGTAAAACTTCACTCAAGTCACAATAAAAGGTCTTAAAAAAAAAAGGGGGGGGGGTAGTGTTCTCATCATTGCTGGCCACAATGGGCACAACAGAGTTTCAATCAATACATATGACACAGAGAAGTAGAAGTCAGAAGACAAATCTAATCCCTAGAAAAAACCAACATGAATTATTTTACCAGGTAGACTTGGCATGGAGGAAAAGCAAAGACACACTTATCCTCAAAGACAGAACAAACACAAATTAAGTTTTTATCTGATATAGCACAAGAGAAAATACACTGAGGTAAACACTACACATATAAACCACTTTTCATCAACAGTAACTGCTGCCTCCAAAATCAGGAGAATTTTGGGGAAATAATTTGAGTGGCTTGAGTCTTTAAAAATTGTCTAAAAATATTTGAGCTGATGTTTTCCTACTCTGTCAATAAATACCACTGCAGAAGGAATGATATTCAAACTCATTCCACTGGACTTAGAATGTTCTAAAAATATAACAGAAGGAGCCTAAAATACAAGTTTACTGTTATTCATGTTAAATATACTCACAAAATCATTTTGAAAAGAAAAAGTTAATCCAGTATTTCTCTTCTTCACCTAAATCCTCATGTGGTTCATTCATTAAAGCATTAATTCACTGCTATGTGTTAGGCACTGGTCTAGCATTTAAGATACATCATTAAACAATACAAAGTTATTGCCTAATGGATCACACATTGTAGTGTGGCAGAGACAAGCAATGCACAATGAGGACACTAAAACAAAAAACAAGAGACAGAGAATGAGGAAGGACTCGTTTATAGAGTGGTCAAAAAAGGAAAAGTGCCGAATTTATACATAATAATTCAGCAAACCTAGAAAAAAGCAACAAGGCAGATGCATGGCTATATGATTAAAGTAAATTTCAAGTTCATTCAAGGTTTTAACTTAAGAGCAGATTAAATAACTTGGTGCCACTGAGTCTATTCAGACCCATAAGGACGCTATCATGTGAAAGTATAAAACTGCCCATAAGGTTTCCAAAGCTGCAATCTTTCTAGAAGCAGGCTGCCATATATTTCTCTCATACAGAGGCTGGTGGGTTGGAGTCACTGACCTTTCATCTAGCGGCTAAGTGCTTTAACCACTGCACCAACAAAGTTCCTAAAAAGCAGCAGCAAATTTTACAATTGCTGGGTGTCACTGATTGTCTGTTAACAAATAGCCTTTAGGGAGAACAAACAAGCTGGCAGAGAGGGTGGAAGTGCAGTGAAGAGCTCGGTCAGAAACACCACAGAATACCAGACCAAGCAGGCTCAGAGGATGGTGCCAGAATGCTGAAGCATATATAAAGGAATATTTATAAGGTTGGAAGGCTTATAGCTAGGGGAATTTGTAGCAGAAGCAAGAAATCCATTGCTTTCTAATTCAAGATGCTCAGTTGCTCCAGGAGCCACCATCTTAGGTGAGACCAAGTGGGGGAAGGATCATGGCAGTCACGGACGCCTGACAGAACCGCAGAAATAAAAGTGTGAACATTATTTTTTTGTGATATCTGTTCATTGATGTCTCGCTGTCTGTGCACCTCCCTTCTGGTGACTAGAAGGGTTGCCTGAGTGAGTGGACAGCCCACTCCCACCCCAAGAGGGTTCTACTATGCATGCGAACAGTTCTCCTCAAAATTTAAAGTGACAGTTTCCACTTAAATGAAACGGCAGTGCAAAATGGCCACAGCCAGCCCTGAATTGTTTATCATTAGGAAAAAGGCCTGAACGGGGATTGTGGCGCAGGACAGTCAGCTAAAAAGGAAACAGGCTGAAAATTAACTCCTGAGTTACGTAGAGTGACCAACAGTGGCACTTGCAATTTCTCAGGAAGAAGAGTGAAAAGGGAAAACCCTCTCCTGATCACATCTACCTGGAGTCAATCAGAAAGCATAAAAAAATACCAAAATACACACCCATATAAGTATTAAGGCCACAGATAACTCCTGAATATGCCCAAAAACCGGAAACAGATGACCGTATCAGCATATGTCCAGAAACAAGATAAAGTGACTGAGGCAAATGCGCTGGAAGTAGACAGACACTCCATACTGGAAGATGGGCAAGCTTTGGAAATGCCGGATAAGGAATTCAAAAAATGATTATAAAATGTATCAAAAGCTAGATACAGAATTGGAAACAATACAAAACCTACAGAAAGAGGTCCAAACGATTAATAATAGAATATCAGAAATGGATACTACACTGAAAGGGCAAAAAAGTAGAACTGGAGAGCTAGAAGTCAGAACTAGTGAGCTAGAAGATAAATCTCTCAACACTACTAAGAAGAAGAGCAAGCAGAAAAAAGGATAAAAAAATCTGAAGAAGGCCTAAGATTCATCTTGGACAACAAGAAGATGAATAATTTAAGAACTATCGGCATTCTGGCACAGGAAGAATCACACAAGTCCACAGAGGAGATAGTTGAAGAGCTTCTGGAAGAAAATTTTCCTAACATCCTGAAAAGTGAAAAGATAAGCATTCAAGAATTTCAACGAACCCCAGGAAGGATAAACTTCCTAAAAGAAAATCACCAAGACATATAATAATCAAGCTCTCGAAAATCAAAGATAAGGAAAGAATCCTGGAAACAGCTAGGGAAAAGAGAAGTGTAACATACAAAGGCAAGCAAATCAGATTAAGTTCGGATCTCTCAACAGAAACCACACAAGCAAGAAGGCAACTGGGAGACATATATAAAACCCTGAAAGAAAAAAACTGCCACCAAAGGATCCTCTACCCAGCAAAGCTATCAATCAAATACAAGGGTGTAACCAAAACATTCCAGAATTAACAGAAGCTCAGGGGTTTTGCCAAAGTCAACCCTGCTATAAAAAACATCCTAAAGGAAGGTCTGTGGACTGAGAACCAACAAGAACAGAAAACAACTACAAAATGAGGTACGTAGCAGCATCACCCTGAGCTCAATCTACAAATGGAAGAGTCAAGAACACAATAAAATTATAAGAACAGAGGATCTG
>NW_006408576.1:17796095-17803426 GCF_000296735.1 Chrysochloris asiatica
CCTATAAACTTTCACTCAATCCACAATAAAAACCTTAAAATAAATATATAAATAAATAAATCCTTTAGGTAGGCTGTTTCAGAAGACAATTTCATACCGATGGATGGTTACTGCTCATCTGGTCTTGCTAACTGTAATGCTTAGGAGACACAATGAAAAATCTTCAAGAAACTTACCATTTATTGAATCATTTTTAACAGATCATTGATTAAATGGTATCATTATCTCTTCCAACATCTCTGGGATGTTATTTCCACTTTACAGACAAAGAAAGAGATTTAAAGAGAATAAGTAGTTAATGGAGAACAAAAGTGGATTGAATTTGGGCCATCTAGCCACAAAACCGAATCTTTATTAATGTTATACTTTTCAAATTCCTCAAATATTGTCTAGCTCTTTTTGGACCTCCTACTTCTTGATCTCCTGCTTCGTGGCATTTTAACCAAATATAACCTCTGTGAATTCTAAAGTCCTTTATTTGTTATCTTTCTTCTGGTACTTTTTGGTTAGGATATATTTGTCTTATTTCAAATAGATGGTAAATGGCCAAAAGGGAACTGTGTTTTAGTCATTGTAGTATCCTCATCTCACAATACCTGGCATACAATCTTGCACATATCAGCACTCAAATATTCAGAACCACACCATTTTTCAAGGTTGAAATGCCACTTGCCTGATACAGGTTGGTATAGCTCTTCAACTTCCTGATGCAGGTTGATACATGAACTCAGTTTCATTCAAGATCATAATCACTCCTACTGACAGAGAAACTTAACCTCAATATTTAGTTTCTCTCTCAATGTCACAGTTCTCAAAGTGTGGCCCTTATACCAGCAGCATCAACATCAGCAGGGGAACTCATTAGAAATGCAAATTCTCATACCTCCCCTCAGGTGTACTAAATCAGATTCTCTGGGTGGTCTAGCATTCCCTGTTGCATCAACCTTCCAGGTGATTCTAATGTACATTCAAGCTTGAGAACACAGAACTAGGCTAAACTAAGTACATCGCTCAAAGTGAAGGTAAAAAACAAGCATATACAAAGACATTGTTGTTTATCATTGCATTATTCTTAAGTAAAAATTGAAAACAAAGTAAATGAATCATTGGGAAACGTATGAGTTACAGTACTTCTAAATAACAGTATTGTTCCAACTCACAGGTCACTGTATAGGCTTTCTGACCCAATAAATCTTTACGGGAGCAGAAAATCTCATCTTTTTCCTGAGAAACAGCTGGTGGATTCAAACTGTTGACCTTGCAGTTAGCAGCCCAACATGCCACCAGAGATCCTTAAATATATAAAGGTAGATTTTTAAAAATTCATATTGCTTGATATTAACTATGCATAAAAATAGACCTGGGTGAGAAATAAGTAAGAGCAAGATAATAACATTGGCAGTGGTTACCTTTGGTGTATTTTGTATAACAAACGCTTTTTCTTAATGTTGTTGTTGTTGTTAAGTGCCGCGGAGTGGAGTCGGTTCCTACTCATAGTGACCCTGCACAGGGTTTCCAAGGCTGTAAATCTTTACAGGAGCAGAACGCCTCATCTTTCTCCCACAGAACAGCTGGTAATTTCAAACTGCCGACCTTAAGGTTAGCAGCCCAATTCGAAACCACTAGGCTACCAGAGCTTAATATAGCTGGCTAATAAACCCACTACTGTCCTGCCATCCTGCTGTCAAATAAATCTGGACTCAAAGTGACTCTGCAGGCAGAATAGAACTGATCCATAGGTTTCCGCAGCTGTAAATCTTTACAAGCAGAATGCCTCATCTTTCTTCAGAGGAGCAGCTGGTGGGTTCAAACTGCTGACCTTTCAGTTAGCTGTCCAAAGACTCCTTAGCTTGCTAAAGCACTTTAAAATACTTAACTAGAATTGTGTTTAAATAAACTTAAAAAGAGGAATAAAAAATAAAAAATACAGTTCAATTCTAAGTTATCTTCTTTCAGTAACTAGAGATGATCTCAAATTGGAGCCATTATAATTAATATCATAAAAACAGTTCTTCCTTTGTCCAAAAAGTAGAAATAATTCTGTTGCTATTTTTGGAGTCCTGGTGTGATACTGTAGGATAAGCAATGGGCCACAAGGTCAGTTTGAACCTCAAGGTTGGAGGTTCAAACTCACCAGCCACTCCTTGGAAACCCTATACAGGGTTGCTATGAGTTGGAACCCACTCGACAGCACTTAACAATTATCTTTTTATTAGCAAGTAACCTCTCAGATATGTAATATTTAGTTGTACTTCACTTTCAAAATTCAAGCCACTTACAATCTCAGTGTATAGTTTTTCAGTATCATTTAATATTTCCTCCTCTTGCCAAAAAAGTTTATCCCTTATACATGTCCAAATCTCTTGATAAACTTAAATAGTAGAGTTGATTATAGTTAATTCTAGGCAATGCAATGAAACCCATCTTTCTTAGTTCAGCGAATAGTCATATTCTCTTTCATAAAAACTCCACAATGGCAGCCCATCATTCGAAAATGAAAATGCCTCCTTACTTTCTACAAGTTGCTCCAGTAATCACATCAAACAACTTTTCACATTTCAGCTAGCTCCAGGTACACTTAATTTAAAAAGTCAAAGATGATATACAGCATACCCACTCTTCCCACTTTTCTCTGCCATGTGCTAGTTTTCACTGTTGGCCTTCTTTGCCTAGTCTTCTTCAAAGACCCTGGTGGCTGGTAGAAACCCTTTACAGGATTTCCGAGGCTGTATATCTTTATGGGAGCAGAACGCCTCATCTTTCTCCGGCGGAACAGCTGGTAGTTTCGAACTGTTGACCTTGCAGATCACAGCCCGATTCATAACCACTACGCTACCAGAGCTACCTCTTCCTCAAAGTAGGGTCTTCTTCATTTCTCTACCCATTTTCTCTTACACACACATTCACCCTTATATTTTCACTTTTCCACTAGACCCCAATAAGCTGTTTATTCAACAAGCATTTATTGAGAACCTCCTACTTCCCCAGCACTAGAGATATAATGAAGAAAAAGAGAAACATTTTTCCAGTATGTTGTAATTGGGGGTAAGACTATTAAACAAAAAAAGTATACTGTCTCATATTCTAAGAGAGAGGAAGTTGCAGATGCTCTAAAATGACATCGCAGGGGCACTGACCCTTGCCTGGAGAGCCAAGCATGCGTTTCCAGTATTGAAGCTTAAGACCAAAAGGATGAAGAAACAGTCAAGAGATAGGAATAGAAAGGAGAGTGCATAACCTAACCTGAGTTCCAGAGGAAACAAAGAATACTCAAAGAAATGAAAGCAATTCAGTGATGCTGGAGTACAGAATGGCAGAGATTGTAATGAGGCTGGAGAGGCAGACAGTGGTCAGGTCATGTAGGTCCTTGAAACGAAATTAAAGATTTTGGACTTTGGATAGGCCAACAGCTATGACTTCAAAAATGTCATTCTGACTGCAGCATGGAGAATGAGCTAGAGGGGAACAAGACTGGAATCTGGTGAAACAGCTAGACTGAAACCTGTGAGAACCAGTGGTGGACAAGATTAGTCTTTTTTTTCCTGCAGTCTTACAACTTTTCATCTTACAACTCATCTTAATGGAAAATACTTCACGTTTCATTTTCTAACAGATTTCCTTACACAAATTCCAGATCTCGAAAGTTTTACTGTTGTAAGCTATTGCGCAATCCAGTTGAAAATCAATAAAAGACCCCAAGGTTTGTGACTTGGATATCTAGGCAGACAGTGGTGGCACTCAGTGAGATCAAACAAAGCAGCAGAAAACAGATGCGGGCAGTTAGATGTATAAGTCTAGAGCTTCAGAGAGCAAGTCTAGGCTAGATACACATATTTAATAGTCCATAGAACAGAGTCAAATGGTAACTGAAACCAGGGTAGTATTTGTCAGGGAGATTTTTCAGAGTCTACAACTCATGAGAAAAGGGGATGAAGCAGTGGGTGGGGGAAATGCCCATCTCTTTGATTAATTTCAGGACTAAGTTAAGGGATGTATGAAAAAGCTTTTCATTTCACTTCCGTCTTTTAGCAAAGCCTATTTCTGATCCTTCTTTCAATCTTTTTCAGGCTTTCTAAATTACATTTCCATTTGCATATACTTACCACATATAAACACAAAAAGTTGAAGGATACAAACATCTGCTACACTTGACTTTGTTGTTGTTGTTAGGTGCCACTGAGTCAGTATTAACCAGAGCGACCTTATGCAAACACTGCCCAGTTCTGGGCCAGTCTCACAATCATTGCTACATTGAGCCCACTGTGTCAACCCATCTTTTTGACTTTGGAGGACACTTAATATTCTAAAAATTCCGGGGTAGGCCAAAAGTATTTCTACAATTTTCCCATCACGGCTCTGCTTTAACTCTTAATTCTATTCTAGAAATATAACATATCTCACTAGACAAAGCAGAGTTGCATTAAATCTCCCTTGGAATGGTTAGGTTAAGCATTTACGATTCAAAGGAAGGCAGCCTGTAAATACAATGAATATCAAAAGAGGACCTCAAATGACAAAATACTAAGCAAAATGTCAATGATGAGAAATGAAAACTGATGAGAATCCCCAGCCATTAATCTCAATGTAAATTTCAAAATACAGTATATGTTTCAAATACAAACTTTCATCCTTCATCTCTAAACCGTATTTTTTTCCTTCCACCCACTACATCCTCTTTTATTTAAAACACAAGAAAGAAAAACACACACACACACACACACACACACACCAGGGAAACAATTTTGAAATCAAAGTGAGACTTATTCATCTCAGCTGCAACTTCAAGAAGATATCATCATGACTAAGCTCATATGACTCACAACTTTCCTAAATTATGCAATCATAACAGTTCAATTGAAATCATATTGAATGACATATAGTACTCCAAAAGCAGCCATGGTTGTATTATACACACATATGTTGTTAAGTGCCTTCGAGTCAGTTCCGACTCATAGAGACCCTGTATAGGGTTTCCGAGGAGCAGCTGTTATGTTGTTGCTAAGTCTTCTCAAAGCGGCCCTGCATAGTTTCTGAGGAGGTAACTAGAGAATTTGAACCACCGACCACCAGATCAAACAGACACTGCGATCCAGTACTTTTCTATGCCTTCCAAAAAAAAAAAAATATATATATATATATATATATATATTGCTAAATGCCTAATCATTATTTAGTATTGCAGTTACAGTAATATTTATAGGATAAGCTGCTGTTGTTGTTAAGTATCATCCAGTCAATCCGACTCATAGCGACCTTATACAAGGTTTTCGAGAAGCAGCTGATGAGCTTGGGCGGACGATCATGCAGCCCAGCATATTAACCCACAGCACCATAAAAAACAACCATTCTCTTTACCTATGAAACTATTTACTGATCTTAACTAATTCAATCTAAATAATAGTAGGGTTTAACAACAAGCCATGCCTGAGCTGTTAAGTATACACATAAAGTCATTATTCATATGTTCACCACTAGTTAAACGAACTTCACAACTCACAGCACCTTTTGGAGACTCATTCTTCCATTTAAAACCCAAAGCGGATCTTCAAGTTTCATTTCAACTCTTCGGGAGAAAGATGAGGTTGTCTGCTCTCGTAAAGATTTACAACCATGAAAACCCTATGTGGCAGTTCTAAAACCTTTCCAGTAGAGTCTGCCTTTATTGCTTTCCTATGAGTAGAATCGATTCCATAGCAGTGTGATTGTTTTTCTTTAGGTTATGATCACATCTAGCAGTCCTGGTGGCACAGTGATTAAAGCACCAGGCCCAAAGATGGGCAGCACGAACGCACTAGCTGCTCTGCGGGGGAAATGATATGGCAGTCTGCGTCGGTAAAGATTTATAGCCATGAAAACCCTATAGGACAGTTATACTCTGTGCTACAAAATTACTCTAAGAGGCAGTGTGTATTATCACTTGTCAGTACATCCTAATAGGCTCCTTTTCTGTCCTTAAACCAGTCATTTGTAATCTAGTTCAATTTGAGACTATCATAAGGTAGGTGTTCAGGGGAGAACACTCAAACCTATCAGTTACAATCTCTGTCTAAGAAAAAAAATGCTGTCAAAAAATCCACATGGTAGCTCAATCTGCATAACAGCATAACTGGAATCATAATAGAATTCTCTGGTAGCGTAGAGGTTACGAATCGGGCTGCGACGCTTAAGCTCAGCAGTTGGAAACTATCAGCCGCTCCGCGAGAGAAAGATGAGGCTTTCAGCTTCCGTAAAGATTGACAGCTTCGGAAACCCTGTACAGGGTCACTATGGGTCGGAACCGACTCCATGGCATTTAACAACAACAACAACCATGAAAGAGTCCTGGTATGGTGCTATAGGACAAGCAGTGTATTGCTAACCACAATGGTCGGTGATTCAAACCCACCGGCCACTCTTTCGGAAACCCTGCATAGGCTCACTGTGAGTCGGGACCAACTTGAAGGCACTTAACCACCACCATGAAAAGTCAAGAGGCAACAACTTCAAACACAGAAAAAATATTTCATACCTTTGTTGTTGTTGTTAGGTGCTGTCAAGTCGTACCTATTCATAGCCACCCTATACACAACAGAAGGTAACACTGCCTGATCCTGAGCCATCCTCACAATTGTTAGGTTTGAGCCCACTGCTGCTGACCTGGCTAAGGGACGTTTGCAGCTGTTTCTTATTTTGAATTGTGCCCCATATCAGGAAACGAAAGTCCTGCAAGCTGTACTCAATTCACGTCATTATGGTGAAATCTACTTTAAGGAATCGAATTCTGAGAGCCTTCCAACCTGAAGGGCTCATCCTCTCGCATTATATTTGACAAAGTTCTGCTGCTAAACATTCAGAAGTAGTCCACTTCTTCCTAGTTTACTCTGCCGAAACCTGTTCAACATGGGAGAGCCGCTGGTATTTAAAGTACCTGTGGCATAGTTTCCAGCATCACAGCAACATAAGAACCACCACAGTATCACACACTGACAGTAAAGTGGTGGATTTCATCCTTTATTACCTACTAAGCAAACTCTATTCCATGTCAACATTTGAGAAAGATAAAGGACCCTAGCAGACACTGTACTTTGAAACAAACTGTATTTTCTACCCAACTTCACATCTCTAAATGCAAATCCATCCTCAAAATTCAATCACTCTACGGAGAACAAACAAGATGGCAGATCGGGTGGACGTATAGCAGAGAGCTCCGCCAACAACAACTCAGAATACCTGACCAAGCAGGCTCAGGGGCTGGTCCCAGAACTCTGAACCACATATAAAGGAATACTTAGAAGGTTGGAAGGCTCACAGCTGGGGGAATTTGTGGCAGAAGCAAGAAATCTATTGCTTTC
>NW_006408576.1:17806366-17810287 GCF_000296735.1 Chrysochloris asiatica
AAAAAAAAAAAAAAATTCAATCACTCTAGAAAATCTAATTTCTAGGCTCAAAACAGAACTGATCAAACTGGTCGTCATAATTTTTGTTTAAACTTGCAAAGAAGACTTTCATATGGGCAGTATTGAATTGGTTCCTCAGGTTTTTACCACCACATTCCAATATTTTAAGCTACAATGGAAATTAGAATGTGCTTATGATGTTTACAAAATGCACTTCCACAAGTTGTCCCGTCGCCGCCTTCCAATCAGATTACTGTAGGATCTATTGGACTACGAATCAGAAGGTCAGCAGTTCAAACCCACCAGCTGCTCCTCGGAAAACCAATATAGGACCTCTATGAGTCGTAACCGACTCGATTGCACTTAACAACAACCGTAGAAATTTAGTTTGATCCTAGAAGCTCTGACCACTTTTCTATCCTTCCCTCCGAGTCCAGCCTCGAGTAGAAAACAGTAGCTCTGATCCGCATGACAAGGATCTTGAGCACATCTCCTTCACCAAACACCAGCTTCTTTTCCAGAAACATCCCCTCTTCCCCAATCCTGGGGACAGAGCCCTTCCAAGCCTTCAGTCACATCTGCGGCCAATCACCCCTTTCTGATTCCGAGAGACAATTCCAACTCTTACTATTTTACTAAACTTCGAGAGCCACACCCCCCTTCAGACACAGAAAAGTTAATACTCGCCCAATACTCCGCCCCCAAACACCTCATAGATTCAGCTCCCCAACTCTTCCCCTCAAAGCAGCGGGTTCCAGCCGCCCAGCGCTAATTTCCCGGGTCTTTACCAAGTTGCTGGTGGGAGCCATAGCCCAGCTCGTCCGGAGGTAGCGGCGCCAGCACGAAAGGAATCAAGCTGGTCAGGAAGAGGAGACACTGCCTCATGTTCCAGGCCTGGCCACCAGCTCCACCTCTCTGGGAAGCCTTCGCCTGACGGGGGCACAGGAACTGCTCATATGGGGTGGGAAAGAAAGGATCCGCCCCGCCCGGCCCCTCAAACTTCTTTCGCCTCCCGCACCGCCTACCGGGAAAGCTTTAGATCAAGGTTCGAGGCCCCCGGAAGTGCATGCAGCGATCGGAGAATTGGGTCAACCCACTTCCTCCTGCCGGACTCCCCCTCTCCCCCGCCCACATGCGGAAGTCAAGCACCGCGCGGCATGCCGGGAGCCCCCTTGCCCATTCCCGCTCGGGCCCCGCCCTGCTAGGCCTCCGGGATCTGGGCGCTCGCTGCTATCTTGTTGCTCCCTCCCCTTTCTCCTGGACCCAACCCCGAGACGTCCTGACTCGACCCAGCCGATCTTGCCTAGTGTCCCCAGGTGACCGCGGAGAGAAAAGGAGGAAGTTAATAAGCAGGCAGTAAGAGGCGTGTCCAGACGCTTCCCTCTTTTCAGTACCCACGTTTGGTTAGGAGTCCTGTTAACCTTTTTATTGGATGAACTATAAAATCCGCCCTCGGGCTCAGCTACCTGTTTCCCCAGAGGAGAAGCTCCTGGCGCCAGATGCCACAGCTCTCTCTGCCGGGTATGTTCTGAGTGGGAGGATGGAGATCATGAATCCAACAATGAAAAGTGCCTTAGAGATGAGAAGAAGGATGAGTTTGAGTGGGAACGCCCGATGAGTCCTCCAAAAGAGACTGCGCCGCACCAGTCCCGAGCCCGGCACCCAGAAGTTGGCCATGACACACTTCACAATTGCTAATTATTTAATTTCGCTTTCTGCCATTCAGCTTTTGTCTGCCATAGACATTTTAGGCCATTTTATCTAGGGATAGGAGTCCTGGTGTGGCGCTGTAGGATAAGCACTGGATCACAAGGTCGGCAGTTCAAACTCACCAGCTGCTCCTAAGCAACCCTATACAAGGTTGCTATATGAGTTGGAACCAACTCCAGCACTTAACAGCAACATCATCAAGGGCTAGCGAGAGCCCACCATATATCCACTTTAATGAAAAAGGCATTGTGGGGGAAAGGTAGAGAGGAGTTAACTTAATGCACGTTTTCTCTTTGATCCCAGTGTACATTAAGGAATGCAACCATTTCAAGAAACTTAAAATCCTAGCCCTACCTAAGTGCTGCCTAGTGGGGTCCGACTCAGCAACACTTACTGTACAGTGATTCCAAGGAACAGCTGGTGGGTTTCAACCTGTGGTTAACAGTGAGGGTTTCCGAGGTTTGCAGGAGCAGACAGCCTCATCTTTCTCCCGCGGCACAGCTGGTAGTTTCCAAAGACTGGGTTCACAGCCCGACTCTTAACCACTAAACTACCATATGGACATGATCTTTATTGTGCCACGTGTCTTCATCTGGGAAAGTCAAAGTAACTACTTTTTAAGTAATAATGAACTTTTCATTTCAGTTAAAATAATGGTATGTATCATTTTTACAGGGAGTATAGGAGCTCAAATCTTCCAGCCAGCTTCTTGAAATTATCTCAGCCCATTTAGCTTGCACTGGAATTGTTCTGTTTTACGACCTTTTGTATAACGTCAGTTCTTTGCAGTTTAGTGACTTTATGATACTGAATAAAACATGGTGGCCTGCTGCGTTACACATTGGGCTGCTAACCACATGGTTAGCAATTTAAATCCACCAGTCACTACATGGGAGAAAGATTAGGCTTTCTGCTCCCATAAAGATTTTACAAACTCGGGAACCCTATACAGGGCCGCTGTGAATCTTGGAAGTGACTCCTGGGCACACAGCAGCAGCAGCAATTTGGAATATGAAGGGGATTCAAAAAGTTACAGAAACCTTTCATCTTTGAACTCCATTTTTCCTTGAACTCTTTGAAGCCCCCTGGACACACACTTTTAAATGAAGAATGAATGAATGGCACATTCATTTTTCTCTGTTGTAAAATGGTTTGTTGTTAAGTACCATGGAGTCGGTTCAGACTAATAATGACCAAGCACAGGGTTTCCGAGGCTGCAAATCTTTACGGGAACAGAATGCCTCATCTTTCTCCCGAGGAACTGCTGGTAATTTCGAATTGCTGACCTTGCGGTTAGCAGCCCGATTCCTAGGTTAGGAATAAAATATTAATCCTACTCAGATTTCAAGGCTAGTCAAATTGTGATATAAATTTATGTTCATTGTGTTATGCCTAAGTACTAAACCTTTAAAAACATCAGTTATCTATAATTAATTGTCTTCGTGTATTTTGGGTTTAAATTGGCTGGACCTGTTCATCTGAGGTATAAAATGCCTTTATTTAGCATTACCATATTGATAGCATACCAAATAAAAAAGTAAATAGAATTTCACCTCTGCAAATTGCATACAATAAAAATGGGACCTTATTTCTTCTTCTCTGAGTATCCAGGCCCCATACTCGGTCGCTTCAATTTTGCTAGGTTGTAGATGATATTATTTTGGTGTCCTCCACAGCTCTTGTACTGTGTCTTGAACATAGGCACGCATGGTTAATGACTATCATTAAAAAAAAAAAAAAAGGTTTACATGAAAGTTCTGATCCTTATCGCTATCTGTGTTGTTATGTGCGGTCGAGTCAATTTCGGCCCATAGCGACCCTGTATAGTTTCCGAGGTGCAGTGGTATCTAGTAGTACTAAATTTTCAGACACAGTCATGTCCAGATTTCAAGTAGTCTTTTTCATTAACAGATCAAGATCCAAATTATGTTTGTAATTTGAAATTCAACTTGCTACATTTATCAAATATTAAGCTGCTTACTGCAAGGTTCATCCAATTGCTGCATGTCAGTGAGAAAATTCCTGTCCCCATAAAGATGTACAACCTCAGAAACCCTTGTGGCAGTTCTATTCCATCCTATAGGATCTCCATGAGTAGAAATCCACTTGATAGCAGTGGGTTTTTAAGATAAAAGAACACCACAGGGGGGCGATAAAGAGCCAGAAGAACATGATAGGAGGGGCACAATGGATATAAAACATGACTAATAC
>NW_006408576.1:17810387-17811906 GCF_000296735.1 Chrysochloris asiatica
CAATAAAATTATAAGAACAGAGGATCTGGGAGGTCAGTCTATGATCAAAACAATTACAATGTGAAAGAAGGTAAACACAGAGGAACAGAGATCCAGGCGGTGAAAAGATCAGGTAGATTACAGGATAAAATAGACTGTCTTAAATAGAGGGAAGAGTTAATGGAAAATAAGGTAACCACAACAGTGGGGCTTTAGTTCAGGTGTTGGAGAGGGCAATACAAGAAGGGTGAGGAGCCGGAAGAACAAGATAGATAGGAGAACACTGAGACAGGTTTGCACGGCCTAAGTGGGACAGAGGTAAATCGTGATGCATGTTCAACCTTGTAACAACAGGGCTCTGTGATACAGGGATCTAGGCATAGTTTGAAGATGGGAAATAATACTAAAATGCTTGACTGTCTTATGAATATTAGTTTCCCTTGCCTACTATTGTAAAATAGACACTTGAATGGGATAGAAAGGAATGTTGGGAAACAAGATTACAAATACTTGTAAGCCCGTCTTCAGCCTACAACTGACTAGAATACCTAAAACAGGTGCTAGAACTTGCCCAGTGAAATAGGCCTCTTGCAAAGCCTTTGCAGAGTATAGGACCTTAGATGGAATCCTGAGTCCCATCCAGTACCTTTTGAGGCGGGACATTCCCACTAGCAAGGAAAAGCAGACCAGCCTGGAGCAACTAGAGCAACAGAAGATACAACTTCAAAGAAAGATCATCAGGAAAACCCAAAACAAAAATGTCAGCATGACTGGTTTCTACAAGAATAAACAAGCTGTTCGCCAGGAAGACATCAAGGCAAGCAATCAAGTTCCTTCAGGACAAACTCCCCTCTAAGACTGAAACTCAAAGGGAACAAATATGCAGCTATGTAAGCTTGCTGGTGACCACACTGGTCTACTGGTGAGTAGAAGGGAAAAGGCAGCAACAAAGAAATGGGCTGAGTTCAACCGCAGTCCATTGACTCCCATTAACCTGGAGATGAGAGAGAGAAAAAGGGCTGGTTGGTCACTTGACACCATGGACAAGGACATAGCCACAGAGGGCTAGAGCTGACCTTGAAGCATCCAACTGATATGAAGTGAGAAGAGATGTACAAGAACTCCCAAACTTGCAGACAATACCCATTTGACCTAGCCTCAATGGCTTGATACCACCACTCATCTGTCAGTGTGTCGGACTGTGGTGGCTAGTGAATTGTTGTTATTCTGAAAACTATGCCACCAGTATTTTAAATACCAGCAGGGTCACCCATGGTGGACAGGTTTCAGATGAGCTCTGGACAAAGGTAGACTAGGAAGAAGGAATGACGAACTACTTCTGAATATTTAGTCACTGAAAACCTTATGAATAGCAGAGAAACACTGTCAGATATACTGCCAGAAAATGAGCCCATCAGGTTGGAAGGCACTCAAAATGCAACTGGGGAACAACATTGCGAAGTATGAGTATTCCAGAACACTTAATTGTGCTCATGAGAACTCTGTACCTGGACCAAGAGGCAGTTCTTCAAACAGAACA
>NW_006408576.1:17812006-17819475 GCF_000296735.1 Chrysochloris asiatica
ATTTACACCCTCGGAAACCCTGTACAGGGTCGCTATGGGTCGGACCCGACTCGATGGCACTTAACAACAACAACAACAACAACAATACAGTCCTAACTCCTCACCACTGGACCAATAAACAACATTCTTATCAATGGAGAAAAGATTGACGTTATCAAGGACTTCATTCTTCTTGGATCAAATATCAACACTCATGGAAGCAGCAGTCAAGAAATCAAACGACAAATTATGTTAAGCAAATCTGCTGCACAAGACCTTTTTTAAGTTTTGAAGAACAAAGATGTCAGCTTGAGGACTAAGGTGCGCCTGACCCAAGCCATGTTATTTTCAGTAATCTCATATGTATGCGAAAGCTGGACAGTAAGTAAGGAAGACCATAGAAGAATTGATGCTTTTAAGTTATGGTATTGGAGGAGAATATTGAAAATACATGGGCTGCCAAAAGAACAAACAGATCCGTGTTGGAAGAAGTGCAGCAAGAGTGCTCCTTGGAGGCCAAGATGACCAAACTTTGTCTCTCATACTTCAGACATATTGTCAGAAGGGACCAGTCTCTGGAGAAGGATATCATGTTTAGTAGGGTAGAGGGTCAGCGAAAAAGAGAAAGACCCCCAACGAGATAGATTGGCCAGGTGGCAGCATCGATGGACTCAAGCGTGGCAACACTAGTGAGGTTGGCCCAGGATCGGGCAGTGTTTCGTTCTGCTGTGCATAGGGTCACTATGAGTCGGTAATGACTCAATGGCACCTAACAACAACAATAGAGTCCTGGTGTGGCACTGTAGGATAAGCACTTGATCATAAAGTTGGTTTCAACCACAAGGTCAGCAGTTCAAACTCACCAGCTGCTTCTTGGAAGCCCTATACTGCGTCGCTATGAGTTGGAACCAATTCAGCAGCACATAACAACAGTCAACAGAAGTAGCAGTCTAAGTCAGTGGTCTCAAAACTTATTTATTCTCTTGTCCCCACAGTGTTTTAAAACTATGTAGCCCTTATCATTAATTTTTTTAAAATCATAAATGTAAGTAATTGTGAAGGATGGAATTCCCAGCATAATGTAAATGTTGTTAAGTACCATTAAATCAGTTCCAACTCAGCGACCCTGTATAGGGTTTCCTAGGAGAAGCTGGTGGGTTTGAACAGCTGACCTTGCAGTTCATACTACCTTGAGGTCCCAGTGCATTATCCAGAAGTCTCACACCAGAATTCCATAATGTAAATACCAATATTTACAAATAAACATCTTTGTGTCACACTTTTAAGTTTATGAAATACAGAAACTTTACAGATTTGATAGCACCATGGTAGCCAGCCTCCAAGATGGTCCCCAGTGATTTGTGCTTTCTAATATTCACAGTTTTTTGTTGTCAGTACCTTTACACACTGTACCTTGGTTGGTCTGTAGTGACAAACAGCATTTGGCAGAAACCTGGTATGTGTCACTTCCAAATTAGGGCTGTGTCTTTTCATCTCAGACAATCTCTTGCTTGCTTTAGCTCAGATCATGTAGGAAGTCAGCATTCATGACACTCCAGCAGCCTATACAGAGACCCTTAGGATTGTAAATTACTGACCAACAGCCAGAGAAGAACTGGTACCTTCAAAGACTATGTGAGTGAGCTTGGAAATGAATCCCCTAGCCCCAGATGAGCTGTGAGAAAACTGTGGTGAATACTGACAGCTTGACTGTAATCTCATGAAAGGTCCTGAGTCAGAAACATCCAGCCAAACCATTTCCAGATTCTTGACCATTAGAAACTGGGAGATAATGAAAGTTTGTTGCCGTTTCATTATTTGTTTATGATTGTTTTATTGTGATAAAATAATATATATATAACATGTGCCATTTCAATATCTTTAATATGTTCCATTTAGTGACAGTAATTCACCATGTTGTGCAACCATCAGCACTATTCATTTCCAGTTTTTTTCATCACTCTTAACAGAAATTCAGTGCCCTTTAAACAATAACTCCCTCTTCCCTACTACCTCTAAACTTTCATTTCAATATTAAACCAGAACAGTTGCCATTGAGTCACTTCATGAGGACCCATGTGTGCCACACTTGAACTATGCTCCACGGAGCTCTCAATGACTGATTTTTCTTTTGGTACTTTCTTTAGAGGCACTTCTGGGTATACTCAAACTTCTTTCCTTCTGGGGTTAGCTGCTAAGCATGTTAACCTTTTGCACCACCCAGAAACTCCTCTGTCTCTATACCAAACCAATAATCACACCCATTGCTTTCTCATTTTTCCTGTCTCATTAGTGACCCAAGGACAGAGTGGTGGTGGTGGTGGTGGTTATGTGCTATGCAGTTGTCGGTTCCGACTCATAGCGACCCTGCACAGGGTTTCCGAGGCTGTAAATCTTTATTGGGGCAGAAAGTCTCATCTTTCTCCCGTGGAATAGCTGGTAGTTTTGAACTGCTGACCTTGTGGTTCATAGCCTGATTCGTAACCACTACTCTACCAGAGCGCCTAAGGACAGAGTAGAACTCTTTAATTGGATTTCCAAAGCTACAAATCTGTATAGAAGCAGACTGCCACATCTTTCTCACAGTTCAATGGCTTCAAACCACCAAACTTCAGTTAGCAGCCAAGTTCTTTGACTACTGTACCACCAATGTTTGATCTGTACATTTGGTTTTTCTAGCGATTTCATATGCCAGTTTTTTGGGGCGTTTTTTTTTAAACTCTATTATGAATTGAGTGAAGTTTTATACCAGTCCTACACTCAAACAAATTATACACTTCACATCATTACAATGATTGCAATTGACTCCATATGCCATCAGCTAACAGTATTTATCTCTATTTTTTCTCCTTCCCACCCTTTCCATATCCTGTAACCATCACAGAATGTTTCATTTAGCAAAAAAACTTCTTGTTGTAACAGTGGTCTCAAGCAATATTTTTCCTTTTGTGATTGATTATTTTACTCAGCATGTCCTCCAGGTTCATCCATGTGTGACGTGTCTTGCAGATTTGTCATTATTCTTCACTGTTGCATAACATTCCATTGTGTGTATGTACCAAAGTTTGTGGAACTGCTCCTCTGTTGATGGGCATTTAGGCTGGCTCCATCTTTTTGCTGTTATAAATAGTGCTGCAATGAACATGGGTATGCATATATCTAGTCATGTTATAGCTCTTATATTTGAGGACATATACCAAGCAGAGGAATTGCTGAGTCATACTGACTAGATAGCACTTAACAACAATGGCATTTTTGTTTCCAACTTTTTGAGAAAGAACCATACTTTTCCACAATGGCTGCATCATTTTACATTCCCACTAACAGTCTAGAGTGTCCCAGTCTCTCCACACCCTTGTCAGCATTTGTTGTTTTCTGTTTTTTGAAACTTTGCTATTAATGCTAGAGTAAGACTCGTGAAGCATTTAATATTTTTGGAGTTCTGGTGTGCTATATGATAAGCATTGGACCACAAGGTCAGTTTGAATTCCAAGGTCAGTGGTTCAAACACATCAGCTACTCCTCAGAACCAACTTAAGAACATCAGGCACTATGAGTTGGAACCAATTTAACAACAAGAACAAGATGATATCTCATTGTTTTGATTTGCATCTCTCTAAGTGTGGTGCTATGGGATAAAGCACTGGACAGCAAGGTAAGTTTGAACTGCAAGGTTGGCAGTCAAGCTCACCAGCAGCTCGTTGGAAACCCTATCCAGGGTCACCATAAATCAGAACTTATTCAACAGCACTTAATGACCACAACAGTGGCTAATAATCATGAGCATTTCTTCATATGTTTGTTGACCACTTGAATGTCTTCTTTGGTGAAGTGTCTGTTAATATCCTCTGCCCATTTTTGTTGAGGACTTAAAGTGCTCTATAAATTTTGGAGAGTACTCCTTTGTCTGATGGGTCATTGTCAAACATTTTTTCCCAATCTTTGGGATCTTTTTGTACTCTTTTGGTGAACACTTTGATGAACATTAAGTGTCTAATTTTTAGGAGTTCCCAGTCATCTTATTTTATCTTTTGTTTGTGTATTTCCAGTTATGTTTGATAGTGTATTTATGCCATGTATCAGAGCTCCTAAATTTGTCCCTGTTTTTTTCATTGATGATCTTTATAGTTGTAGGTTTTACATCTAAGTCTTTAATCCACATTAAATTCATTGTTTACATAAGGTGTGAGATACAGGTTTTGTTTCATTTTTCTGCAAATGGAGTTGCAATTTGCCAGCACAATTAGTTGAAGAAACTATTCCCCATTTAATGTATTTTGGCCACTTGTCAAAAATCAACTGACCAGAGAGAACAAACAAGATGGCGGAGAGGGTGGAAGTTCAGTGAGGAGCTCCATCAGCAACAACACAGAATACCAGACCAAGCAGGCTTAGGGGATGCTGCCAGAACTCTGAACTACATATAAAGGAATGTTTAGAAGGTTGGAAGGCTTACAGATAAGGGAATTTGTAGCAAAAGGAAGAAATCCATTGCTTTCTAATTCAAGATGGCCAGCTGCTCCCGAAGCCACAATCATGGGAGAGACCAAGCGGGGGAAGGATCAGCGCACCCATGGACACCTGACAGAACCACAGAAATAAAGGAAGAAGAATGAAAAGGGAAGCCCCTCTCATAATCACATCTACCTGGAGGCAAACAGAAAGCATAAAAAATTCCAAAATACACACCCATCTAAGTATTAAGGCCACAGAGAACACCTGAATATGCCCAAAGAAACAGAAATAGATGACCATATCAGCACATGTCCAGAAACGAGATAAAATGCCTGAGGCAAATGAGCTAGAAATAGACTGACACTCCATACTGGAAGATGGGCAGGCTTTGGAAATGCCTGAGAAGGAATTCATAAAAATGATTATAAAATGTATCAAAACACTACACTATACAACAGACTTGAGAAAAATAAGGAAGAAGTCAGGAAAGCACTACAGGAACAATCAAACAAGATAGATACAGAATTGGAAACAAATCAAAACCTGCAGAAAGAGGTCCAAATGATTAATAATAGAATATCAAAAATGGACGATACACTGAAAGGGCAAAGGAGTAGAATTGAAGAGATAGAAGCCAGAAATAGTGAGCTAGAAGATAAATCTTTCAACACTACTAAGATAGAAGAGCAAGCAGAAAAAAGGATAAAAAAAAATCTGAAGAAGGCCTAAGATTCATGTTGGACAATATGAAGAGGAATAATTTAAGAATTATCAGCATTCTGGAACAGGAAGAATCACATAAGTCCACAGAGGAGATAGTTGAAGAGCTTCTGGAAGAAAATTTTCCTAACATCCTGAAAAGTGAAAAAAGCATTCAAGAAGCTCAGTGAACCCCAGGAAGGACAGGCCATAAAAGGCAATCACCAAGACATATAATAACCAAGCTCTCAAAAATCAAAGATAAGGACAAAATCCTGGAAGCAGGTAGGGAAAAGAGAATTGTAACATACAAAGGCAAGCAAAACAGATTAAGCTCAGATTTCTCAACAGAAACCATGCAGGCAAGAAGGCAACAGGGAGACATATATAAAACACTGAAAGAAAAAAAACTGTCACCCAAGAATCCTCTACCCAGCAAAGCTGTCAATCAAATACAAGGGAGTAACCAAATAATTCCAGAGTAAACAGAAGCTCAGGGGTTTTGCCAAAGCCAACCCTGCTATAAAAAACATCCTAAAGGAAGTTTTGTGGACTGAGAACCAACAAAAGACAACAACCAGAGAATGACATATGTGGCAGCATCACCCTGAACTCAATCGACAAATGGAAGAGTCGAGAACACAATAAAATTATAAGATCAGAGGATCTGGGAGGTCAATCTATGATCAAAACAATTACAATGTGAAAGAAGGTAAACACAGAGGAACAGAGATCCAGGTGGTGAGAAGTTCAGGTAGATTACAGGATAAAATAGATTGTCTTAAATAGAGGGAAGAGTTAATGGAATATAAGGTAACCACAATAGTGAGGTTGGGGAGGGGTTTTTGTTTGGGTATTGGGGAGGGCAATACAAGAAGGGGGAGGAGGCGGAAGAACAAGATAGATAAGGGGACCACTGACACAGGTTTTCATGGGCTGTGTGGGACAGAGGTAAATAGTGATGCATGCTCAACCTTGTAACAACAGGGCTCTGTGATACAGGGATCTAGACATAGTTTGAAGAGGGGAAATAATACTGAAATGCTTGAATGTCTTATGAATATTGGTTTCCCTTGCCTACTATTGTAAAATAGACACTTGAGTGGAATAGAAAGGAATGTTGGGAAACAAGATTACAAAAAACTTGTAAGCCCATCTTCAGCCTATAACTGACTGAAATACCTAAAACGGGTTCTTGAACTTGCCCAGTGAAATAAGCCTCTTGCAAAGCCTTTGCAGAGTATAGGACCTTGGGTGGAATCCTGAGGCCCATCCAGCACCTTATGAAGTGGGACATTCCCAGTAGCAAGGACAAACAGACCAGCCCGGAATAGCTGGAGCAACAGAAAATATATCCTCAAAGAAAGATCATCAGGAAAAACCTAAAACAAAATGTCAGCATGACTGGCTACAACAAGAATAAGCAAGCTGTTCACCAGGAAGCCATCAAGGCAAGCAATCAAGTTCCTTCAGGATGAATTCCCCTCTAAGACTGTAACTCAAAGGGAACACACAGACAGGCATGTAAATTTGCTGGCAACCACATCGGTCTACTGGTGAGTGGACGAGGGGGAACGAAAGGCAGCAATGAAGAAATGGGCTGAGTTCATCTGCAATCCAATGACTCCCATTGACCTGGAAATGAGAGAGAGAAGAGGAAGGACTGGTTGGTCCAAAGTGTGGTGAGACCTGGGGACACTTGAGCCCATGGTCAAGGACATAGCCACAGAGAGCTAGAGCTAAGAATGAAGCATACAGGTGATATGAAGTGAGGGGAGATTCACAAGAACACCCAAACTTGCAGACAGTACCCATTTGACCTAGCCTTGATGACTTGATAATCAGAACTTGACTAGAGGAAGATTACAAAAAATAAAGGAACAAGGATAAATTGCTACAATTTGATGAACCTGACCTATACTTATGGAGGCTGTTGTTGTTGTGGTTAGGTGCCATTGAGTTGGTACTGACCCACAGTGACCTTAGGCACAGCAGAATGAAACACTACCTGATCCTGGGCCAACCTCACTACTGTTGCCACGCTTGAGTCCATCGATGCTGCCACTTGGCCATTCCATCTGGCTGGGGGTCTTCCTCTTTTTCTCTGACCCTCCACCTTACCAAACATGGTATCTTTCTCCAGTCACTGGTCCCTCCTGACAATATGTCTGAAGTATGAGGGACGAAATTTGGCCATCTTGGCCTCCAAGGAGCACTCTGGATGCACTTCTTCTAAAACAGATCTATTGGTTCTTTTAGCAGCCCATGGCACTTTCAATATTCTCCTCTTAACAACATAACTCAAAAGCATCAATTCTTCTACCGTCTTCGTCTTC
>NW_006408576.1:17822845-17856288 GCF_000296735.1 Chrysochloris asiatica
CAGAGAATCTTTCAATAACGAAAGTCGAGGCTTGAATTTTTTCTTCAGTTCCCCCAGCTTGAGAAATGCTGACCGTGTTCTTCCCTTTTGATTTTCTAACTCTAAATCTTTGCATATTTTATTATAGTATTTGACTTTATCTTCTCGAGCTGATCTTTGAAATTTTCTGTTCTGCTCTTGTACCTCTTCAATTTTTCCTGGAGGTAGTAACTCTAAATACCAGCAGAGAGGGAAGGAGTCTTCACATCAAGTATCAATGCTATCCCCTCTGTACACAAGGCAGATAGGGATGGGCCATTGATACTTGGCCAATAGACATTGGCTGCCTAAAATAAATGGGCAATAAAGGCATCAAGTGACTGGCTTTCAAGAGGGAGTCTAGTTAAAGAGTATGGGGTAGAAGAAAGAATCCCCACTGATTAGTTTTCATCTTGTCTAGATGGGTCTGATAATAACAGATGGGGGTAAGATTCTTATGAATCAATAGTGAGTAATTGTTATCATGACTAATTGTGACTGTCACAATTGTAAATGTAGAAGTTTTGTAACAAAAACAGGGGAATGGTTAATCTTACAGTCCACAAACAGAGGACCCTAGGACCATCAAGGGAGAAGAGCAGAAGCAGAATGCAGGACCTTATCCAGAGAAGCAGCAACACCAGAGATGGAGGCAGAGATGGGGTCATGGAAATGGGAAGTGGTTTAGGACTGTAGATTCTTGGGATGTGATGGACTAAAAGCTGGTGGCCAGGAGGCTGACCTGCAGAATGTGTCCTTTAGAGGTGTAAATTATTATATATGCCAGTGTGGTTTTTTTATTGTGTTTGTTTTAAGAAAAAGCTAAAATGAATAGAGAGAAATACTGTTACCTGATGATACATGGAGAGGATTATAATCATTGTAATGAAACAAGGTGTATGATTTGATGAATGTAAAACTGATGATCTGCCCTGTAAACTTTTACTCAATCCACAATACAAACCTTAAAAGTACCTTGCCAGAAGAACAAACCAATCTGTATTGGAGAAAGTACAGCCAGAATGCTCCCTGGAAGGCAGGATGGCCAGACTTCGTCGCTCATACTTCAGACATGTTGTCAGGAGGGCCCAGTACCTGGAGAAGGACATCATTCTTGGTAAAGTAGAAGGTCAGTGAAAAAGAGGAAGAGACCCCCCACACACACACACACGCTCAACAATGGGTTCAAGTGTAGCAGTGATTTTGAGATTGGTGCAGGATCATTCTGTTGTGCATAATGTTGCTGTGAATCCACACTGACTCGATGGCAACTAGCAATAACAACATACTTCATGGACATAGATGCAAAATTTCTCAACAAATCCTAGTCAATAGAATACAGCTATATATACAAACATATAAATATATCACAACCAAGTGGGATTCATACCTGAACCCAGGGATGTTTAAACATTAGAAAAATAATCAGTGTAATCCACCACATAAATAAAATACATGATGATGGGGAAAATAACATGATCAATTGATGTAGAAAAGGAATTTGACAAAATCCAACACTCATTCCTGAAAAAAATACTCAACCAAATAGGCACAGAAAGGAAATTCCTCAACATAATTAATGGCATATAGACAAAACCAACCTGGCACACCTGTTCCTAATTTTAAGCCATTCAGTGTTCCTTGTTCTGTTCAAACAACAGCCTCTTGCTCTATGTACAGTTTCCTGTTAAGCACAAAGAAGTGTTCCAGAATACCTATTCCCTGCAATATTGTCCATAGCTTGTCACAATCCACACAACTGAAAGCCTCTGCATAGTCAAGTAAGTAGGGTGAAACATCTTTCTGGTATTCCATGCTTTCGGCCTAGATCCATCTGATGTAATTATATCTCTTGTTCCACATCCTTGTCCTCATCTGAATTTGGCTTGAATCTCTAGTTCCTTGTCAATGTACTGTTGTAGCAGTTTTTAAATTACCTTTAGCAAAATTTTACTAACATGCCATATTAATGATACTGTCCGAGGATTTCCACATTCCACTGGGTCACGTTTCTGGAATGTGCACCCATATGGCTCTTCTCCAATCAGTTGGCCAGGTAGCTGTCTCCCAAATTTCTTGGCATAGATGAGTGACTGCCTGCAGTTCTGCCTCAGTTTGTTGAACGGTTTTAATTTGCGTTCCATCAATTTTCGGAGCCTTGTTCTTTGCCAATGACTTCAGTGCACCTTGGACTTCTTCCTTTAGTATATGCTACTACTTGAAATGGCTGAACATTGACTATTTCTTTTTGGTACATTAAATTTGTGTATTCCTTCTATCTTCTTTTGATGTTTTCTGTATCATTCAATATTTTGCCCATAGAATCCTTCAATATTTCAAGTCAAGGGTTGATTTTTTTTTTCTTAAATTCTTTCAGCTTAAGTGCTGAGCGTGTTCTTCCTTCTTGTTTTTCTAACTAAAGATTTTTGCACATTTCATTATAATATTTGATATTTTCTTCTTGAGCTGACCTTTGGAACTTTTTGTTCATCTCTTTTACCTCCTCATTTCTTCTATTTGCTTTGTAGCATCTCTACACTGGAGAGCAAGTTGCAGTCTCTTCTGACATCTGTTTTGGTCTTTTTGTTCTTTCTTGTCTTCTTAATGGACTTTTGTTTTCTTCCTGTATGGTGTTCTTGATATCATACCATAACTCTTCTGGTCTTCAGTCATTAGTGTCTAATTCATCAAATCTGTTCTTGAGATGATTTCTAATTTAGAAGCCAAAATGGTTAGACTTTGTCTTTCATACTTCTGACATGTTATCAAGAGGGACCAATCCCTGGAGAAAGACGATATTCTTGGTAAAGCAGAGGGTCAATGAAAAAAAGGAAGACCCCTCACAAGATGGATTGGCACAGTGGCAGCAGCATTGGGCTCAAGCATAGCAACGATTGTCAGGTTGGCACAGAACCAAGCAGTGTTGCTTTCTGTTGTGCATAAGTGGGAGCCGACTCAACAACACCTAACAATAACAACAACATTCAAAACCAACAGCCAAGATCACTCTCAATGGTGAGAAAGTGGTCATTCCCCTTGTGAAAAGGAACCAGACAAGTATGTCCTTTATCACCACTCCAATTCAGTACTGGAGATCTCCATGCAAGTTGGCATCAGTCTTCCCCTGGATCTAGCTTTACAATACAGGGACCATAGGTCCAGGGATGCACTCCACTTCTGGTTCTGTTATTCTTCGTGGCAACAGGTCCCTCTTCTCTGCTCATTTCTCTCTCCTTTCATCTGTTGTAAGATAAAAGGTGTTGCAGGCCACAGTTCTGGGAATTTCCCTTGCATTGGATCAGGGTCGTGATGGGATTGAGAGCGTGGTGGTAGTAATGTTACAAGAATCTAGTAGGTTTGAACTGCTGACTTTGCAGTTAGCAGTCCAGTGCTTTTCCTACGAAGCCACACTAGGAGCCTCACCCTCAATCCTCTTATTGGTTTATCACATCAGATCACATCATTAGGGAGCATCACATAACTGCCAAGCCACTGCGAATCATGGTCCAGCCAAGCTGACACCTGTTTTGGAGGGACACAATTCAATCTATAACATGGACTAAATCCCAAATTGCTCTTTTTAACACCTGAAGTGGATCTTTTAAATTTAGAATTGAATAAAAGGAAAAGATTGTTTGAGAATTGCTATGAAATGAATATTCTTAGATACTTCAAATCAATTTAAGAGTAAAATATATAAAGGATGAAAAAGTATTTTAAATTACTAAAAACATGTACTTACGTAGAGTTCTAAATTAACTACCAAATTTACACAAGTATTGAAAAAATCTTTTCTCAGAATGGACTGAGAAATAACCGTTCTGTTCTGCTGGTGTTCTGTTTGTTTCTTACCTCTTCCTCTGTCATCATCCTAGCTCTCTTTCACTGCTTAGCTGCTTTTTTGTCCTATACCAGTCCCACCAGGACTTATATTTAGAGCTGTCATCATTCTTTATACAATGCTAAGTATTACTATACCTGCATGATTTTTTGTTTTTTTGCCAGTGACAAATCTGTATAAAGCTAGCACTTAAAGAAATGAGTCAACCCACCTACCTCCATAAGACAGCAGTCCCACTTCATGGAATATGACTGAATACAAATGTTGTTTGTTTTTTAATGGCTCCTCCATGTACCAAGAACTCTAGTTTCCAAGGTTTTAAGATTCAGAAATTTTAACCTACTCCAGATGCTTTTAGAAAGAAAAGAGAAAACATATTATTGATGGAGCAAAGCAGAGATATTTCAGGATCCTCACTGATAAACAGATGATTCTTATGGGAATTTATTTAATGGGCAAGAAAATAAGTAGGCCTATTTGAAATGAGTAATATTTTCCCACAAGTTCAAAAAAGAGAAGAAAATCAACCATCCATGATTATAATGAATCATATTATTTCAAGAAGAATCATTTCTAAAATTTTATTAACCACTTATCACAGACAGATTTCTTTATGTCTCTTTCTCAGCAGCATCGTTGTCTGTATCACAATATTCTTTGCAGTGACTACCTGGATACTGTGTTTATCAGAATGATCATATGTCCATATCTTGTATGCTACACAAAATATGGTCTGTGTCTGGGTTTTTTTTTCCCCTAAGTTCCTCTCTTTCTCCTTTGAGATCTCAGAATAATTGAACCACAGAAATAACTGAACATAGCAGATTAGATAAAGAGAACAAATGGAAACTTGTGCTGGTTTGAAATTACCTCAGGTCTGAAGTGGTCAGAAGTCATTACTCTTGGATTGACAGGCCCCAGAGAAGAAACTTTCACCAACTACCCTCAAGTTTTACAGAGACCTGAACTGAAAACCTGTTCTGTTCATTGCTCTTCAGAAAAGATGAATTCAGTTGTTGAATGTTTAAAATTTCAAAATTCCATTAGCATTTTAAGAGACCTGCGTCATAACCTTTGCTATCAAAGGTTTTAGATTGTAGAAGATGAAAGATAGATAAACAGACACATGCACGTGATGTGATGTGATACTGGCTTTAAAAAAAAATGAGGCGGGGCATTTTTCTTTCACAGGTTTTTTTCTTGAAACTTTTTATTTTGAATTGAGTGAAGGTTTACAGAGAAGATCATCAGTTTTATATTTAAAAAAATCATACATATTATTTCATCTCAATGATTGCATTTCCCTCCATGTAACAACAGTTATCCCACTTTCTCCCTTTGTCTCTTATTTCCTTTCCAATTCTCTTTCCCATCTCTTCTCAACTTGTCCTTAAGCAAAGGTTGTACTTTTGATTTTGAATGATTGACCATTCCATTGTAAGCATGCCTTACTAAGCGTTGTTGTCCCCCTTATTTATATACCTGTCTACTGCTTGACTGAAAATCAAGCCATGAAGGATGAGTTGCATACCAGACCTGAAAGGTGGTCAAGGCCCATAGTCTTGGACTCCTCCAGTCTCTTTCTGACAAGGAAGCCCGGTCTAGCTTTATAATTTTGAGTTTTGTCCCACATTGTCTCCCACTCTATTCAGGTCCTTCCAATGTGATCCCTTTCAGAGGAGTTGGCAGTGGTAGCCAGTTATCATCTAGTTCTTCACATATACTTTTTAAACTAGATTTTTCATTTTGGAATCATTTTAGACTTATTGAAAAGTTGCGAAAATAGTGCAGAGAGTTCCTATATACTCTTCACCCTGTTTCCTTTCCCTCATTTAAACATGTTACATAATCATATTACATTTATAAAACATAAAAAAATCAACATTTGTAAAATACTATTAAACTACAGACAGTATTCTAATTTCACAGTTTTGTCATTTTTCTGTTACAGGATCCAATCCATGTCACCACATGAGTTTCAGTGACATTAACATTTTAGTCTTCAGATCATATGGTGCTGTTTCTGAACATTTCACTCTGTAGAGAAACACTTGTTGTTAAATGGCGTCGGGTCTCTTCTGACTCATAGTGACCCTGTATAGGGTTTCCAAGAAATGGTCGGTGGGTTTGACTCACCAGCCTTGCAGTTAGCAGTACAGTGTTTACTCGACAGCACTACACTAACTCATATTTAATAGGTGTCCAGGGGCATTATTCAATTCTGTCCGTTATCCAGTCTCCTCTGTTCTAGTCTAATGGCATCTGAAGTGCTTACCTTTCCACCAACATTTTCCCCTTGTCTAACTTTAAACAGACTAAATGCCTCCTACTCATGACACTTTTTCTTGCTTCTTTTACCATTTACCTTTCATTTGATCCTGCATTATTGCTTATCAGTGGTACTTGCTATTCCTATTCGAGCATAAGTTTTTAAGGGCAAGGATCCGGCTATCTCCCATAGCAAGTAACCCACTGCCATATGTAAGGCAGTCAGCAATATGTATTAAACAAGCTTCAGTTAAAGCATCTGACTTACAGCCAGATGTCTCACTATATCCCTGTTTTAATCAAACAAATCAAACAAATGTGATGTTCTTGGAACACACCGTGATGTCCTTTCTTTCTTCCTTCTGAAATTCCTCTTCCCTGGAACATTCTTTTTTTGTTGTTTTATAAAATTATTTTGACAAAGCCATTTTTATTGTACTTTATACAAAAATGACAGCATTGCATTTACAATGGACAAGGACATTGTCACAAGGGTAGAGAGAGCAAAGCTATGCTTTATTCCCTCCCAGTACCTGACCTGTCTTCTGCAAGTCTAGTTTGGAGACTGCTGGTGAGAATAACAGGTGATGGGGCAGGACAGCCAGGCCATCTGGGGCAGGCAGTGGGCAGCAGGGTGTTGCTGGTGGTGGCAGGATTTTGATATTTCCCAGTATCAAAAACCTTACCATTCTTCAATCGCCATTTTAAGATGCTGTTGTAAATTCGAGGTCTCCACTACCACTTGTCTTTTTTGGTTATTCTTTCTTAACATTCCATGGTAATTTAAAAAGACTAGACAGAGGCCTGGTGACCAGGGAAATTTTAGGAGATTTTTTTTTTTTAAATTGGGTTTAGAGTATCTACTTTGCTGCAAGAATGCCATAATCCAAATCTAGCTCAGAAAAGCGTTTGTGCAGATCATGTAAATTTCAGGATTACATTCAATACCTTCCCGAGGTTCTTACAAATACTGTGCTTTTCCCAACCATGGCAGCTTTCCTAACAAAGGTGGCAAAAGGAGAGGTTTCTCATGTTCTTTTGCCCAGGATCCCTAGCTCATATTTTGTTAATCCATGATTTACACTTTCACCAGTAAATTCTGCTTTATTCTTTGAAAATCCCCTTGTAGCTTCAAAGCCAGAGCTTAATCTCTGGGACTAAATAGCCTGGATTTGAATAGTCCACCAATCACTAACTGTAACAAGTCATTTACCTGCTCCTAGGCTCATGGTTGGACTCCTGGTGTGGTGCTATATGATAAGTACTGGAATGCAAACTACCATGTCAGTGGTTCAAATCCACCAGCCACTCCTTGGAAACCCTATACAGGGTTACTATGTGTCAGTTCAGACCTTGTCATTCACAATCCAGTGCTTACTCTACAGCGCCACAGCAGAACTCACTTATTCTGACTCACAGTAACTTGTGTTGGGTTTCCATGGAGCAGATGGTGGGTTTGAACTTCTGACCTTGTGATTTGCAGTCCAGAGCTGATCCTACAGTGCCACACCAGGAATCCCCCATGTTTAATAGAGGGAATGAAAAAGACCTACCTCAAATTGGGTTCAATTAAAGATGTTGGTTTCTACTAGTCAGAAAAAAAACACCATACCAAACCCACTGTCATTGAATCCATTCATACACTATGTAGGGTTTGGAAAACTGTAATTTATTATTTGTTTTTTACTTTTTGTTGTGAATTGAATGAAGGTTTACAGAGCAGATCATCATTCTTATATTCAGTGAAGCATATCCTTTGTTTCAAATTACAATGATTGCAATCCCCTCCATGTATCAACAGTTAACAGTATTTACCTCTATTCACTTGAACTATTGCATTCTTCCCTATCTCCCACTACCTTCATCTGTCCTCTGCCTACCTCCCTCTTGTTGTATATTGCCTGCTTGTCACCCATGTTAACATGTGTTTGCCCTCTGCCTGTGAACAATTTTCCTTCTCCTCTTCTCCCATAACCAGCACAGATTGTTTCTTTTATTAAGAAAAACCTTTCTTTACTTTTTATAACAGTACTGTTATACAATATTTGTCCTTTTGTGATTTTCTAACTTCATTCAGCATAATGTCCTCTGTAATCATCCATGTGTGAGGTGTTTTTCAGATTCATCCTTATTCTTTATTACATTGTATGTACCAAAGTTTGTTTAACCATTCTTCTGTTGATGGCTATTTAGGCTGTCTATTTCTTTTGATGTGTCTCTTGTAGATAGTACGTTTGTTGAAGGATCCTGTTTTCTTATCCATTCTGCTGTATTTTGTGCATTTAATCCATTTATATTTAGTGTAATTATCAATAGGTATAAATTGATTGCTGTCATTTTGTTGTGTATATTTTTGTGATGCTACTGGGTTTTTTTGTTACCCATAATTTTCTGTGCTTTCATTTTGTGGGTTTTCTTTCCAGTTTCTTCATTTCTGTTGTGTTAGTGTTTACTACACCTTTCTGGTTTTCCTCCTTTTAAAATTTTGATGTACAAGTGTATAAATTTTCTTTGAGGCTACCCTGTACTTAATTTTTTCCCTATTTAAAACAGTCTGTTTTATTTTGAAATATACTTACTTGTCTTCCTAACTTTTTTGGACCTTCTGTAGCTACACTGTCCCCTCTTTAACTTGTGGTTGATTTCATTATAAATTTGTATCTCTGGTTCCCTATTTTCAGTCTTGTAGATTTGTTTAACTTAAATACTTCTATATATCTAGATTAAGGAACTCTGGTAGCATAGTGGTTATGAATTGGGCTGCTCACCTCAAGGTCAGCAGTTCGAAACTACCAGCTGGTCTGCAGGAGAAAGATGAGACTTTCTGCTCCCGTAAAGATTTACAGCCTTGAAAACCCTGTACAGGGTCGCTATGAGTCGGAACCAACTCCACGGCACACTACCACCACCATATACCTAGATTGAATTCTGGGTGGTTTTGTTATATATGGTAATCTCTGGTTGATGTCTGCTGTTGTTAGTTCTTGATCCAATGAACATCCTTTAGTATTTTTTGTAAAGTAGGTCGGGTCATCAAAAATTCCTTGAATTCTGTTTATTAGGAAATGTCCTAATTTCAATTCCGTCATAGTTGAGTGACAGGTTTGTGGGTAAATTATTCTTGGTTGGCAATTTTTTTTTCTTTCAGAGTTCTGTTTATGTCATCCGTTACAAGAAAGCCTACATGGTTTTGCTGAGCTTAGTCTTATTGGTTCCCCTTTGTAGGTTAACTTTTCGTTTTTCCTGAGCTTCTCTTAGGATTCTTTCTTTGTCTTTGAATTTGGAAAATTTGATTACGTGTTGATTTTCTTTTATGATGGATCCTGTTTGGAGTTCGTTCAGCTTCTTGTATGTTTATCTTCTTGTCTTTCATAATGTTAGGGCAGTTTTCCTCCAACTCTTGAACAACTTTCTCTGTGCTTTTTATTGTTTCTTCCTGTTCTAGAATTCCAATCACTAGTAAGTTGTGCTTCTTCATGGTGTCCCATGTACTCCTCTTAGGCTTTCTTCAGATTTTTTTCATTCTTTTTTATGATTGTTCTACTAGCTTAATAATATTGAGAGATTTATCTTCAAGCTTATTAATTTGGCTTCCATTTCTTCAAATCTACTCCTTTGTCTTTTCTGAGATCTTAGTATTAATCTTTTGGATTTCTAATTGTAGGGTTTGTATTGTGTCAAAATTTGCATTTATTTTTTCTGTTTGTTCTTGTAGTGTTTTCTTCTAAAATTTTTTCTTTATTCTCCTTACTTTCCTGGATCTTTCTGTCAGTTTCTAAAAGGTATCTAAATATTATTCTTTTGAATTATTTTTTGAGTTAGTTCCATAATTTTTTATTCCTGAGAGATGTTTCCTTGCTCTGCATCTTAGTCATTTGTTTAAGTAATTTTCTTCTGTTTTCTTGGGCTAAAATTGTCTGTTGTCTTTGGGGCGTTGTGGGATTGTCATATTTGTATTTAATTGACAGCTGTGTATTGATGTGTTCTTAGGCTTTCACCAACTGTCTCCTGTCAGTGTAGTTAAAGATGGAAGTACTCACACTGTTCTTGAACCTCAGTTTAGGGTGGGTTTGGTTGGTGTTGGCTGCTGTCTATTATTGGTCTGGTGGTAAAGCAGCTGGTATTAGCTCTTGCCTAATATGTGGAGCTGCAGAAGGTCAGGTTGTAGCAGGCTGTATGGACAGGATTGCTGTCTCCTGTGAAACCCCTTCCACAGACCACACAGGAAAACCACACAGAATAAACAAACAAAGAACCAACAATGAAAAGAGAAAATAATAAAGAGAAAAAAAGAAATAAAAACAGGCAGCAATGAGAAAAAAAGACTATAATAACTATAAAGATGAGAGACAGGGAAATGGAACTATAGAAGAGAAAAATAAGAGAGGATATAAAAGGAGAAAAATTAAAAAAAAAACAAAACAAAACAGAAAAACCAGGGAGAAGAAAGATTAAAAGGGAATGTAGAGAATAGTAAAGATCAAAATGAGGGGTGGTGGGCGACAGGGAGAGAAAAGGGGAAATGAGAAACAGAAGAAAAAGAAGGGGAAAAAAAGCAGAGATATAAAAAATAAAATCCAAGGGAATAGAAAGAGAAGAAGAGGACAAAGAATATGCAAACAAAAACAATCAAACAGCAAAAGGGAAAAAACAAAACAAATCCCAAAATAAAAACAAACAGTGCCGCTGTTGGATCCAGGATGGAGGAAACTCTGGGAGCTTATGAGGTGGTTGTGGGAGGGATGTGACAGCAGAGTTCCTGGCCCTACATGGTGTCATCTGTGTTCAGGGGACTCAATCCAGAAGTAGCTCATGGAGGCCCTAGATGGAGCTGGTTTCAGTGTCTATTAGGCCCACGGGGCAAGGTGACTGGTTAAATGCTGGTCTGGTGGTTTTTTGGGTTCTGTAGGTCTAGAGTACATTCTGCTTGAATCCAAACACCAAAGTGGTGCAGTCAGCCCCTGCCTCATACTGGTGTGCTTCTGAACTCCTGGAGAGCTGGGTCTGTGCTGGCGGTGAATGAGGGTTGGAGCTGGCCACACCTCTGGCAACAGGAGAGCGTAGAAAAGAAGACGGAATCACACCTTTCCTGTTGCCTGTATGAATCTGCTCTGCCAGGCTGCCTTCTGTTGCTGAATTTACTCACAAGATGGTCGCTTTGCATTTGACCTGCTATTCATAAGCCAGTGTCTGTCTCTTGCCATCCCTGCTCAGCTTCTCCTCCCAGTAAGCACTCAATCCACTTCTCTAATCTTTCCTCTTTAGGGCTTCAGAGTTTCACGTGTGCCTGTTTGATTTGGTCGCTCATATCTTTGCTGTAGAGGGTCCATGTAATGTGTCTGCCTAGTCTGCCATCTTGCCAGAAGTCCTGAGACTATAAATCTTTATGGGGCAGATCGCCTTATCTTTCTCCCTTGGAGCAGCTAGTGAGTTTGAACCACTGATCTTATGGTCACCTAGATTGCTTTGTCACCAGGGATCCTTCTGTTGGCCAGAGATGTAGGGAAATAATTGTAGCATTTTAAACAAGGAAAAAACCTGAAACGCCATACATTATACAAATATTTGACCATTCAGAGCCATTCTGACATAGGGAGATGATGTTAGGCAGCCAGCATATAAGGAAAAAATATGTTTACATGTTTTCCATTCATTCCCTGGTGGTGTAGTGGGTTACACATTGTGCTGCTAACTGAAAGGTCAGCAGTTCAAATTCACCAGTCACTCAGCAGGAGAAAATAGGCTTTCTGTTCCCATAAAGCTTTACAGCCTCAGAAACCCTTTTGACTTGATGGCGTTGAGTTTTTGGTTTAGTTTGGTTTGGTTTTGTCTACAGGTATGGCACTGTAGAATATAAGCACTGGACTGCTAACCACAAGGCTCAAATCCCTATGTAGGACTGCTATGAGTCAGAATTGACACAATGGCATTTAATAACAACAATTTTATTTTAGTAACAAATCTCTTGTGATTTAATACTTACTCTATGGCTGATACCATCTTGTCCCTGAAGCCCTGAGGCATGTCTCCTCTGGCCTGGTCATATTAAGTAGGGAGCTTTTTCCCCACTTGCTCTCTCGCCTAGAGGAAAGCTCTTCTCATCCTAGGCCAGACATACTGTTAGGAGAAAACTTGGCACTAGGCTTGGGGACTAACCCCATGTCCAATTTAAGGAGTCCTGGTGTGGTGCTGTGGGTTAATGTGCTGGACTACAAGGTTGGCTTGAACCTCAAGGTCAGAGATTCAAACTCAATAGCCACACTTCAGAAACCCTACACAGGGTCTCAATGGGTTGGAACCGACTTAACAGCACATAACAACAGCAACATTTCCTAATTTGAGTCCTAGTGTGGCACTGTAGGATAAGCACTGGACCAGAAGTTGATTTGAACCGGAAGATGGCGTTTCAAACCCGCCAGGTGCTCCTTGGAAACCCTTAGACAGGGTTGCTATGAGTTGGAACTGACTGGATGGCACTCAACAACAACAACTATTAGGAAGCTGTGTGCCTGGCCTCCTTTCCATTTCCCCACTCTCTCCTGGCTCTGTCCTGCCTGCTGGCAGAGAGCCATTTATGAGTCATTCAGTGACCAAGAGATCAGGAGGAGGAGATTGAAAGAAAAGCAGCAAAGCCCTGGGTAACCAAGGCCCTGAACAAAAAAGTGTCAGGATCTTAAGGGAGTGGTTTCTATACCTTTAAAATAGCTCAGTGATTTTCCAGAAGGAAATCTGGTTTGGGGCCAGAGGAGTGGTGCCCCACCCACACTTGGTCCTCAATGAAAGTTTTTTAAACAAATACATTTAGATCTGGAGAGCCCTGGCTGATGAGGGACTAGCCCACCCTTGTATAAAATGGACCATTGCCTATAGGATGGTTTAGAAAATAGGGAGATGATCAGGTTGTTGAATGGGTTCCTCACAAGCACAAGATTACTGCTGCAGGCTCCTTGGGGGCCTTCACATTGTAATTGATATGAATGCTGTCCCCAAAGTTGTGTGGCGGGCATCTACACAACTGATCATAGCATCCCCACAGGGAACGAAGAGCTCAGGGTCTGGATCCAAATCAGTCAGATCTGCTTATGAAAACATCTTAGAAACTAGGTTACAGAAACACTTGCTTCCATGCTGCCCAGATCATACATGCAAAACGAGTGAGAACTGCCCACACGGTGGGGCCTCTCTTTCAGCCATGTGAGGCATGTCTCCAGAAGTAATTTCAAAGCAGACATCTATCAAAAACTCTGATTAATAATACAGATATGAAATTGTAAACATACAGAGGAATGTGGTTGTCATCTCATCCAGTGATGTTTAAAATAATTTTTTTAGCTGTAGCAACCTGTCTCCAAATGAAATCTTTTGAAGAATCTTAATACATACAATAGTTAAAAGCAGAGCTATTGTGTTTGGGGTACTCCTGAGATATCTTTGTGGGGTCACCAGGAGCCCCTGATTTGCAGAAGGTCAGTGACTTTTCCAGTCACATAGCAAGTTAATGGCAGGAGTGACAGTTCTGAGACCCTGGTGGTGTAACAGTTAAGTGCTTGGCTGCTAACCAAATGGTAGACAGTTCAAAACCACCAAGTGGTACCATGAGACAAGGCCTAGAAAAGCCTATGGGCTGAATTATTAAAACTTTTTCATTAAAAACACATTTGTTGTATGCTTTGAATATAATTTTTAATTGAAATAAAATATTAAACATGTAAAAAGAGAACCCAATGGGGCAGTTCTATTTTGTCCCTGGGGGTCACTACGAGTTGAAAATGGACTTGATGTCACCTAACAACAACAACAACAAAAGCTCTGTTGCCTGAACCATGCTATGTATCTCTTCAGACATCTTCTGAAAATGGACTGTAGCAGAGACAGGCTAGTTTTGTTTTGTTTTTCTTGTGAATTGAGTGATGGTTTACATGGGAGAACATCAGCTTTACAGTTATCCTATCATATTTCATTTCATTGCAATGATTATAATCCCCTCCATGCCATTTACTTCCAATCCCTGTTTTTTTGTTTTGTTTTTTGATGTAAACCGAAGCGCTCAGGAATATATAGCCATTCAAACAACCAAAGGTTATATCCCGCAAGCCTGCCCCCCAGCCATCAGCACAGTCCCTCTTCCTCCCTGAGTCCAGAGTCCCCAGGTGCTCCATCTCACCACATCATCTTTGCTGTTTCTATGGATAGGGTCCCACACTCCGCCCTTCTCCCTTGATGGTCCCAGGGTCCTCTGTTCCTGGACTGCAAGATTAACCACTCCCCTCCTTTTGTTACAAAACATTTACCTTTACATTTGCAACAATTGCAATCCACTTCTTGCCTTTGTAGCTCTTCCCCCATTGGATGTAGCCAATGTCTAAGTTGCCCATCCCTGTCAACCCTATGTACCAAGGGGGTGAGAAAGATCCTTGCTGTAAAGATTCATTCCATCTTTTGAGTTACTACATCCATAAGTATAAGTCAAATTCATCAAATTTAGCAAGTTACTTTTCCTTCCTCTTCTTTCTTCCTCTAGTCCAGTTCTGATCTTTCAGCTATTGAAGCCAGGTCAAGTAGGTACTATCTGCAAGTATGGATGTTCTTGTGCATCTCCTCTCACATCCTATCAGCTAAATGTTTCACTCTTCACTCTAGTTCTCTGTGGCCATGTCCTTGTCCCTGGGTCCAGGAGTCCCAAGTCTCGCCATACCGCTGGTAAACCCGGTCTCAATCCAGGTGCACAAGAGTCTGTTGAACGTGGTTGGACTTAGCCCACAACTTTATTGCTGTTTTTCCCTCACTTCCTCTTATTGGTAGACCGATGTGCTCACCAGCAAGACCACATGCTTGCTCGTGTATTCCCCTTGTCTCAGTCTTGCAAGGGGGTTTGCCCTGAGGGGACCTGAGCACTTGCCTTGATGGTTCCCCAGTGAACAACTTGCTTGTTTTTGTAGTAGTCAATCAGACTGCTGTTATTGTTTTTGATTTTTCTTGCTGGTCTTTCAAGAAATATATTCTGTTCTTCTAGCAGCTCCAGGCTGGTCTGCTTGTCCTTTCAAGTGGGGATCAGGATTCCACCTAATGTCTTATGTAAAGGCTCCACAGGAAACCTCCTTTACTGGGCAAGTTCTAGCCCCATTTTCGGTATTCCAATCAGTTATAGGCTGAAGATGGCCTTACAAGCTTTCTAGGGTGATGTTTCTGGCTATTCCTTTCCCCCTCAAGTGTCTATTTTATAATAGTAGGCAAGGGAAACCAAGATTCAAAAGACAGCCAAGCATCTTAACATTATTTCCCCTCTTTTACCCATTCAAACCATGCCTCAATCCCTGTATCCCAGAGCCCTATTATTCCAAGGTTGAGCATACATCATTATTTACCTCTGTCCCACTTAGCCCATGCAAACCTGCCTAAATGTTCTCCCATCAGCCTTGTTCTTCCATTCCTCTCCCCCTTCACATGTATTGTTCTCCCCACCCTCACCCCCCAGAAACCAAAGTACCCTGTGCTCTGCCTTCCCCTCCTCCCACACCCTTTCAGTGTGGGTACTTTTTCTTAAGCTTTTACAATAATGGTCCTATTTCTTCTTTTGTGACTGACTAATTTCACTCAGCATAATGTCCTCAAGGTTCACCCATGTTATGCGGTGGCGACAGGCTAGTTTTTGATTGCCATCTGCCAGGTGAGCGTACAACCCAATAGTTGATAGTAACAGGATCACCCATCCAGCACAATACACTCAGAAAAGAACAGCTGGAAGGCCTGCTGGCATTGTCACCTCTGGTGCCTCAAGAGCCGGGTTCTCAAGTTGTGCACTTAATACAAAATTCAAATTAGTGAGATACCTATTTTGGAAGACGAGAGAGTGCCGCCATGCTCAGACACAGAGAGAAGCTCTTGGCTCTTTGTGAGGCAAAGGGATATTTGCCCTTTAGATTTTTTTAAGAGAAAGAAATAAAGAGAAAACTATTAGTCTCTATTTGTATTTTAAAAGTGTATCTTTTTCAGGGTCATTAGGAACCTTAAATAAAATAGCAATGGACTTGCTTTACCTTTAAAGAAGCTGTCTAGGCAGTAGAAGGGAAGTTAGGGCAGAAGATTTAGAAATCAAGTGCAAATGGAATCTTCTAAATTCTTTATCAGTAATTGATGAGAAAACTGACAAACCAGACTCACAAAACAATAGAAGCCAAAGGAAATGGGGAAACTGTCTTCTATTCACCACTGGAATATCCATGCCAACAAGAATAAACCTTCAAAAATTCACCTATATTTTGTTTACCTTCCTTCAGGACTCTAAGTCCAAGATCAGAACATTTAGTGTTCCAGACGCCAAAAGATGGGAATCTGGCTCTACCTCCTACCCATACAACTTTTTGGGAACATAGGGTAGAAAGATGCTAGGCTGACAAATAAGACCAATGTCTACAGCAGTCCCTTCAAGTTTTAAGCCCTACAACAGCTTATTGATTTGAAACAGAAGAAGACTGAGAATTAATAGCACTCCAGGGATCAAACTAAGAAATCAGATCCTGTTTCTCCTGAATCTCCCTAACCATGCTCCAAAGGTTAAATCAATTTTACAAAACCATCCCATCACTAACCCAGTATAGAAGACTAATGCCAGAATGTATCTCATATGGGGGAGAAACAACTCAGAAAAGGAGGGTGAGAATGGATGCACAACTTGAAGAATGATCAATGTCACTGAATTATACATGGAGACATTGTTGAATTGGGGTCCTATAGTGTATCTTCTCAACAACAAAAATCACTTATTTTAAAATGTGAGATCTGATATTAAATAAAATTAAAAAGTTAGTTTCTTAGTATTATTTCTTACTCAGTACTCAAATGCTCAATAGTCACATGTGGCTGCATGTAGGACAGCATGCATACAGAATACACAGATTTCCAATGTCGTAGAATGGTTTCAGTGCTTCTCTAAACAAATATGCTAACAGATATTAGTTGTCATTGTATCTGCACTCTCATGAAGTCATGAGATACATCTCTATTTTCCCATTTCCACATATAACATTGTGGAAAGTAGCCACAGATTATTTTATCACATGGAGCAAGGCACAATAAACACGAGTTGACTGAATGTCATAGTCATGTAATTGGTTCAGATTAAATAAAGTTGTTAAGAGCTTATGTTTCTATTTACAAAACCTAGATTCAAATCCTAGCAACTCCACATACTTTGTGTGTGTGTGTATAAAAGTAACAGGGATGTAAACAGGACAGTGATATTTAGGGAGAGAAAAAAAGTGAATCTCTGAGAATCTATTTCTCCAGCATTTATTTTCTGCCAAGAAAGTGTACAAATCCAGCTATTTTTGACTGAATGAAGCTTGTCTCATAAACCTTGTAAAGTCAAATGGGCCTTTCCTTGGAATAAACAACCTTTATTTCCCTTCTGGAGATATATACACATATAATCAGACTCTGCTGACCAGAACTGAGTATTCAAATGCTCAAACACTTAAACAATCAGCCTTTCCAGATGGAGCCAAGGCTCCAAACCTACATTCCAAATTGCTGTTCATAACCTGAAAATAAAATGACCCATACTGGCTTGGAGATAAGAGAACTTTTATTGCCTTCATGGTTTAAAAAGAGAAATCTGAAGAAACTTGGGAAATTCAAAAGATTTAAGCCTCAAATACATCTTTTGCTTATCTTGTCATCCAGGCATTTATTTGGCATCTTGTACATGCAAGGTGAATTGATACCTTTGAGTTAGGGTGTTATAGAAGAATATTGAGAAAGTATCATGGACTACCAAAAGGACAAACAAATCTGTCGCAGAAGTACAGCCAGAATGCTCCTTAGAAGCATTGATGGTGAGACTTCGTCTCTTGTACATTGGACATGCTATCAGGAGGGGCCATGCTTGTTAAAGTGGAGGGTCAGTAAAAAAGAGGAAGATCCCTAGCAAAATAAATTGGCACAGTGGTTGCAACAATGGACTCAAAGATTAAAAATTATGATGATGGTACAAAATTGGACAGTGTTTCATTCTGTTGAGAATAGTGTCCCTGTGAGACAGAGCTGATTTGACAGCACTTAACAGCTTCTGGAGTCCTGGTGTGGTGCTGTGGTCTAATGTGTCATACTGTAGTTGTTTGAACTGCAAGGTTGGTGGCTCAAGTTCACCAGCTACTCCTTGGAAACCCTATACAAGGTCACTATGGGTTGGAATCGACTTGACGGCAAGTAGAAACAACTTCTAAGGAGTTCTGGTAGTATAGTGGTTACATGTCTGGCTGCTAACATCAAAGTCAGCAGTTCGAAACTACAAGCTGTTCTGTGGGAAAAAGATGTGGCTTTTTGCTCCCCTAAAGAATTACAGCCTCGGAAACCCTATGCAGAGTAATTATGAGACAGAACCAACTCCATAGCACATAACCACCACCACCACCACCAACTTCTGAATTGTGAACCACAAGGTCGGCAGCTCAAGCCCACTAGCTGCCCCTTGGAAACCCTATACTGGGTCCTTATGAGTAGAAACCAAGTTGACAGCACTGAACAACATGCAAGACACAGAGCCTATCTACTTGAAGCAGTATCTCAACATAGGATGTTGCTGATCAGCTCAACAAATAAACATAATACACAAATGCTGGGTTAGATGCTGAGGAAACAGAGGTCGTCACTGTCAATTCTTTCATTTAGTAGGGAAGCGATTTGAAATAATTCACATTGCTACTGATAGCTATGATGGGATGTATGTGTGTGCATATGTGAGTGGGAGTCATGTGAGGAGGGGTGGCAGGAACACTGTCCCAAGTTGGATCTTCTCTGGCCCAGGAGTCCCTTAATTGTTCCATCTTCCATGTTGCTATTAAAGTTATCTTTCTTGCCCACTGGTTAAATGCCTTTATTGACTTTCCATCATCCATTAGATATATTTCCAGCTCTTGACTTGTCAAAACAGGAGTCAACACAATCTGGTTTCTATCTTCCCATTACTTTCTGTTTCAGTTCTTTCCAACATTCAACAGCTAGAAGTTCCCTGATGTTTCATATCTCTGTTTATATGCATCGTTTTGTGTTTTTTTTTTCAAATCTACCCCACCTTCCCTCTCCTCCCCCACTGCACCCGACTTTTTGATGAGCTAATTCCAACTCAGTTTTCTGTACTTAAGCGCAGCATCATTTCCAGGAAACTCGTATCCACATCTGCCAGCTCTAAGTGGCTCTTTTCTATGATCTGTTAACACTCTATTTACCTCTACACCCATGTCCCTCTCTTAAGGCATTAGAACAATTTGACAACTAAACAGTATGTCTCTCAGTGGTTGTTGTTATGAGCTGTGGAGTCAGTTCCAACTCATAGCAACCCTGTACAGGGTTTCTGAGGCTGTAAATCTTTACAGGAGCAGAAAGCCTCCTTTCTCCCACGTAACAGCTGGTAGTTTCGAACTGCTCACCTTGCGGTTCGCAGCCTGATTCATAACCACTACGCTATTATGTTTGGTGAAATAACGCTATATGTTTCTTCAGTGAAGCACAGTGTTGAAGGATAAGAGAAATTTGCTAGGCAAAAATGGAAAGGAAGACATTCTAGATATGGTAAACGGTATATTTAAGATACACAGGCCTGGCTCTTGATGTGATGCATTATCAAGCGCACAGCATAACCTATACAGATGTCTTGCCAGAAGAATTCAGTCTGAATCCAGTAAAGCCTCAAGTTAACTTTTATTGTTGAAAGTGTGGGACTAGTTAAATAAAACAAGGAAACCATAGACAAATCCAGTTGTGAGGCATTCTAAAGGAACCTGACTTTTCAACATGACAATGCTGCCATCCCCCACACAACAGGGGACATTCTAGATGAAGAGACCAACAACAAAAACCACTGCCAGAGTTGCTTCTGATTCATAATGACCCTAGATTTATTGAAGACAGCCTCATTTTTCTTCCATGGAGTGGCTGGAGGGTGTGGTTAGCAGTCCAATGCCTAACCCATAGTACCACCAGGCTCCTCTAGATTAAGAGGCACTGCAAACAAATGTGTAGCCTCTAAGATACATTTATGACATATCTACTAAATCCCTGTGTGTCAGGCACCAGGTCATTTATTTTGTTCACCTAGCACAATGCCTCACATATATAACCAAAACCAAACCCACAGCCATTAGTTATGACTCAAAGTGACCCTAGAGTTTCTGAGACTATAAATGCTTATGGGCGTAGATATCCTCATCTTTCTCTTGCGGAGCAACTGGTAGGTGTGAACTACTGACCTCTCAGTGAGCATCCCAATGCCTAGCCCACTGCACCACCAGGGCTCCTTGCTTCATATACAATATTCAAATATTTGTTGAATATAGAATGAATAAATTACTTCATATAATAGTTTAACAATCCTTTGAAGAAATAATTACCCCTATTTTACTTATTAGACTTGCCCAAGGTTACAAAGCTCTTTAAGTGGTGAAGGCAAGATTCAAATCAAGAACTATTTAGCATTTTTATGAGTTATATAGAAATCCTCTTAATAGGTGGTAAAAAAATAATCATGGATAACATACTAATATTTGGGTTATTCTACCTTTCCTTTCATTCTACCTGGCTGCACCCTTCTCCCAGTTGTGCATTCAGATACTTGTTTATATTTTTTGTTGCTTTTGTGTGTTCTCAAGTTGGCTCCTACTCACATGGACTGGTGGGTTTGAACTACCAACCTTATGGTTACCAGTCCAGTGCTTAAATTTTGCTACCCCCTCAAAGGATAAGTGCATTGACGTGATGGGAAAAATTCCTCAGAGCAACTTTCCTGGTCTTTCTCTTACCAACAGTTTTCAATTTTCTTTAAAGTTTGATGCTAATACGCCCCATGATCATCCTGTGCCCTGTATGCAAATCTACTAATCCTTTGGAATTCCAAACAACTCATCACCTTCTGAGCTGACCTTTCTCCCTTGAATATAACTGGCCCAATGGATCCCCTTGGAAGCCAGTTTTGATTGGATATTGTTTTAAAGGTACCTTTAGGAGACTGTTGTTAGGTACCATTGGCTTGGTTCTGACTCAAAGTGATCCTGTGTACAACAGAACAAAACACTGCCCCATCCTTTACCATCCTTATAATTGCTACACTTCAGTCCATTGCTGCTGTCACTAAGCCAATCCATCTCATTGAGGGGTCTTCCTCTTTTTCATTGACGCTCCACTTTACCTAGCATGGTGACCACCTCCTAGGACTGATCACTCCTGATATGCTCAAAGTATGATAGACAAAGCATCGCTATCCTGGTTTCTATGGAGCATTCTAGTTGTACTCTTCCAACACCGATTTATTTGTTCTTCTGGCAGTCCATGGTACTTTTAATATTCTTCAAGATCATAACTCAAACACATCAATTTTTCTACGGTCTTCTTTATTGTCCAACTTTCACATGCATATGAGTTTATTGAAAATACCATGGTTTGGGTCAGGCACACCTTAGTCCTCAAATTGACATTTTTGCTTTTGAACATTTTTAATGCAGTATGTTGTTTGATTTCTTGACTGCTGTTTCCATGAGTGTTGATAGTGGATCCAAGCAAAACAAAGTCACAACTTCAATCTTTTCTCCATTTACAAGAAACATTTGTGGTTTAGTCTGAAGTAGCTGCTTTTTCTACATCCCTGAATTCTGAAAGAAATGAAGTATTGTGTATCACTACAACCTAACAATACCTACGGAAACTAAGACATGTATATTACTGAGGGGACTTACTGCAGCCAGCCACTGATCAAAGACATGTTTAAACAAGTTTTGTTTGGAACAAATCTGTACACATATGAACTGGAACATTTTAGCAATAATTTTTGATATACCCTCATATTTGATCTTCTAGAAATTTAACCAAAACTTCAGGTTATGTTATTCTACAAGAAACATTTATAGTTTAGCTTAAAAAGTTTTCTAATCCTTCTACATCCCTGAATTGTAAAGGAAAATGAAGTATTATATGTCACTACAACATAATACTCAATGCCTACACAGAATTTCTTTTATCCCAAATAGGGGTCCTAGTATGACACTGTAGAATAAGCCCTGGACGGCAAGGTCAGCAGTTAAAACCCTTCAGCTGCTCCTTGGAAACCCTATACATAATCGCTGAGTCAGAGTCAACTCCATGACACTCACTCAACAAGTGTGGCGCTGTAGGATAAGCACTTGACTGCTAACCACAATGTCAGCAGTTCAAACCTACCAGCTGCTCCTCAGAAATCGTATACAGGGTTGCTATGTGTCAGAACAAACTCAACAGCACATAGCAAATTTCAAAGAAAGAAGGCTTGGTCATGATTTTGTCTTGAATTAACAATTTAGGACTGGAGGGATTGGTGAGTAGGAAGAGAATGAATTCAACACTCTTATAACAGGCCTCTAGCGTTTGACCCTCATGACCTTTATTGAGGTTAGCCAGCTCACATAATTCCCAAATGTTTCTGGGCCTCCTGCCATCATTGGGATTCACCCCTGGCTTTCTGCCTCAAGCTTTGGGCCAATTTCCTATCAACACTGATATCCCATAAATACTGATGTCTAACTCCAACCTCATATCAACCAGATCATCTGTCTCTTTACCAGACTCTTTGTAAGAATCAATTCTTAGATATCTTGTTAACTCATGAACAAAACTTTTTATTGCAATACAAAAGTTAATAAGAGCAATGACTAAAACGGAGAACAGGTAAGCCTTCTGAGTTATTTTACTTCAGTTGATGTGAATTTTACAATTAACTTCAGTTGAGAAATTGTTTCATGAGTTCCCAAACAAACCAAATCCACTGAGTAGTCTATTTTGATACACAGATATCCTATAGGACAGAGTAGAACTGCTCCATGGTTTCTAAGACTAAATCTTTAAAGAGCAGACAGCTTCATTTTTTTCCCCATGAAAGGGCAACTGCAGAACTTGTGGTTAGAAACCCAACATTTAACTCACTGTGCCACCAGGGCCCCTTTTAGGAGATTCAGGCAAATACAAATTTAAAATGTACTGGACTCAGACCTAGAATCCTTTAACTGTCTTTTCACTACTCTGTTGTGAAAGTCTCATGATCTTTACTTTTTACCTTGATTACTCATTCAGGCTTCCTTAAAGGAGTGGTTCTCAAAGTATCATGTCTTAATCAGCAGTGTCTTTTTAGAATTCAAGTATCCATCAGGCCCTACCCCAGAACTGAGACAGAAATCCTGGAGGTGGGTTTAATGTGCTAGAGTAAACCCTCCAGGTGATTCTGAAAGGCACTTGTATGCCTTTCATACAATAATGTATGACAACTTATTGTTAGTGATGCAGTCAATTCTGACTCATATCGACCTTGCATAGGGTTTCCAAGGAGTAGCGGATGGATTTGAATCACCAACCTTGAGGTTGGCCATCCAATACTTATCCTACAGTATCACTTAGCAACAGTAGACTCATGACCAAATAAATTCTTCCTGTCACCTGTTCTGAGTCTTGATTTTTTCCTTAATTTATTTCAACAGCATGACCTTTCTCCACTCTGTTCTACCAGAGAATGGTATTAAAAGCATAACTATAGCTTAATCATTTTTTTAAACTTTGCTTTCCTTGTCTCTGTCCTTGAAAATCTAGGACAACAGGTCTGCTGAAAGCATGGCTGATTTCCTTTATTAGAACATTTCAGTTCCAGAAATAGGCTGCCCTGTTACTTCTTTCCTGAGTCTTCTACTTATATATTGTGTGCATATCTATATATACACAACCATTACACTTGGAAATACTGTATCTACCGCTATCTTCCTTTTACAAGCAAGAATTCTGAAGCTCAGAGAGTATGGCAACAGCCAAAAGACAGTGAAGTTTATTAGCTCCTAAGAGGAACTCAATGTATTTACAAGTGAATGAATGCAAGGCACCCGTCTAAAAAATCAAAATTCTGGCTTTCATGGAACATGGTACCCTTTCTACTAGACCACACAACTGCTGTTAAACAGTTGTGGGAATAGGCAAGTCTAGCGGGACTGTTCCTAGCTCAGCCCTGGTATCATGATGGGTATGTGTTGGGCTGCTAGCCACAAGTTCAGCAGTTCAAATCCACCAGCTACTCCTGGGAGATAAATGAGGATTTTTTGCTCCCATAAGGGCACACCACCACCAACCAAGTTGGTGTTAGTACCGGTCTCAAAAACAGGGGTCTTTAGCAATCGTTACAATGAATCCTTCAATGTTCTTATTAAGTCCCAGAATGGCTGAAAGGAGGAAAAACCACTCAGTACTACTTCCAAATGAGTAATACACCTCATAGTGTCAGCAGAAAATAAGAAAGTCTGTCCTCCTTCAAGGCCCCAAATAAAGATAAGAATGGATACCCCAAAACACTCGTCTTAAAAATTTCCAAAATACTGATTTTAGGATTTTTACAAGGAATGCCACAACCTCCAGTACACATGTCTACAGAAATGGTTTCTCCCGAAGCCCCTGGTAGAGTCTAAATTAAATTTTCAGTCCGTCTTTAAACTAAATAAACCTTCTCTAGTTTGTCAGCCAAGAATACCCTCAAATGTATGCTCACTAAAAGAAAAATAGCATTACTTGTGTATACATGACACATCTCTACTATTTAAAAAAGTAACCACCATAGGCAGGCCACTTCTAACTAGCTTAACAATAGAAACTGCTGACCTCAGTAGCACATATTATAACCAAGAACAAAGCAATGCTTGAATGAAATCTGAGAACTAAACCAGCTTGCCAGAGTCCAATAGCACAATAAGAATGAGTCTATAGTATACAATTTCAGGTCTTAATTATCAAAGAAATTCTAAAACCTTTAGCTTTAATAGTAGCAATTTAACAATCACTTTGATATGCCTTTAATCCAAGAATTCCAGATACACAAGCTGTATTCTTGCTAAAATAATTTAAGAGTCTAGAATAGTAGTCTACGCCCTGCCTGATTTTTACTCAAAGTTCAAGTCAGTTTCATACCCACCTGTAATAGTTCACATCCCATGAAAGCCCTTAATTTCCGTGCTACTTGAGTCAGTTGTAACTTGTCTTGGCTGCCAGAGTTCAAGTCAGTAAAAAAAAGAGGCAGATCTTCAATGAGATGAATTGATACAGTGGTTGTGACAACATGCTCAAACTTAGCAATAATTGTGAAGGTGTGCAGGACCAGGCATTGTTTTGTTCTGTTGCACACAGTGTCACTATGAGTCAAAACCTACTTGACAGCATCTAATAGTCATCTTAGGTGAAGGCTGTGAAATGTTGCAGAGATACTGTCTGATAACAAACATAAAATAACTAACCTTTTCATAGTTCTTTGAGTAATGCATAATAAAAAAGTTATCACTTAAAATGAGTCTCTTTTTTTGCACAACACATTTCCAAGTTTTATCACTGCTACAATGCTCTAGGAGAAAAAGGACCCAATAATGCTATTCATCAAATGGAGGGTCAGTGCCACCCTGCCCACTTATCCTTAACCCAGACAAATACCACATACCTCTGGAGACCTGGCCCTAAGATCTTGGCTTAAAATAGTAGTATTTGCTGCAGTTCAATAACCCCAAACACCAAGCCGCTCATCGAAGAAGATCCTATATCTTGACTCACTGGACCTATCAAGATGAACATATCTTTCCCAATTTCAGGCCTAATTCCAAGACTTCACTCTTGGGAGTTGTGCTTGGCATTGGGCCCCTTTTCTTCTATTAAGTTTCTAAAACTGACAGGGATAGGAAAAGAAAAACTTGCCCAGGAAGGAAAATTGGATCAAACATTTAACAACATTTCATATTAAGTCTGGTAACAATTACTGCATACATTTGGGGTGGGGTGGGGAAGGATCAGTGAAAAAAATGAAGATTCATGATATGGATTGACACAATGGCAGCATCAATATGCTCAAACGTAACAAATGTGAGGATGGGGCAGGACCAGGCAGTGTTTTGTTCTGTTGTACACAGGGAGTCACTATGAGTTGGAACCAACAAGACAGCACCTAACAACAATGCTGTGCATTTAAAACCTTTGGAATTACAACAGTAAAATTATGACCTATTTACAGTAGTAGGTCACAGATTACAAAGCAACTTTTAAGACCATCTAGAAGTGGCTTTCAAACTCATTTGACCTAAAGTAAGAAATTTTTACATCAAAACCCACTATTCATACATTTATACAAACTAGTTTCAGAAAAGACTACCCTTATAACTTGCTATGCAATCTCTATATTTTCTATCCTTTTTCACTAAAAATAAAAATGTTGGCTGTGAACCATAAAATTTCTATGACCCAAAGTCTAGATAAAATACCATTATCTAGTTAGTATTACAGCTTTACTTTCCAAAAAAGTAGCACACTGTACAGTAGCTTAGTGACAACTTTAAAGTAGGACTGCTGTATGTTGTTGTTAAGGGGTAAAGAGTCGGCTTTGACTCATAGCAACCCTGTATATGGTTTCTGAGGAGTGGCTGGTGAGTTTTTGTACTGGTGACCTTTGCAGTCCAGTGCATTAACCAACAGTGCCAGGTTCAAATGCTGTGTTCCACTACTTAGCTATGAAACCTAAGTCCTAGGACAAGTTTACTAACATCTGCACCTCAGTTTCCCTACTCATACAGCAGGGGAAACCTACTTCAAAAGTTGTTAAACAACAAAAAATAGCATTGCACCATTTATGAAAATATTGCCGGGAGAAGGAACTGTTAGCAAACAAATGTGTAGAAGGTGTGTTATTGGCATACAAATATGGTTAGTGGGAGGCTTTTCCATTATACTGAAGTATATTATACAACTGAGCACAGGAATCACACTAATTATACAAGAGTTGGTTTACAGTATATAGCAAATATTTCAGGAGATAAAAGATAATCCTATATGGCTTAAATCTTCAGATTATCTTTTATCTTTATTATGTATTATCTTCTCAAGTGGATACTTAAGACAGGTTAATAAAATTGTCCATGTGGCAATATAAAACCAAAATTATTTAGAACTCATCAACAGTACAACTGAATGTTTAAAAAGAGACATATTTGAAAACGAAACAAATATGGTACTCTTGGACTCTTACATTTTGTTTGAATACCCAGTAAAGTATAATTTAATACCAGCCCAGGCACAATCACATAATTAGCTTTTCTAGTTTTAAAATGTCCACTTTATTCCATTTAACACTTATTCAGGTGTCATTTACAGCTGAGAAAGAGATGGCCCACAAAACTGATCTATGGTAAAACACTAAGAAATGTCCCAATTTTATACATTCCCAGGACCCCTACACAAGTGTATCACAATGCACTAAGGTGGGTATCACTACTACATTTTACAGATGATAAATGGGAACTATCAATGAACTTCAGAAAGTAGTAAATTCGCCTGTCCCTTAAAATATGCGTATACAATTGTTACAACGCCTTGGTAAATGGTTTATAAAATGTAATTTTATTTTAGGTTACTCTGCTGTTACATAGGGTATAACATTTTCACAAGGCTTTTTTGGGACTACAGTCGATGATTAAGCAACACACAATAGTGGTCCAACTCTCTAACAATCACTAGACAAACTGGACACCCTCTCACAAGTGCACAAATCTGCATTGAAAAGTACTAAAATTTTATACTTGGACTTGTAGACTTTGTTTCCCCTTTCTAGTGTATTAAGAAATGACATGCACTTTAATTGCCCAAAGCAATGCTTGTATTCTGGCAGCAACATGCTACTTTATTACAATAGTAAAGTGAATACCAGAACTACAGAGGCAGGAGTGTAAGTAAATTTTTATTGGGAAGGGAAGTTGTCAACTTAAACAGCAGCAAATGAAGAGTGAACAAGAAAACTCCCTTTGTCACAGATACCCATGACCTCCACAATATATTACATAGGAGGCATTTCAACATGTGACCCCAAGCCAAAACTGTTAAATGCTTTTCCATTCAATCAATACTTCTGGATTCCCACTAAAAAGGAATATATAGTAAGAGCATGGAAAAGTTGCTTACTGAAAGGACACCCCCAAAGAAAAGTATGGGAAGGAATGTAGAAATTAAGCAGAACACTCTTTAATTGTAATTAACTACGTTTTCATATCTTCACAGTAATACAAAACACAGTCACTTGAAGAACTGGTTCAGATTACTTAAATACCAGATACAGTTTAGTCCTCTACATAAGTGTTTGGAACTTACTTATGTTTATATGAAATGAAGCTATTAATACTTTTCTACAGCAGTAACTGCACACCAGAAGGCCAAGACAAACACAAATCAAGGAATGGAGTTTTCCCAAAGCTGCAGTGTGAAAAGACTATCAACAGTTGGTTCCATACACATGAATGGGTTTCTTTGCTATAGGAAATCCAAATAGAATAAGGAATGGAGATGTGTAAAAAGGTTTCTCGAAGGGGAGAAGGATGACACTTGTAAGCATTTAGTTTTCTGCTCCTTCTGCTGCGTCACATTCTTCTCCTGCACTGTCTGATGTCCATAACTAGGAAAAAAAATTGAATTATTATTTCTAGTTAGACAATTTCTATCATATCAAAGTATAATTAATTTTGAGATGAATAAATTATTCAAACATATAGAAGAGAGATTATGGGTAAAAGTTAGATCACTCAGGACCCGAAGAACCATGAACTCTTCAAAGTGTAGCCTTGTAAACCTTCTACTATGCATTTACAAAACAACACACACGTTCCCTAATTAAGTACCTTTTACAACTTGTTCTTTTTATTTCAAAAGCACTATAATTTCACAATAAAGTGACATTTTGAAAATTTAATAATGCCATCTTTATTCCCAACAGTCCAATGCTCTTAAAAATACCACTTAATACATGAGACGAATAAGGCAAACAAGATTATAAGTGGGGAAAAACCCCCATTCCCTGTTGAAGGACTTTCACACAGAGAAGCAGCAGCATTAGAAGAATTAAATAGGAGTGGGTGACAGAACTTACAGAAAAGCAGTGTGTGTATGTATAAATATATAAAATGGGGTCTTGAATTTAAGTAGAATGTTAAGTCTAATAAAATTCATTTAGAAAGATTTAATTTCAAGACAGGTGGATGAAACACGTACATGCACAGCCAATATTTATTGAATATTATTATCAGTTCATAAAATGCATTTTTATTAGAACACCACCAAACTACTAGTGTGAACTTAAGAAAGCTAGAATCTAGCATAATCTTTTAAGTTACAATTGCTAATTTACTTTCAATAAACAAAACAGAAAAAAATAACTACTTCCAAAAGAAGGAAAATGAAACAAAACTGTTAAATGCTTCATGTAATGAAAGATAGCTCCAAGACATATATGGAAAAAAGATATGTGACTGCTTGGTTTGATTGTCTTTTACAAAAGTAATTTTCTGGGAACTGTTCTATTCTTACCTCACAACTATAGAAATTTCTTATGGCTACGCTCAGCAACTATTTGCGGAGTGTTTAAAACAGACACGATAACTAAAAAACAAATAAAATTAGAATCATATCTAGCCTCTGGGACCATTAAGGGAGAAAAGCAGAGTGTGGGACCCTACCCAGAGAAAGAATGACGCCAGAGATGGAGGCAGAGACAATGAAGTGGAGAGATAGAGAGGCTGGAAACTCTAGACCCAGAGAGGGAGAGGGTTGTAACCATGGCAATGTAACAATATACAAAAGGATGAATGTAAAGCTAATGTTCTCCCATGTAAACTATCACATAATTCACAAGGAACCTTTAAAAAAAAAAATCATATCTAGCAAAATACAACAGATTAGGAGAACTCTTTTTAATCCCTTCTGGCCCCTATCTACAAACCAGTAACTTATCTGAAAAACACCAAACCATTTCCCTTCTTTTACCAACTCGACAGCACACAACACACTTTTTATTATGAACTGAGTGTAAAGATTTACACTGTAAAAGATCTTCAGTTTTGCATTCAACAAATCATTTCAATGATTGTAATCTCCTCCATGTAACACCAGTTATTAAACTTCCTCCCTGTAATTCTTGTTTCCATTAAACCTTCTTTTTTGGCCCTTGTGACTTTTGTCATTAGGTAAATGCTGAATGTTAGATTATTTTATGGTGAACACACTTAACTAGTGTTGTTATCTCCCCACCCCATATACCTATGTACTGCTTGGTTGGAAATTGAGCCATGATAGGGAGTTCAGTTCCAGACCTAAGGGTGACCAAGGCCTATAGTCTTGGTTCCTTCAGTCTCTTTCTGATCAGTAAACCTGGTATTCTTGTATAATTTTGAGTTCTGTTCTACATTATTTCCCCACTCGATCCAGGATACCTAAACTAAACAATTGATACTGATAGCTGGGCACCATCTAGCTGTTCTGGTCTTAGGGTCAGGGAGACTGATGTTCCCATGTCCCATTAGTCCATTGAACAACTGATCCCAAGAGTCTCCAGTTTTCATTACTCTTCTTTCTTCCACCTAGGGAGAAGACCAATAATTGTACCCTAGATGGCCACTCACGTGCTTTTAAGATCCCAGTTGCTACTCACAAAAGTAGGATGCAGAACACTGTCTTAGTGGACTATGTCATGCCAATTTTAACTCTGAAATTTTAAACAGCAAATTTACTTGACCTTATGGAAACAACAACAACAACAAAACCTAAGTAAAGCCTGAGAGATTTATTTTTCTACATTACTTCCTTTATCATATGTATATCCAAGAAATAAGAAGACTTGAAAAAATGCCTACAGAACTGTCCTATATAAAATTCTAACAAGTACTTAACACTTTCATTTATTTCAAGTGACAGTACAGCTTGGTTCCACCACTTGTCTGCCACAGTTTATTGCACTGTGATAATCATTCAGACCACTTCTGAAAGACTAGCCACTGAAAACCTTATAAACAGCAGCGGAACAGTCTGAATATGAGCCCCTCAGGCTGGAAGGCACTCAAAATATGACTGGGGAAGAGCTGTATCCTCAAAGATATGACCTTAATTGTGAGAATCGAGTAAACCTTCATTTGTTGATGGGATACAACTCAAAATGAGAACTGCTGCAAATATCCATTAGTAATCAGAACATGGAATGTACAAGATATGAATCTAGAAAATTGGAAAGTCATCAAAAATGAAATAGAACACATAAAGATCCATATTCTAGGCATCAATGAACTGAAATGGACTGGTACTGGCCTACAAACTCAGCAACTTATCTGGAAAACAACATACCATTTCCCTTCTGTTAAGTCTGAAAGGAGGAAAAAAAAAAATTATTATTATTATTTTTTATTATTATTAAGGAGCACTGGTGGTGCTGCAAACTGGCTGGGCTGCAAACTGCAAGATTAGCATTTCCAAGTCACTAGTGCTCCACGGAGAAAGATGAGGTTTTCTGCTCCCATAAAGATTTAATATGTAAAGATTAAACTCTATACAGGGTCACTATGAGGAAAGGTATCACATTCATCATCAAAAAGAGCATTTCAAGATCTATCAGGAACAACAATGTTGTCTGCTAATAGTATAATATCCATACACCTTAAGGAAGACCAGTTAATATGACTATTATTCAAATTTATGTTATCAACCACTAAAGCCAGTGATGGTGAAATTGAAGAATTATACCAACTTTTCAGACTGAAATTGATCAAACATGAAATCAAAATGCATTGATAATTACTGGTGACTGGAATGGTAATGTTCAAAACAAAGAAGGGTATGGCCTTAGAAATTGATGCTGGAAGATCAAAGGATAGAATTTTGCAAGACTAATAACTTATTCATTGTAAATACTTGTTTTCAACATAAAAGGAAACTCATTATCATCAGCCAAAACATGGCCAGGACTAACTATGGAACAGATTAGCCAATGCTAACATGCAATCTCAGGCTTAAATTGAAGAAAAATAAAACAAGTCCATGAAACCCAAATTATGACCTTGAGTATATCTCAACTGAACTTAGAGACCATCTCAAAAACAAATTTAATGCATTAGATTTAGACACTAATGACCAAAGACCAGAAGAGTTGTGGGATGACATGAAGAACATCATCCATGAAGCAAACAAAAGGTCATTAAAGATAGGGAAGGGAAAAATAAGACCAAACTGGATATCAAAAGAGACTCTGAAACTTGCTCTTAAACACATAGACGCTAAAGCAACTTGAAGAAATGAGGAAGTAATTGAGCTGAACAGAACATTTCAATGGGCAGCTCAAGAAGTAAAATACTACCCTCACTTACCTATGCCAAGAAATCTAGAAGACAAGCTATCTGGCCAAATGATTGAAAGAGTTACACATTTGTGTCCATTCCAAAGAAAGGTGACTCAACAGCATGTGGAAACCATTATAATATCATTAATATCACATTTATGTTAAATTTTACAAAAGGGAACTGAAAAATGGCTGCAATGAATGGTACATTGACAGGGAGCTGCCAGAAATCCAAGCTGGATTCAGAAGAGGATGTGGAACGCAGGATACTATTGCTCATGTCAGATGGATGAACGATGGATACTAGAAAGATGTTTACTTGTGTATTACTGACTAAGCAAAGGGTTTCAACTGTGTGGATTATAACAAACTATCAACAATACTGGGAAGAATGAATATTCCACAATACTCAATTGTGCTCATAAGGAACCTATATATAGACCAAGAGGCAGGTGTTCAAACAGGCAGGTGTTCAATCAGGAAAGGTGTGTGCCAGGGCTGTATTCTTTCACCATATTTATTCAATCTTTATGCTAAGCAATTAATCTGAGAAAATGGATTAAGAATGTGGCATCAAGACTGAAGGAAAGAAAACTAATGGGCACAGGACAAGAACAGACACTTCACCAAAGAAGACATTATGGCAGCCAACAAGCATATGAAGAAATGTTCATTATCATTAGTAATTAGAGATGCAACTCAAAACAACAACGAGGTATCATCTCACACAAGCAATAAAAGCAAAGTTAAAAAATGCAGAGGATAATAAATGCTGGTGAGGATGTGAAGAAACTGGGACCCTCCTACACTGCTGGTGGGAATAAAAAACAGTCCAACCACTCTGGAAAATAGTATGGTGCTTCCTCAGAAAGTTGGAAATAGAAATACCATATGATACAGCAATTCCTCTTCTTGGTATATAGCCACAAAAAATACAAGCCATAACACAAGTAGATATATGCACACTAATGCTTATAGTAGCACTATTCACAATAGCAAAAAGATGAAGGCAGCCTAAGTGCCCATCAATGGAAGAATGGATAAACAAACTTTGTTATACATGTACAATGGAATATTATGCTACCTTGAAGAATTAAAAAGAAGCTGCAAGCCACCACAATAACATACATGAACCTTGAGGACATTATG
>NW_006408576.1:17857354-17860839 GCF_000296735.1 Chrysochloris asiatica
AGCCATGGAGGGCTAGAGCTGAGAGTGAAGCAGCCAGCTGATATGAAGTGAGGGGGGATGCACAAGCATGCCCAAACTTGTAGGCAGTACCCATGTGACCTAGCCTCGATGGCTTGATAATCAGAACTCGACTAGAAGGACAATAAAAAAAAAATTTAACAGATAGAGAAGGAGTCTTCACATCAAGTATCAATGCTATCCCCTCTGTACACAGGGTAGATAGGAATGGGCAATTCAGACATTGGCTACATAAAATGAGAGGGTGATAAAAGCACGAAGTGACTGGCTTACAAGGTTTCAAGAGGGAGTTTAAGAGTTTGGGGGTGGTGGGAGAAGAAAGAGTCCCCACTGAATAGTTTTCATTTTGTCTAGATGGGTCTGGTAAAAAGAGATGGGGATAAGATTCTTAGGATTCAATAGGGAGTAATTGTTATTATGACTGATTGCTATTGTCACAATTGTAAATGTAGAAGATCTGTAACAAAAACGGGGGAGTAGTTAATTTTAACAGTCCAGAAACAGAGGACCCTAGAACCATCGAGGAAGAAGAGCACAAGCGGAATGTGAGACCTTATCCAGAGAAGCAGCAATTCCAAAGATGGAGACATGGAGAGAGGGAGCAGCTGAGGACTCTAGATTCATGGGAAGAGAGGACTAAGAGATGGTGGCCAGGAGGCAGACTTGCAGAATGTGCCATTTGAAGGTGTAAATTATTACATATGCCCAATCATTTAAAAAAAAAAAGACTGGAGGAAAACTCATTAACAAACTTTGGTCTGCTTATGAAACAACCTTGTTTGCTGATAGGGAAGAGGACTTAAAATACTTACTAATACCGACAAAAGACTACCATCTTCAGTATGTGTACCTCAATGTAAAGAAAATGAAAATCCTTAAAACTCGACCAATAAATAACATCAGAGAATGAGCCTTTAGAAGTCAGGATGATGAAGTGTGCGTGGTCTCTCATTCTTTGGGCATGCTGTCAGGAGGGATCAGTCCCTGTAGAAGTACATCATGCTTAGTAAAGTGAAGAGTCAAAGAAAAAGAGGAAGACCCCCTAACAAGAGACTGACAGTGGCAACAACAATGGACTCAAACATAGTAACAATTGTGAGGATGGTACAGGATGGAGCAGTGTTTCATTCTGTTGTGCATAGGATTGCTATGAGCCAGAACCCACTCAACAGTACCTAATACCAACAACTCCTATAATAACTGCCCCCCCAAAGGAGTAAATAAAATAGAAATAATATTGTTCCTGAAAAGGAAATCAACGGAAAACATTAGCAACTCACTGTTAGGTTGTCTCTAAGCAACTGCATGATGAGGGTGCTGTCTTTGTACGAGTCTTCATTCAGTGTATCAAGTTCTGCGATGGCCTCGTCAAAAGCCTGATAAATATCAATACACATGGTGAAAATACTGCCATCTAGAAAAAAGTGGTCAATTTACAAACATCACAATCATTGTAAGACTGAACATAATCATTCCCTGTTAAGAACTTATGAAGTATAATCTAAAACATTAAAACTATACATAGTAAGCAGTAAACAAACATTTCTTGGTTCTTTCATAGGACATATTAACAGCAACTATGCTTAACAGTAAGATCTACTATTTACTCACAAAATACCTCTTTTATTCTTCCTTTTTGAAATACTTATCCTATGGATTAAACATGGCAGAATTAATTTTCAATCCTTTTAACTTTCCTCTTAAAGTTAGTCATAGTTTTTGATTACTCTGGTCAATACTTGTTTTAGAGAGATATATGGCTTATAACCATTTTGGTGAGATTAAAAGGTTGAAGAGAGGGGTGAGGTAGGTCATCATCAGGGCATGAAATAAGGATGAGATACTTAGTTAATTACAGTAAAATATCATCCCTGGATATCCAATTATAAAATACACAAAAATCAACAGATTTGCTATCTCAAATAATCTTCTATTTCCTGAATCCACAGCTTACCGTTTTAGCCAGCGTACAGGCAAGCTCTGGGTTATTAAGAATCTCATAGTAAAATACAGAAAAGTTAAGAGCCAGCCCCAGGCGAATTGGATGTGTAGGTTGCATCTCCTTCTTGCTTATATCAAAAGCCTCTTGGTAAGCTCCTTGGGAATTATCTATCGTTTCTGTGAAAGGAAAATAACAAGAAAAGCATGATACTGCAAATACCCATCCAGTATACAGAACATTGGGAGTTTTGGTCTGGCGCTGTAGGATAAGCACTGGACTTCCTAGCTGAAAGGTTGGTGGTTCAAACCCACCAGCTGTTCCTTCAATACCCTACACCAGTGTTGCTATGAGTCAGAACTCAAAAGTACTTAACACATACAGCACATTAACATTTCTAATACATGGTATTAGGACTTGATAGAACTAGATTTTTATAACTCTCTTTTAAAACCATTAGTGGTGGTGATTATGTGCCATGTGAGTCGGTTCCGACTCATAGCGATCCTGTACAGGGTTTCCGAGCTATAAATCTTTACAGGAACCATTAGTAGCAAACCAAAATTATTATCTTATATTAGGTAGGCATTTAAAAACCAGTTTATAATTTTGCTTGCTTAAAGTCAGCTAAATAAAAAACATGAGAGTACATATTACATATTTCCTCTCTGGGGATATAACCATTCTTTCTGTCACATGTTACTTTTAAATACTTGAAACCAAAGCAATTAAAAATAATTTAACTGGAATACCCTTCCCCAAAAATAATGAACTTATAATAAAAATCATTACTACCAAAATTTTTATTTTTGTAAAAACACCCTACAGTAAACCTTGGTACCCAAATGTATTATGAGAAAGACAATAAAAACGTGCCAATCTACATTGCACAAAATCAGTTCTGACCAGAGTTTGATTACTGACCTAAATAAAAATGTCACTCTACTTAAAAGACAAACACATCTGTCAGTTTATTATATTGTGGTGACTTGAGTGTTGCTCTGATTCTGAAAGCTTCTGCTACCAGTATTTAACATATGAGCAGTATCATCCACGGTGGATAGGTTTCATAGGAGCCTCCAGAAAGAAAGTGAAGGGCCTAACAATCTACTTCTTAAAAAAAAGTGGCAAGTGAAATCCTTATGAAAACCAGCAGAACATTGTCTGATATAGTGCTGGAAGGTAAGTCCCTTAGGTTGGAAGGCACTCAAACTATAACTGGAGAAGGGTTGCTTCCTCAAAATAGAAATGATCTTAATAACATACATTAAGTAAAGCTTGTGGGGCCTTCACTTGGCATGACTCAACACGAGAAGCAACAGGTGTAAACATCCATTAATAACTGGAATGTATAATGTATCAAGTATGAATCTAGGAATATCGGAAGTTGTCAAAACTGCAATGAAATCCTTTCAGATCAATATACTTGGCATTAGTGAGTTGAAATGCACTGGTATTGACTATATCAAATCAGAAAATCATAGCGTTTACTATGCTGGGAAAGACAAATTAAAGAGGTATGGTGTTA
>NW_006408576.1:17861146-17863091 GCF_000296735.1 Chrysochloris asiatica
GGTTCAAGCTCACTAGCTGTTCTTCGGAAACCCTATATAGGATCGCTATGGGTCGGAACTGACTCTATGGCACTTAACAATAACAACGCAGTCTGAAATGGATTCAACATACAATCAAGGAACGTTGATAATTACAATTTTGGAATGCACAAGTTGGAAACAAAGGATCAGTAGTTGGAAAATACGGTCTTGGTGACATAAACAAACACTAGAGAGGGCATGATATAATTTTGCAAAGCAAACTAATTACTGCATATAGTGTTTTTCAAAATGATGACTACATATGTAGACCTCACTAGAAGGAATACACAAGAATCAATACACCACACCTGTGGAAAGAGATGAACTTCTGACTGTAGAACAGACCATCAAATAGCTCATATGCAAGTTAAAGCTGAAGCGCAAAAAAATTAAAGCAAGTCTACAAAAGTGGAAAGGAGCTCTGGTAGCGTAGTGGTTACGAATCGGGATGCTAACCTGAAGGTCAGCAGCTCGAAACCACCAGCGGTTCGGCGGGAGAAAGATGAGGCGTTCTGCTCCCGTAAAGATTTACAGCCTCAGAAACCCGGTGCAGGGTCACTATGAGTCAGAACTGACTCCATGGTACTTAACAAAAACAAGAGTGAAAGTATGACCTTGTTGTTGTTAACTGCTGTTGAGTTGTTCTGACCCATAGCGACCCTGTATAGGGTTTCCAAGGAGTGGCTGGTGAGTGTGAACCACTGACCTTGCAGTTCAAATTAAGACTTTGCAGTCGAGAGCATTAACCCACAGCACCACAGCAGGACTCAGGACTCCAAGTATGACCTTGAGTATAACCAATTTGAATTCAGAGACAGACCATCTCAGAGTTACAAGACTCATTAACTCTCTGCCATACACAGATGACATAACCGTGTGCTTGTTGTTGAAAGCAAAGAGGACTTGAGTTTATTGATGAAGACCAAAGCCTTTAGTATAGCTTATATCTCAACATAAAGACAACAAAAATCCTCGCAAATGGACCAGTAAGTCATGATAAACAAGAAAAAAAAACTGACTTTGTCAAAAGATTTCATTTTACGTGAATCCATAATCAAGGCTCATGGAAGCAGCAGTCAAGGAATTCAATGACATACAGTGCTGGGCAAACCCACTGCAAAAAAATTTCTTTAAAATGTTCATTTTGAAGACATAAGCACTTTATGTCAGGCATTTTCAATGACTTCATATACATGTGAAAGCTGGAAATGATTAAGAAAGAATGAAGAAGTATTGATGCTTTTCAATTACAGTGCTGGCTAAAAATGTTAACTATACCATGGGCTGCCAGAGGCAAGAACACATCTATCTTGGAACAAGATTTCATCTCATCTAATTTAGGTACGTCATCAAGATGGACCAATCCCTGGAGAAGGACTTCATGCTTGGTAAAGTAGAACATCAGTGAAAAACTGGAAGACCCTCAATGAGATGAACTGACACAGTGGCTACAACAATGGCCCCAAACAGCAATCCTTGTGAGGATGGTGCAGGACCAGGCAGTGTTTCATTCTTCTGTCCCGAGAAGCACTATGAGTGAGCTATGAATCAACTTAACAGCACCTAACAATAAAACATCAATCAACAATTCCTGTGTATCCAACTTTCTCAAATAAAGCCTAGGAATGAACAAACTTATTCTAAAACTACTAGAAATAATCCACTCATTTCACCTTTCTTCTCAGAAATGTGACTAATAGTCAAAGATACAACCCTTTTCAAAATAGGTAGTAGTCAAATGAATGATGAGAGCTAGAAAAGGTACATTTTCCTGTTTTCTTTTTACATTCTGTATATAATTTCCATTATAACCTATGTTTTAAAGTATAATGAACGGTGAAGACCTGGTTAGCCAGCAGTGTGGCAAGACCTGGGGACTCTTGGGCCCAGAGTCAGTGACATAGCCACAGAGGACTAGAGTGGA
>NW_006408576.1:17864111-17903924 GCF_000296735.1 Chrysochloris asiatica
TTTCTTTATATGTAGAGTCCATGGTTTTTGAAGTTACAAAGAGCCTAAAGACTACATACAAACGTCCCATTTACACATCCCTCCTTACTTTTTTATATTTTCATTATGCTTATAAACCAAATATACTTACGTTTTCGATCATCACCACTCGCTACTTCAGCAAGGTACCGGAAATAATCTCCTTTCATTTTCAGATAGAAGACCTTACTCTCTGAATTAGTTGCATTGGCTATTAAATATTTATCCAACAATTCCTGAAAATAATAAAGATAAAACAATTAGGCAGTAGTAAAAGCTACTGAATTATAGACACTAACTAAAATGAGAAACTTCTGCCTATAAAACATTTAAATCATTAACTAGCACGGTAATACTATATGGAGTCCTGGTGTGGCGTTGTGGGTTAATGTGCCAGACTGCAAAGTCGTTTGAACCAGCAGAAGGTTGACGGTTCAAGCTCACAGTTTGCTCCTCAGAAACCCTACACAGAGCCGCTATGGGTCGGAACCAACTCAACAGCACTTAATAGCAACAATCCTGAATTTGATGCAATTTCATGGAAGGCAAGGAGTCCTGGTGTGATGCTGCAGGTTAATATGCTGGACTGAAAGGTTAGTTAGAACCGCAAGGTCAGCAGTTCAAGTTCACCAGTTGCTTCTTGGAAACCCTACACAGAGTCGCTATGAGTCAGAACTGACTCAAAGGTACTTAACAATAACACAGAAAGCAAGGAGCAGGTTGCTTGTCATTTGTTGCCTTGGCAGGTTTTATGTGATTTGTCCCATGGCAAGCAGTAGTTTCTAATGATAAGGCTAGATTACACCAAAACTATAATTAGAAAAAGCCTATCTTTTCACTCACCCTTTCTTTCAACAAGCACTTGTTGATCCTTGCTAGGTACTAGGTACAGTATTTGACATAAAAGCACATAGAAAGGAGATTTAAAATAATGTCTCTGCTCTCTAAGGAGGAAAGACATAAGTATACCATTAACTATATACCAAGAACTTAAGAACTATATGACTTAGGTGCTGGGAAGCAAAGAAAGGAAGCAGTTGGCTACGTGTGAAATAGCAGCTGGTTATGGACAGGCACCATCAGAGAACAGAAGAAACTTACCAGGCAGGATATGGGGCGTGTGGAGTCATTTTAGGAATTGGTAATAAAATGTATACTACATCATGTGTGAAGGAGAATGGTATAATCCACACAACCGCAACAGTGGTACTGAGTCCACTGCAGACCATACTAAGCCAAAATAGGTAAGCATTCCAAGTAAAGTGTTTTAGAAACTTACACAGACTGTGACAAAAAATAATTTTATGTCTATTGAATCTAATCATTAAAAAACTGGGTTTATGTTTTTTACTGCCTCATTTCATACAAACAAATAAATAAATTTGGATTTGACCCAATGAGGTATTGCTTCTCAACCTGAAGTATTTGTTCTTCTGAAGTCCGAGGTATGCCCAAGAGAATAGTCATAAAAGACAAACTGATACATCTTAGACTATCAATTTTACTTGATGCTAAACATTTTTACATTAAAAAGCATTATGGAGTAGAATCAAATTCTCAAATTTTAGAATATTTATGTTGTTGTTAGTGCTGAGTAGGCTCTGACTCATAGAGACCTTGTATAGGGTTTCCAAGGAGCAGCTGGTGTATGGATTTTAATAGCAGACCTTGCGGTTTAAACTGACTTTGTGGTCCAATGCTGATCCTGCAGCGCTAGCATAGACTAACATGTGGCATATAGTAAGTTCTCAATAAATGTTAGTTATTATCAGCTGGTGTGGCACTGTAGGATCAGCACTGGATTGTGAACCACAAAACTGGCAGTTCAAACCCACCAGTTGCTCCTTTGAAACCCTATTAGGGGTCGCTATGAGGTTTGAACCAACTCCACAGCACTTAACAACCACAACGTAATTAGTTAACCAGGTGTTCACACTTTTCTGCCTAGGTGCCAAGTTTGAGAAGCATTTGTTGTTTCAGGTAAGAACAGACAAAACAGTATCAGTGTTTGGAAAAACAGCTACAGATACAAAATCAGTTAATACAATATAAAAATACCAACTATAATACAAAATGGGTAAGTCTCGAAGATTATATGGTGAGAGTATTTAGAATTCATGAGAATACAATACTGAAGAAAACAAATCTAAAACAGAAAACATTTAGAAATTTTAGTTATATTCCCTGAGAACACTTTGTTCTTTACTTGACTGAAAAATGGTTTAAACAAAAATTCAGCAACTACTTTCCTAAGTTAATTTCAAAGGAAATAATCAGAGAAATATTTTAAGTGTCTTAAATGTTTAAATTTAAGAGATTATCTTAAATGTTGAGATTAAAAACGAAACATTGCAAGTGAGCTTCAAGCCCAGGGGATAGTTAAAAAAAAAAAAGTGCAATGAAGCCAAAAATGTTTGCACATTGTAAATGTGACATGTATTAAGATTGTGGCTTAAACTGAAGAAAGGTATAGACCAGAGTGAGGTAAAAATAAGTACTGTTTCAATACCACCATATTCTTGATTGGAAAAAGAAATTGCCGGATTGACGGTTAAATTTTTTTCTGTTCAACATCACCAACACTTTCAATTTATGGCCTGAATTTAGATGTGTTTTCTTTCTTTCTCTTTAGGGGGTGGAGAGCAGGGGAAGAAGAGGGAGAAAAGTGGGAAGAGATAGACAACAGTGAGACAATGACAAAAATTTCACTTGTTTTTGGATTTCAAATGAATTGTTACCATTATTTTAAAAATAAATAATAAACAAGATGTAGCACCAACAAAGACAACATGGTATTTATAAACAAGTGAATTACCACCTCTATTTATAGGTATGCCAAGCAACTGTATTTTTGTGATTATTTCCTTTGAAATAACTTATGAAATTAGTCATTGCATTTTTGCTTAGGCCATTTTCAGTCAGGTAAAGAACAAAGTATTCTTGAGGGAAGGATATAACTAAATTTTCTAAATGTTTTCTATTTTAGATCTGTAAACAACTTTCCTTTTCTTTGACAGCACTTGACAATAACAACAACAACTATAATGTAAAATAAAGACACCCTTCTGATTTCCCTAAGTCAGTCAGATAAGTTGAAATCCACAAAAGGGACTAATTCTAGTCAAGACATTATTTTTACAGCACTACCACCCCCCAACAAGGTTACTCAGTACACTCTAAAGAGCTAGTAATTTCTTTGCAACTAAGTCACTTCCTAAATCAGATGTAGAGCTGTTCACAATGATTTTATTACACTTACTCAATTGCACTTTTCTTTTAAGGACTCTAAAATATGCTAAAGAACTATTTCATTAGTAACTACACAGCCACAGAAAAGCTAACTGCAAATTTCAATTTCTAAAATGACCGATTACTAGTGTACATATAGCCATTATGTACGATTTACACGTGTTGGGCTTTTATAAAATGACCTAGGCATTACTTCCATCCTGGAGTTTCAGCCAGGTGTCAGATGCCACTGGTTCTCTGTGAAGGAAAAAGGTACAGAATAATTCTGTCTTTTCATATGCTACCACAGCAGAGATTTATATTTTAGCCCAATTAAAAGATAATGGAATCTATTTCATGTCTTATCAAAATAATCATGGCTATACTGTATTATTAGCGCTAACACAGGTTACAAGTGCTTAAACCTATACAGCTTAATTCTATACTTGAGATTATTATTTTTTAAAACCAGAACAGATCAGAGAGACAGAGACAGACAGAAAGAGCGAGAAATTAAAAAACTACAACAAAAACATGTGGCTCTGTGAAAAAGAAAATCTTTGTAAATAAGATTACTGGTATGAAAACTGGCTAACATATAGTTAAAAGTTCCCCCACGAAGTTCTCTAGTTAATTAAGCAGAAGCTCATCCTTGTACCACAAAACTAGCAAATTTATGATCTTAGGAGGTTTGGAGAGCTAAGATTGGGGTTCCCTTCAATGATGGCAGCACTATTTGACTGAAGATTACACTGTACTATGTAAAAAACTAGGATGGACAAGTAATTGAGAACACGAAAGAACTATGAACAGTTGTTAGAGTAAAGAATATTATTATACAGTTGGCTTTACAAAATGCTAAAGGATCTAGAATTAAATTTTATTTCAGACAAACAGGATGGAAATAATAATAGATTATGCCAAAAAAGCTGTAGAGAACTATTTTAAGAGATGAATTTGCTTAATAATATTGATATAAATTTAGTACAGTAGCTATTCCTTCTACTCCCATGTTGCAGGAAAAAAACTAAGCATAATAATAAAACTCCAATACTACTACTTCTTATCTTTGGTGGTGGTGATTATGTGCCATGGAGTTGGTTCCGACTCTTAGCGACCTTGTACAGGGCTTCCCAGGTTGTAAATCTTTACCGGAGCAGAAAGCCTCATCTTTCTCCTGTGGAACAAGCTTGTAATTTCAAACTGATGACCTTGCTGTTCGCAGTCCGATTCATAACCGCTACGCTTACTTTATTCTTATCTTTAGGGGTAACATATTTTTTGCATATCCATCACTTCAACAGCTTTCCCGAAATGATTCACTTTACAATATTTTGTGTCACTGAGCAACTTAGAATTTATCTTAAACTGATTTATAAGTGATTTGTTTTACAGACAAAATGAACTGCTCTTATCACATTATTTATTGTTGTATACACTTATTTGAGAGATTATAGGTAGCTTATAAGTTTTAAAATACAAGAAAATAATCAACAGAAAATCAAAAAGATTTTTAAGGATTTTCAATTTCCTGTCAGCTTAATGATCTTCATTAATAAACACAGTTCAACCTCTAACTTTGGAATACATATACTAACCACGTTCCCTATTATTTTTATCATTTTAATAATACATTTATTACCACAGAAGAATAATTATTCCATTCATTCAAGAAATATATTAAGTTCTTGATATGTGCCAAACACCACTCAAAGCATTTAAAATATATTATATATATACCTATATATAAACAACCCATGGGACAATTTTACAAATGAAGAAAATCACAAAGTTAAGGAACTTCTCCAAAGCCATGATTAATTAGAAATGAGCCAAAATTTGAACCAAACATTTTCATTTCTAGGCACTATGCTAGAAAGTATGGGTTAATGATACATTCTAAAGTGGAGCTTTATGTTATAAATATACATTAAAAAAAAAATCAAGATACTAACATTTACATGATTAGTAAAAAGCCTTTTGAGAATCAATATAACATACAATGCAATGTATGGCACATACACACATATGTAACAAAGAACCATTAGCTTAATAAGTAAGGAGAATACAGGCAGTTCTCAGGTTACCAATGTCAGCCTGACGGACAAGTCCTCCAATTTGTTGTTAAATGCCAACCAAGGTGCAGCTGGTGGGTTTGAATCGCTGACCGTGTGATTCAAACAGACCTTATAGTGCAGTACTTATTCTACAGTGCCACACCAAGACTTGGCAGCCCCTTTATAAACCTGTCATATCCTATGAACAGACCTGAAGTTTTTTATTCTGGCAAATTTGGCATGGTACTTAGAACAGGGGAAAAAAAAAATCTACAGGTTGAACCCCTGTAATGGGAGACTCAGAAGAGGTGGAGTGAACGCCTCAAGGAGCCTGATGCATGGACTGGGTTTTATTAGCCACGTACATACAAAGCGCCACAGTTGGCCATCATCTTTGTACTCAAAATCTGAGGGTTAGAGATTTGGTTATGTAATTGGTAAACTGTCTTTCTTAACAAGCTTGGATCTGTTATTTTTCCTGTTTCTGCTATCTTTACAGTTCACCATAACTTTTTAAAAAAATCAGACCTGTTCTGGTGAAGCATTCTTAGCCATGACTGAACCAGGCAGAACTTGTTCACAGCCCCTGTACCAATCTAGTTCATAACCCAGGGACTGCCTGTGAAAATGTTAGACAATAACTGACTTAATTAGGTTGGCTATTCAAAGAGACTAAAAAATTAGGGGAAAAAATCAAAATTCAAGACCGTAGTCATCTTTCAGGAAAAGAAATTATGCACATATAACCACTCTGATTTGGGGTGGACTGAATAGACCTTACATGTGATAAACTGACTCTGCTTGTGACACGTTAGTTACAGGATGGGAGTAGTAATAAGAGAGAAGATAAAGAAGGGGTACCTGTGTGTTACTTCAAAATATATGACCTGGCTCAGTGTTCCCCTATCTATCTTGTTCTTCTGCCTCCTCCTTCATTCTTGTATTGCCCTCCCCAACACCCAAACTAAACCCCCCACCCCAACCCCATTGTGGTTACCTTATATTCCATTAGTTCTTCCCTCCATTTAAGATAGTCTATTTTATCCTGACCTTCTCACCACCTGGATCTCTGTTCCTCTTCTTTCACACTGTAATTGTTTTGATCATAGACTGACCTCCCAGTTCCTCTGTTCTTATAATTTTATTCTGTTCTTGACTTCCATTGTGGACATCAGGGTGATGCTGCCATTTACATCATTCTGTAGTTGTTGTCTATTCTTGTTGGTTCTCAGTCCACAAAACTTCCTTTAGGATGTTTTTCATAGCAGGGTTGGCTTTGGCAAAATCACTTACCTTCTGTTTATCCTGGAATGTTTTGATTAACACCATATTTGATTGACAGCTTTGCTGGGTACAGGATTCTTGGGTGGCAGTTTTTTTCTTTCAGGGTTTTTTTATATATGTCTCCCCATTGTCTTCTTGCTTGCATGGTTTCTGTTGAGAAATCCAAGCTTAATCTGATTTGCCTGCCTTTGTATGTTACATTTCTCTTTTCTCTAGCTGCTTTCAAGATCCTGTCCTTATCTTTGATTTTGGAGCACTTGATTATTATATGTCTTGGTGATTGTCTTTTAGGGTCTATCCATCCTGGGGTTCATTAACCTTCTTGAATGCTTATCTTTTCACTTTTCAGGATGTTAGGAAAATTTTCTTCCAGAAGCTCTTCAACTATCTCCTCTGTAGACCTGTGTGATTCTTCTAGTTCCAGAATGCCAATATTTCATTTTTCTGAATTCCTTCTCAGCCATTTCCAAAGCCTGCCCATCTTCCAGTATGGAGTGTAGGTCTACTTCCAGCTCATTTGCCTCAGTCACTTTATCATGTTTCTGGACATGTGCATATATGGTCATCTATTTCTGTTTTTGGGGCATAGTTAGGGGTTATCTGTGGCCTTAATATTTGATGGATGTGTACTTTGGTATGTTTTATGCTTTCTGATTGCCTCCAGGTAGATGTGATCAGGAAATGGGCTTCCCTTATCACTCTTCTTCCTGAGAAAATTCAAAATGCCACTGTTGGTCGCTCTAACGTAAATTAGGATTTAATTTACGGCCTAGGATTTAATTTAATTTCCTTTTTTATCTGCCTGTCCTGCTCCACAATCCCCGTTCAGGCCTTTTTTCTAGTTATAAACAGTTCAGGGCTGGCTGTGGCCGTTTGGTTTTAAGTGGAGACTGTCTCTTTAAATTTTGAGGAGATCTGTGCACATGTATAGTAGAACCCTCCGAGGGTGGGGCTGGGGTGTCCACTAGCTCAAGCACCCCTACAGTCACCAGAATTGAAGTGTGCAGACAGCAAGGGACCAATGAACAGATACCAAAAGAAAAGAGTGTCCACACCTTTATCTCAGCGGTTCTGCCAGGCATCTGTGGCCGCTCAGATCCTTCCCCTGCTTGGTCTCACCCAAGATGGCGGCTCCTGGAGCAGCTGAGCGTCTCAAATTAGAAAGCAATGGATTTCTTGCTTCTGCTACAAATTCCCCCAGCTGTAAGCCTTCCAACCTTCTAAATATTCCTTTATATGTGGTTCTGAGCCTGCTTGGTCCGGTATTCTATGTTGTTGCTGACGGAGCTCCGTACTGCACTTCCACCTGATCCACCATTTTGTTTTTTCTCTCCTCCTGCAGAGGTTTTAAAACACCTTGGAAACCCTATGCAGGGTCACTATGTATAGAAACCAACTTGACAGCACTTAACAAGAACAAAAACAACAAGGGCAAAGTAAAAATTTTCAGACAGGCAAACCAAATAAATGAATGTAATTAATTCTAGGGGTGGTTTGATTTAGCTGGCATTACACAAGTCCTGATGTAGCGTAGTGGTTATGAGTTGGGCTGCCAACCTCAAGGTCAGCAATTTGAAACTACCAGCTGTTCCACGGGAGAAAGATGAGGCGTTCTGCTCCTGTAAAGATTTACAGCCTCAGAAACCCTGTGCAGAGTCACTATGAGTCGGAACTGACTCCACAGTACTTAACAACAACAACACAAGTCCTGATGTGGAGCCATAGTATAAGCACTTGACCTCAAGGTTGGTTTGAACTGTAAGGTTGGTGGTTCAAACTCCCAAGCTGCTCCTTGGAAACCCTACAGTCGCTATGAGTCAGAACCAACTCAACAGCACTTAACAACAGGACAGACACCAACATTAAGAGTTCAAGCTCAAGTCAAAGGCCTAATTAGATCCCCAATTCCTTTACACTTAAGCCTACAGCAAATATCAAACCTCACAAAGAAACAACAAAAAAATTTAAGTGTGCTGGAGGAATACAGTGACTATATGCCTTGGTTTGTCCAGGCATATAATTTGCTATCTCAGTATAATTACGAGCGCTATTTCCTTTCATTCTTAGAAGAATCCAAGTTTGTCAATATATGAACATCCTGTAGATAAGACATTTACATTATACTTCGAGTGTTATTTCAATATTTAAAAGGACTCAAATGTCTTGCTACATCATTTTATGTTCAGATAAAAGTGCCTGAATATGTTAATAAAATATAAATATATTAAGGTGTAATGTTAGGTACTAAAGATGGAATCAGTTCTACTTTCTAACACAAGGGATGAGAATTTTCTTATGGCAATGGGTTAAAGATGCTAACACTTTTTTAGGTCTACACTGAGTTACCAACATGTCATGTTATCTCTCTTTGGATATTGGCCACCACCACCACCCCACCCCACCCCGCCCAAAAAAAGAATAATCAAAAACACAAAATTCACCATGTATCAAATGAGCAGATAATAAATTATGAATTATTATTACTTTGCTAACCTCTCCCCCCACATTCAATTTATCCTTTAAAATTTTTTTCTATGCAAGCAAAAAATGACCTGTTATTTTAATGTGCTAACAAGGGAAAGTTTTAACATTTTCAAAAAGGTGCAAGATTAGACAGTATCTAGTAAGAACTCTTAGATGTCCGTCTATAGGTCTTTTGTCTGGTACATTCTGTTTCTTTCTGAAATAGCCCAGTGCGTATTTTATTACCCACTATTCAGACTTTTACTAAATCCCTGGTTTACACCGGATCTTTTCCTTTGTCTATGTGTTAGCTAGTATCCCTAGTATGGAGTCTAATTCTCCAGTTTAATTTTTCCACAGAATAAACTGATACCTTAAAGGGGTGAGTGAAAATCAGGCTACATTTATTAATTAGCATTCTAGAGTCTCTTTCCCCACCCTCTCCTACACCATCACCATCAATTCATGAATTCTTTTTTATATTCAATGTGTTCTAAGTCATCACCATTATTCATTTGGAAGCTCAATAAATCTGCATTTGTTAATATTTTTACATTATACTAGATACTGCAACATTTCTGACCAATATGAGAGCCACAAGTTAATGTGACTGTTCAATTTTAGCATAAATAAAATACAAAAAGCAAATGAGCAGAAAAATGGCTTTCTCTTATGAACAGAACTGCGTCCCCTAAAAATATGTATTGAAATACTAACCCCCACACAGGCAGTTCCTGATGTGGCACTGTGGGTTAATGTGCTGGACTGCAAGATCGGTTTGAACTGCAAGGTCAGCAGTTCAAGCTCATCAGCCACTCCTTGGACACTCTATACAGGGTTGATATAAATCGGAACAGACTCAATGGCACTTAACAGCAATAACACATAGGCAGTTCACAGATTATGAACGCGTTTCATTTCTATTATCAGTCTAAGTCTAATTTGAATGTAAGTAAGAACAGAATTCGTATCCCAATGTCAGTTGGGTCCAATGTTTGCCTTAGTATATAGTATACTTTTCTATGATTAAAAAAAATGCAACACTTAGCATGTTGTTGTTGTTAAGTGTTGTTAAGTGTCGTAGATGCCGTTCTGACTCGTAGTGACCCTGTACAGGGTTTCCAAGGGTGTCAATCTTTATGGGAGTAGAAAGCCTCATTTTTCTCCCACGGAGCGGCTGGTAGTTTCGAACCGCTGACGTTAAGGTTCGCAGCCCGATTCGTAACCACTACGCTACCAGAGCTCCTTTAGCATGTTGTTGTTACGTCGATTCCGACTCATGGCGACCCTGTATAGGGTTTCCAAGGAGCAGGTGGTTGAGCTTGAACCACCGACCTTGCAGTTCAAATGACTTTGCAGTCTGATGCATTAGCCCACAGCACCACACCAGGACTCCAACTTTAGCATAGTACAGTAATAATAACAATGTTTTGATGTACTTGGCAAAGTATCGCCTATTTGTTATTATGAACCACTACAAGTACCTCAAAATTGTAATACAACAGATGTTATGAAGGGTGGTCCATATCTACAAGTTGTACGTAAATCTATAGTTTGTAACCCAGTGACTGTCTGTATCTAATAAATATGAGTGTATCCAGAAATAGAGGCTTCTTTTGTTGTATTAATGTGGCCATACCAGCATAGGGTTGATCTTAAAACCTAATTGCTTCTGATATAAGGAAAATCAACACTGAGCCACACATTTCAATAAAGGCACTAAGGGAAACACCAGAGATCACTGCAAACACCAGAAATTAGGAGAGAGGCTCACAAAAGGAATCAACATAGCTAAGACCCTGATTTGAACTTTTAACCTTCAGAACTGTGAGAAAATAAAGCTTCTGCCCTTTAAAGCCACTCACTTGTGGTTATTTCTGTTACGGAAGCACTAGGTTAACTATGACTTTCCCTCCTGCTAAAAATAATGACACAATTGTTGTTGAGTGTCCAGTCAGTTCCAATTCACAACAACCCTGTATAGATAGGGTTTCCAAGGACCTGTGGGTAGTGCTGATCCTACAGCACCACACCAGGATGCTAACTAGAACTAGATAAAACAAGAAAAAAAAACTGCAGAACCCCAAAGGAAGGGAAATATACAAAGGCTAGATAGGAAGAAAGGAGCTCTGGTAGCATAGTGGTTATGGATCAGGCTGCTAATTACACGGTCAGCAGTTTGAAACTACCAGCTGTTCTGCGGGAGAAAGATGAGGCTTTCTGCTCCCGTAAAGATTTACAGCCTTGGAAACCCTGTATAGGGTTGCTATGAGTCAGAACCGACTTCACAGCACATAACTACAGATAGGAAGAAACAAAACTAGAGAAAAACTGTAAGCTTACATCACAATAGAGCCTTATCTAACAATTGCTGTTGTTACCTGCCGTCAACTCGTTTCTGACCCATAGCAACCCTGTATAGGGTTTCCGAGGAGCGACGGTGAGCTTGAACTGCCAACCTTCTGGTTCAAATGACTCTACAGCCTGGTGCATTAACCCACAGCATCATACCAGGGCTCCACCTAACAATAGCACTAGAAAAACTTGAGAAGTCTCAAGAACTGTTAAACTTCTTTCTGGGCTTTCTTTTTTTTTGTGAGGAATGGAGTGGGTATTTTCTACTGCCCTCACTTTCTTCCAACTCCAAACCCATGATTTGTGCAGGTGTTTCCCCAAATTTTAATTTTATGCATGATATGTGAATCTACAAGCTGAAAATATGTAAAAACTGACTAGCGTTTCATGAAACCCTGAGTACTCAGCAGAAACAGTCAAAATCACTATACAGACATCCAAGGTATTTTTAATAGCTTTATATTCATGTGAAAGTAGGATGCGGAATAAAGGAAGACTGTACAAGAATTGTACAGTCATGGTTATAGTGTTGGAGAACAGTATTAAAAGTACCATGGACTGATAAGAACAAACAAATCTGTGTTGGAAAAAGTATAGCCAGAATACTTCAAGAAGCCAGGATGGCCAGACTTCATCTCTCAGACTCTGGACATAATATTATCAAGACAAACCAGTCCCTGGAGAAGTACATCATGCTTGGTAAAGTGGAGGGTCAGCCAAAAAGAGAAATCCCCAGCGGGATGATTTGGCACAGTGGAAGCGGCAATGGGCTCAAGTATAACACTGATTGTGAGTTTGGCACAGGACCAGACAGTGTTTTGTTGTGCAACCAACTCGATGGCACCTAACAACAGCAACACTACGACTCACAATCCAAGGAACACAAAAATTCCACAGAAAAAGCAACCACAATACTATTGAAATTACTCAAGGGACAGCTCCAATATACCATAATGAGAGGCCAGCAGGCACAAATACGGTGGGGTACCCATGAACTAAAAAAACAACACAACCTATAATGTTAACATAAAGTATATTAAAAATTATTAAATAAGCTTTAAAAGACTTATATAGAGATGGAGACAGAGACGATGACGTGGAGAGATGGAGCAGCTGGGGACTTTAGACCCAGAGAGGGAGAGAGGCTATGTGCTGACGACCGCGGGTGGGGGTGGGGAGCAGGCTTCCAGGGTATACCCTTTGGGTGGTTGATGATGCATGGAGAAGATTGTAACCATGACAAAGAAACGATATAGAATAGGATTAATGTAAAGCTAATGTTCTCCCATGTAAACTGTCACATAACTTACAATAAAGCATTAAAAAGAAAAGAAATCAAATGCCGTTTTGCATTAGGCAGAGAAAGTGTTGAAGAGCAAAGATGTCAGCTTAAGGACTAAGGTGCCCCTGACCCAAGCCAAGGTATTTTCAGTAACCTCATATGCATGCGAAGGAATCCTGGTGTGGCGCTGTGGGTTAATATGCCAGAGTGCAAAGTCGTTTGAACTGCAAGGTCGGTGGTTAAAGCTCACCAGTCGCTCTTCAGAAACCCTGTATAGGGTCACTATAGGTCAGATCTGACTCAACGGCACTTAACAACAACAATATATGCATGCAAAAGCTGGACAGTGAATAAGGTAGACGGTAGAAGAATTAATGCTTTTGAGTTGTGGTGTTGGAGGAGAATACTGAAAGAACCAATAGATCTGTTTTGGAAGAAGTGAAGCCAGAGTGCTCCTTGGAGGCCAAGATGGCTAAGCTTCGTCTCTCATACTTTGGACATATTGTCAGGAGGTACCAGTCGCTGAAGAAGGATATCATGTTTGGTAAGGTAGAGGGTCAGAGTAAAAGAAGACCCCTAATGAGATGGATTGGCCAAGTGGCAGCATCAATGGACTCAAGCGTGGCAACAATAGTGAGGTTGGTCCAGGATCGGACATTGTTTCGTTCTGCTGTGCATGGAGGTGCTATGAGTAGGTTCCGACTCAATGGCACCTGACAACAACAACAATCTTGCCTGGGAGTCCTGGTGTGGTGCTGTGGCTCATGTGCTGGAATGCAAAGTTGTTTGAACCGAAATGTCAGCAGTTCAAGCTCACCAGCCGCTCCTCAGAAACACTATACAGGATCGCTATGGGTTGGAATCAACTTGACGGCACTTAACAGGGTTGCTATGAATCAGAACTGACTCAGCAGCACTTAACAACAACAACCCTCCATGGAGTCCTGGTATGGCGCTGCAGGATAAGTACTGGACTGCTACCTGCAAGGTTGACAATTCAAACTCACCAGCTGCTCCTTGGAAACTATACAGCGTACTATGAGTTGAAACCCACTTGACAGCACTTAACAACCACCCTCCATATACAAAACCCCAAAGTCTCACTCCTTAATCTGGTATTGAAAGAGTTCTTCATGACAAAACATTTGTTCAACCCTACAGTCTCATTTCTCATTACCTTCTATATTCCAAATAAATAGAAAGTTCAATACCCCAAAATGTTTTATGTTTTTTTGGGGGGAAGTTTCACATATTCAGTTCCTTCATCTAAAATGTACCTCTTGTTTCTGGATTTACTAATCAACTTCCTAATTATGACTTAATTCCTATGAGTTTACCTGCCTTCTGAAAAAACATGTTAGTCTCGCAAAACACCACCACCTCCACATGAACTTGGTTATTACTGATGAACCCTGAAAGCTGGTTCTACCATAATGTATTTATCAATCAGATTTGAGTCTACAAGGCCAAAAATCATGCCATAAACGGTAACATATTAGAGGTAATGCAGCCTCTCCCATTCTCTTAAAAAATGACTACACCCTATCCACATTCTCAACTACTCTGCAGTGTTGTTGTTAAGTGCTTCAGAATCAACTCAGTGATCCTGTATAGGGTTTCCGAAGAGCAGCTGGTGGGTTTGAACTGGCGGCCTTGTTCACAATCCATCCAATGTTTATAATCCTGCAGGGTTACGTGATTGAATATCCTTATATAGTTTATCACAATTATTCCTCAGCCTTCTACACGTCCTTATCACCCAGGTTCACCAATACTAGCTTTAGTTTTCTACATGCCATTTCCTACTCCACGACCATGAGTTGCCATTTCCTAGTAAAGTATTCTGATCAATTCTCAGTCCCATTTCCACTTCTACTTAACTGTGTTAAATTTCTTGTTTCACTGCAACTAACCCAACAACCAAACTGATCCACAGGTTTTAGGGTATATCTTTTTCTATTCTATGTTATACCCTGTTGCCAAAATAACCTTATATTCCACTTCTGGGCATATTAATCCCCTGATAAACAACAATAAAACAATCAATGACTTGTTAAAGAATAAACTTCAAGTTCTCCAGAATCAGACTCTAAACTACATCTTCCAACTGATGTAGTGTTAAAGATCCCCTCAGTCATCAAAGCAGTAAGGCCCGAGTTGGGGAAGAATCCATTTTCCCCACTGTACCATACAAATATTCTTATATTCTGTAATGTCATAAAACAGAAAGGGTTGAGAAGAACTATTGTCTAAGTAACAGTTACCTGACCTTTCAACCTTATTCCTATTCCCATTCATACACCAGTAGGAAGAGCACGGAGCAACAATGAGGTGCCTCCCAAATACTTAAAATATATATTGCATTTTAAGAAATAATATATACAAACATTCATTATGTTAGATACTAGGTTTATAGCAGGTATTCAGGGAAAAGCGGGGGAAGAGGAGAGGAATCACTGGCAATATCTCTAACATGTAGCGCTTTAGGATAAGCAGTGGACTGGTTAACTGCAAGGTTTGCAGTTCAAACCTACCAGCTATTCCTTGGAAACACTATACAGGGTAGATGTAAGAACTCACTGGCACTTAAAAATATTCACATCAGAAGGTACTAGGGCTTAGGGCCCATGAACATGGTCTTCCAAAAATTAAGGCAGGATAGCACCAGCATTGGGAGTTAACTGCCATCTAGTGTTACCATCTAGTGGTAACTCCATGTATTACAAAGTAAAACTGCTCCATAGGATTTCCTTGGTTGGAGGAGTGGCTGCTAACTTCAAGGTCAGCTGGTTCGAAACTACCAGCAGTTTCGCGGGAGAAAGATGAGGCTTTCTGTTCCTGCAAACACTTACAGCCTTGGCAACCTTATTCAAGGTCGTTATTGAGTCAGAACTGACTCCACGGTACACTACCGCCACCACCACCAATCTTTATGTGGTATCCTGATGTGGCACTGTAGGATAAGCACTCAACTGCAAGGTCAGTTTGAACCGCAACGTTGCCAGTTCAAACTCGGCAGCTGCTCCTCGGAAACCCTATACAATCTTTAGGGAGGAGTCCTGGTGTGGTGCTGTATATAAGCACTGGACTGCTAATCACAAGTCTAACAGTTAAAATCCAACCACCACTCCTTGGAAATCCTAGCCTCACTGAGTTGGAACCAATTCGATAGCTCTTAATAATCAATTTAATGGAAGCAGTTTGCCAGGCCTTTCTTCATACAGCTGTTTGGTAGGTTTAAAACCTCCAACCTTCAGGTTAACTGAGGATCACAAACCATTTGACCACTAGACTCCCAAAGTGTGGGAGTAACTAACCATAAAGATTATCCAATTAACATCTCTTGATTGTTGTGTTTAGCAGGCAATCTTCTAATGCTAATTTAGTTCCTCATGTAAATTTGTTTACAAAGGCCATGACTCTTCCTAATTTATAATTCCTGCAGTTCCTCTTTTAAGTGTGCAAACAAATTAGATTTGTCCTACCTAACAATCCTGACTTGAGGGGAGAAAAATGTTCTTGAGTCTTCATATCAGTTTTATCTAATGAAATTTATACAACGCTTGTGGTGGTAGTGTGTCCGGTTCTGACTCACAGCAACCCTGCATAAAGTTTCCAAGGCTGTAAATCTTTAAGGGAGCAAAAAGCTTCATCTTTTCTTCAGGGGAACAGCTGGTAGTTTCAAACTGTTGACCCTGAAGTTAGCAGCCCAACTCGTAACCACTATGCTACTAGAGCTCCTTACTACTCTGGAACCCCTTTTTAAAATTAAATATGCCTTCCTGGAAGACAGGTGATTTAAGATTATCAGCATTAGTATTTATTAGTAGTATAAAAACTACCTCCTATAAAGTGTTCAAACTTGAGATTTGAGTCTAAAAAGGCCTAAAACTCACAGGTAGCTGGAATGTTTGCTGTAACAGTTAATTTTCTATGTCAATTTGACTAGAAACAGCGCTCAGTTGTTTCGTAAAACACTAGTCTAGTTGACGTTAAAAAGCAAGCATACAGATAGCTTCAAGTGAAACAAATTACCTTCCATAATATAAGTGCACTTCAATCAGCTGAAAACCCCAAGTGTACAAAGGAAATTTCTCCCTAGGGTGAGTTCTGTCTCCAGACTATAAAAGGGACATTTTGCAAGAACATTATCACTTTTCACTTCATCTAACCTATAAATTTGAGACTTGGCAGCCCTTCACAATTGTACAAGTCAACTTCTTTTTAGAACAATGCCTTCATCTATGTATATACTACTGGTTCTGTATGTCAGAGAATTAATATGAACTCTTCAAAGATTGTATAGCTCTGAAGATACAATGCGCTGGACTGCAAGGTCAGTCTGAACCACAAGATCAGCAGTTCAAACCCACCTGTCGCTCCTCAGAAACCCTCCACAGGATCCCTATGGGTCAGAACTGACTCGACGACATTTAATAATAAAATAATAAAAACCTCAAAAACTGTAAGCTCCAAAAGGTATAAACCACTGTGGTTACAGTGAAATAACAACAGACAAGCCCAAGAGTAATCCACGCAATCAAGTGGTTATTTTTGTGGTAAAAAAACCACCAATGAGCTAAAATCCAAAAGACAAACAGGCAAAGGGAAAAAAGCAGGTGAAATTTTTAAAAAGCCAAGAATCTCATAAAAAGAGAAAAGGCCGTATCTCCCTGCCCTCAAAATTTCTAAACCCTTTCTCCTGGTATGTAAAGTCTGTAGTTGCTACCAGAACTAAGGTAAAATGATTACTAACTAATTACAGTAGTATTTCCATCAACATATGCTAAATCACTGCTGCTTTATAAGAGATAAGAAGGTTCTTTGGTGGGCAAAACAAACTCCAAAACACCTTTCTAATAAACATGATTATCAAAAGATTTGGCAGTTAGGTAGGCTGTTTTGTTATCTTGATATAAAAAGTATTTTTTTGTTATCTGTAGAAAAAGGGCTGTAGAAGAAATGGTGTTCCGTGGAAGCAAGTCTCACCATCCTTGCAAGAAACCTAAGTTCGATTCCCAGCCAATGTATCTCATGAGCAACCACTACCCAGCTATCATTGGAGACTTGCATGTCGCTACGATGCTGAACAGGTTTCAGTGGCACTTCCGGACTAAGACGAGAGAAAGAAAGGCTTGGTGATGTAGTTCTGACAAAGACCATCTGCAATTCATCATGGGGATGGTGCAGAACTGAGCAGCACTCTGCTCTACTGAGCATCATGTCACCATGAGTTGAGGACCTATTTGACAGCAACTAACAACAATGGCAACATAAAGAGTATCACTTGTGTCTTTTTACTTCCCAGAGATATCCAACAGATACGTATTTGACTCTACTAGCCTGGGAGTAATTTGAGGAGAGATTTAGTCTAATGATTTGATTTTCTTCTAATATTTAAGCTCTGGTAGCGTAGTGGTTACGAATTGGACTGCGAACCACAAGGTCAGCAGTTTGAAACTACCAGCTGTTCCATGGGAGAAAGATGAGGCTTTCTGCTCCCATAAAGATTTACAGCCTTGAAAACCCTGTACAGGGTCACTATGAGTCGGAACCGACTCCACGGCACATAACAACAGCAACATCTAAGCAAGGAGCCCCGATGGCATAGTGGATTAAACACTGGGAGGCTAACCACAAGGTCAGCAATTTAAACTCATCATGAGGGTTGTCTGCTCCCATAAAGATTTAGTCTCGGAAACCTGATGGAGCAGTTCTGTTCTGTTCTATATAGGGCAGCTATAAGTTGGAATCTACTTGATGGCAGTGAATTTTCCATCTAAACACAATAGTTGAATAGATCATAAAACAAATTTGTGGAATAAACACTGCAATCTATACATTTTAATCTAAAACTTAGCCAAAGCAGACTTCCCCCATCTTTGTCTTCCTAATTCAAAATGTTTCTCTCCTGACCCTTTCTCTATCTAAACAAGATTTTCTCAAGTTTATTTTTCTACCAAAAATATCCAAAATCAACATGGCAGGTACGAAGGAAGACCCAGGAGTGGGGTGTGGGGTGGGGAATAAATCCAGGGAACGAAATTCTAGATGAGTAGTATAACCCTGGTGGCACAGTGGTTCAGCACTTGGCTACTTCCAGACTGTGGGCAATGTGAAAACACCAGATGTGGCAGTCTGCTTCCATAAAGAACACAGTCTTAAAAACCCTGTTGTTGTTAAGTGCTGTCGAGTCGGTGCCGACCCATAGCGACCCTGTACAGGATTTCCGAGGCTGTAAATCTTTAGGGGAGCAGAACGCCTCATCTTTCTCCCACAGAGCAGCTGGTAGTTTCGAACTGCTGACCTTAAGGTTCACATCCCGATTCGTAACCACTACGCTACCAGAGCTCCTTTAAAAACCCTGTCCTACAGAGTCAATATATGTCAGAATCTACTCAAGGGTCATGGGTTTTAACATCACTAAGAGTTATATGGGAAGTAAAAAGTTTAATCTGAAGATTACCACATGACTACTTAGAAAATAAAGTGCTTCATACCACAGTGTTGAACATTCGGATTTCCCACCTTCCTTAGGCAGACACCTAATTATAGCCAATACCGTACCAATGAGGTACAACTGTAATTCCATAACAATCTGTTATCGTTAATAATGTGCTTGGCTAGAGAGGGTGAGGGAAAATGGGCTCATTTCTTAATCACTGCTGGTGGTAGTGAAAACAATTTTTCCAAAAGGGGACTATCTGGAAGAAGTGAATACTCTGATTTGGCAATTACATTATCCAAAGTAAATCCCAGCACACAGTATGAAAAAAGGATGCTCTTTCTAGTACTGATGTTAATGGGGGGGGGAAAAAGAAGTTGCTTACAACTTAAATGTCCAGTTGTAGTTAAGAGCCATTGAGTAGCGGCCCTATGTACAACAGAATGAAACATTGACCAGACATACACTATATTCACAATTGTTGTACTTGAGCCCACTGCTGCTGCCACTGTGCCAGCCCATCTAGCATTGGGAGGTGCTTCCTCTTTTTCTCTGACTCTCCCAACTTTACCAAGCATGATGTCCTTCTCCAGGGATTGTTCCCTCCTGATAACATGTATGAAGTAAGAGTGATGAAGTCTGGCCATCCTCACTTCTAAGAAGCATTCTGACTGTACTTCTTCCAACACAGATTAGTTTCTCTGGCAATCCATATTACTTGCAACATTCTTCTCCAATACTAGAGCTCACATGTATCAATTCTTCTATGGTCCTTCCATTTTCAGTGCTCAATTTTTACATGCATATGAGGTTACTGAAAATACCATGGCTTGGGTAAGGTGCACCTTAGTCTGCAAACTGGTACCTTTGTTCTTGAACATTTTTAAAGAGTTCCTATGCAGCAGATTTGCCTAACGTAATATATGGTTTGATTTCCTGACCTGCTTCCTTGAGTGTTGATTGTGGATTCAAGCAAAATGAAGTCTATGGTAACTTCAATGGTTTTTTTTTTTTTTTTTTTTAAATGTTTTATTGTGAATTATGTGATAGTTTACATGGGAGAACATTAGTTTTACATTCATTCTATCGTATATCTTCTCATTGCCATGGTTACAATCCCCTCCATGCAATCCTTCCCCCGTATACCCCAGGTCTTCAGCACACAGTTGCTCTCCCTCTCTGGATCTAAAGTCTCCAGCCGCTCCATCGCTCCAAGTCATCATCTCTGGCTCCATCATTTCAGGCATCACTGCTTCTCTGGGTAGGGTCCTGCTCTCTGCTCTTCTCCCTTGATGGTCCTAGGGACCTCTGCTCCTAGACTGAAAAGTTAATCACTCCCCTCCTTGCTATAAAACATCTACCTTTACATTTCCAACCCTCACAATCAGTCCTGATAACAATTATTCACTATTGTATCACAAGAGACCCCTCTGCATTTCATTGCATCAGCCCCGCCTAGTCAGACTGAATACTACTCACTGGAGATTCTACCTTCCGCCAGGCCCTCTGGCTCTAGGTTCCCAACTTCAATCGTTTCTGTTTGTCATGATGTTACTTATTGGTCCACTGGTGAGGATTTTCTTTTTTTTTTTTTTTGGCATTAAGGTGAAACCCATATGAAGGTGGTGGTCTTTGATCTTCATCAGCAAGTCATTAAATTATATCATTTGCACATCAAATGTTGTTAATGACTCTTTCTTTAATCCTGATGCCATGTTTTTCTTCAAAAACCCAGTTTCTCAGACTATTTGCTCAGCATAAGATTGGAAAAGTATACAACCCTGGAAACACACCTTTCCTGATTTTAAACCATTCAGCATCCCCTTGTTCTGTTAAAGCAACTAACTGCCTTTTGGTCTGGGTACAGGTTCTCATGAGCACAATTCAATGTTTGGAATACCCATTCACAATGTTATCCATAGTTTGTTATGATACAATAGGCGATTGGTTAAATTATGGAATGTGATAGTTAAGGCTCTGTGTCAATTTGACTAGGTTAGGATTCTCTGAGTTTCCTAGGCTGCAACCTTTAAGAAGCAGACCTTCAGGTTGCTCCTAGATTGGCTAATGGGCTTGACTGTCTAACCTTTTGTTGAAACATAGTGAATATATAGTGTATTGTTGCTGTTAGACTCCTGGTGTGACACTGTAGGATTAGCACTAGACCGTGAGCCACAAAGACGGTAGCTGAAGCCCGCCAGCTGCTTCTTGGAAACCCTATACAGGGGAGGGGGTTCGCTGAGTTGGAACCAACTCGAGGGCATCTGACAATAATAATTGTTGCTGTTAGATGCTATCGAGTAATCTCCAACTCACAATGATTTCATGTTTAACACAAAAGAAATGTTGACCAGTCCTGTGCCATTCTCAGTTGTTGGTATGATTGAGCCTGTGTTGCAGCTACTGTCAATCTCTTATTGGGACTTTCTTTTTTCACTGACCCTCTACTCTAACAAACATGATGTCCTTTTCTAGTGACTACCTATTCTGATGTGTCCAATGTAAGTGAGATGAAGTCTCATTATCCTTTCTTTTAAGGAGCATTCTTTGTTGTACTGAGGCTGTAAATCTTTAAGGGAGAAGAAAGCTTATCTTTCTCCCACAGAGCAACTGGTGGATTCAAACTGCTAACTTTTGGGTTAGCAGCCCAATGTGTAACCCACTACATTATCAAGGCTACTTCTAAGGGCTGGATGTTTGTGTGCCTTCAAGTTAGTTCCAACTCACATCGACCCTGTAGTGGGTATCTGAGGAATGGCTGGTGAGTTTGAACTGACGACCCTGCAGCCAATGCATCATCCCACAGCTCCACACCAGGATTCTTCTCCTTCGGAGCCCACGGTATAATTCAACATTATTCACCGACAATCACAGTTCAAACATGTCGTCATTTCTTTGATCTTCCTTTTTCATTGTCAAGCTCTCTCATGCTGGACAATGAAAAATACTATGGTTTAGGTCAGGCATACCTTAGTCCAAAAAGTTTGCTTTTTAAGAGGTGTTTTAAAACAGTGTATAATATATAGGAAATGCTCACTAAATGTTAGTTACTAGCTATTATTTTAACTGTAAGCCCATAAAGCAAGTACCATGATAATTTATAGACGAAGAGCAGCTGAGAGATTAAAAAAACTTGCCCATTGTCACAAAACTAGACGCTAATGAAGCAATGATTCAAAATTGCTATTTCTAAAGCCCATATTTTTTTCATTATGCCAATAAAATCACATTCTGATTTATTAACTATCAAGACTAATAATTCACCAAAGATGACATTCAAATAAGCACCAAATACTTTGAAAAAAAAAAGCTCAGCGTCACAAGCCACCAGAGATACCTATATCATGCTATTGTTGTGTGCCATCGAATCAATTCCAATTTATAGTGACCCTGTATAAGGTTTCCACGAGGAGCTGGTAAGTTTGAACCGCCAATCTTGTGGCACCAGTCCAGTGCTTAGCCTAAAGCATCACACCAGGGCTCAGAACTACCATTCCATTCCTGGGTACAAACCCCAAAGACTTATGAGCAGAAACTCAAAAGAAGACTCTTGTACACACCAATGGTTCACCGCAGTATTCACAATACTTAAAAAAGAGAAACAATTGAAATGTCTACCAACAGATGAATGAATAAATTAACAAAATGAAGTATATACAATGGAATACTTCTCAGTCAGTAGGAAAAATGAAGTCTTGATGGTGCATGAAGACATTCAGATAGAAATAAGCCAATTACAAAGACATATATGACCTCATTTATAAAAGGTAAGAAAAGGCAAATATATAGAGACCACAGTTTATTAGTTACAAGGCAGAAGAAATGGGGGCAGGTAGGTTTAACAGGGATGGAAAAAACCAAACTGATTAAGGGCAGGGTTGCACAGCTGATTATTTTAACAGTTGTCATTAACTTGTACACCATAAAAAATTAAGTGTATAAAGTAGTGTTATAAGTGAGCAGCAATTTTCTGAGACCAGAAAACTCACCCTTGTGGACCAAAATTTAACCAAGCAGTAGACGGGTGGGTATACAGTGAGGACAACCACTCCTGCTCACCAAGAAATGGCCAACCATTCAAGATCAAATGGACAACATTTATTTAAGGACAAAGTTTAGAAAGGTTGGGAAGGAAGATGGAAGGGAAATAAGAACCACAGGGAGGAAGTGGGATAAGTGATGTTACATGGAGGTGACTGCAATCAATGAGATGAAACAAAATATATGATTTGTTGAATGTAAAACTGATGATCTGCTCTGTAAACCTTCACTCAGTTCACAATAAAATTCCAAATAAATTTTTTAAAGTAGTGTGATAGACATATATTTATGAAAATCACACACACACACACACAAACTGCAGCTGTTGAGGTTGCTTATATACAATCAAACACCACATGGAGTTTAGTTTCTTAGTTCGGAGGTTTAGGGTAATGGTACCATTGGACATCCAGTCAACTGGCCTAACATTTTTAGTGCTTCTGTTCTACTCTTCCTTTGTTGCTAGTGCTAGAAGTCTTAAAATATTTCAAGTGGCCGCCCCCAGCTCTAGACACTTGGAGGAAAAGGATATAGAAGGTGTGGCTAATTATCTCCATGAACACAACTGCCTCCTCCTTTCCAATAAGTCCAGAAGAACAGGATGGTGACCAGCTACTATTAACGAACTTTTGGTCAAAGATTTCATAGAAGAATCGGATCAACAGGAGAAAATGCAAAATTTATTTTCAAATTCTCATGGTGCCAAGGAAAATGGATAAAACTGTTACTATTGCCCTCAGATAATCTTTAAACCAAAATTATTCCCCGAAGTCATTTTAAAACCAAACAGTTGAGCTTAACTAGTAAAAAAAGGTCTGCCTTGAGCATTATGCTCTTTTAAGATCTATGTGATTAGACAGGAACCACAGGGGGCAGTGAGTTTGTTGGTGGGAGAGGAACAATTCAGAAAAGGAGGATGAAAATCGTTGTACAACTTTAAGAATGTAATCATTATCACTAAATTATATATGTAGAAACTGTTCAGTTGGTGTAGCTTTGCTGTATATAGCCTCAACAACGAAATAAAATGAAATCTAGATTTAAAAAGGCTTCTGGAGCAAGTTGGCAAAGCAGATAGATATGCTGAACAGACACTGAAACAAGGTCTAGAGACCAAACAGATGGTGATCCTAGAAATCCTGAGGTTTAGAGAATAAGATAGAGAGGTGGTTTGAGTTATGATTGGGAGAGGAAACAGTAGGAATAGGGAGAGAGAAGACTGGCCTGGAGCAGCCTGAAGGCACAGGACATTCAGTGGAGCAATTGTGCCCATTCATCCCACTCACACCTGTATCTCCTGTGGCTCTATCCACCGGGCAAGCGCCAATACTCACTTCTGTATCATGTCATCTGATCAATGATAATCATCAGCCAACATCAGACAGACCTGCACTGAGCTACAACAGGAGCAGGAAACCACACACACACTTCTAGTCTCTATCACATCCACTAGGACACAGGTAGACTCCTGGTATGGGGCTGTAGGCTCATCACTGGATTGCAAACCACATGCTTGGCAGTTCAAACCCACCATCTGCTCCTTGGAAACCCTATGCAGGGTCTTTATGAGTCAGAACACACTCAATGGCACTTAACAACAAGGAGACAGGTGGTCAGTGTGTGAGAACAAACTAACATACAATCATCAACTAAATATAAATACGACACCACAGCAATGTCTTTTTTACCCAACCAAAACAAATTTAATAATCACTATTTTTGCTACCCATCATCCTAATTGGGCTCTGTTGACAATGCTCCTGCTGACCAGCAATGAAACAGGCTGGTCTGAGATACGACATGGGAGGAAACAGCAAGCATCCATGGACAAAAATCTGAATGGGACCCTTGCCCCAGTCAAGGCAATTCCTCTAGCTGACACAAATTGAAATCTAAATGGGCCTGCCACAACTGGAGCACTATAAAAGGTGCATTCCCAGAGGTCTGAAAAAGGGAGTTTCTAAACAAAAAAACTTGAACATGGTACAGACAGAAGCCAAGTAAGGACCCCTCTGAATTCTTTGAATGAATCTACCAGGCTTACTGTAAGTACACAGGCCTTGACCCTGAGAACTTAGCAAATATCCAAATGATTAACATGACTTTTATCTCTCAAAGTGCCTTGGATATTAAAAAGAAACGGAAGAAATACGACAGGGCAATTGGCATGAATCCATCCCAGCTGGTGATCATCAACTTCCAGGTATTTAACAGCCGAGAGCACAAGAAATCTCAGGCCCTGTCTTCCTAAAAGACCACTAGAGGTAAGCCCCACAGCAATGTCTTGCAGACAACAATTTCCATTTACATGAAAAAATGGGGCTGAGTACCTCAAACAAGTGACCAAAATACAGTGTCAGAAAATGTCAGAAATCATTTCCAAACTACCTGATAAAAAAAGAATTTGAACTTGAAGACAGATCTCACAGTATTCATCTGCTAGAGAAACAATCAGAAAAAAAAAGAGCAAAAAATTCCAAAGAAAGTCTAAGGTTTATGTGACACACCATCCATCAAGAGGAATTCCAGAACAGGAAGAGAATAAAAAAAGCACCCACAAGAGAAAACTGCCCCAAGAGTGGTTAAAAGAAAGCTTCCCTAACATGAAAGGTGAGTAGATAAACATTCAAGAAGTTGAACAAACTTCAAACAGGACAGACCCCAGAAGGATAAATACGACATACTAGAATTAAAATTTTTAAACGAAAGACAAGTAAAGAATCTTGAGAGTAGCTCAGAAAAAATGAAAAGTTACCTACAAAGGAGAACTTACGGGACTAAGCGCTGATTTCTCAGCAGAAACCATACAAGCAAAATACAGTGGGATGATATATGTAATTGCCAACCAAGAACCAGCAAAACTGTCCATCAAAAATTACAACAGAATTAGGACATTTACAGATAAACAGAAAGTAAAAGAATTTGCTAAAACTAGACCAACCCAATTAACTTAACATAGTTCACAAAGACAATGCTCTGTATCCTGCTTGGGTGAGCAGTGTCTGTGATTTTGAAAGCTCATGTGTGGCTATCGAAGATGCAGCTATTGTTCTTTGCATGTGCGGAAGAAAAAAGAGTGATTAAGAAATGAAGAAGCTTGGGATCAATTAGTTCAATGGACTAATGGAACACGTGAACATCAGTCTCCACGACCACTGCTCCAAAGCGATCACATTAGAGAGCACAGAGAGTGGGTGAAAATGTGAACCAAAACTCTAAATTATTTAAAAAAGAAAAACAACCAACAAAAAATGGGTTTACTGTGATGAGGGAACCTGAGACTATGGCCCTCAACTACCCTTCAGGTCTGGAAAGGAACTCACCCTAGTGGCCCAACTTTCAGACAAGAGGTGGAAATTTTTATGGAGGGGGTGGTGATAACACTATCAAGGTATATTATACTCATCAAAGAATGGTTAAAAAAAAAAAAAAAAGGCCACATTTTTCTAAGGACAGAGTTAATCAATAGCAAGGTGGGTGGAATGCCCATAGGAACCATAGGGAGGAAGGTGCATAACTGTAGTATGGAAGGGATGGAATATGGAAATGAAGAAAATGTAGTTTGTTGAATGTAAATCTTGTCTGTAAATCTTTCCTCAATTCACAATAAAAAGTAAAAAAGAAAAACAAAAAACCTAAACCAATCAGGCCAACCTTACAAACAATACTAAAGGGAGTTCTTTGAACCGAGAATCAAACAATGGTGGCAGTGGTGGTTATGTGCTGTGGAGTCGGTTCCAACTCATAGTGACCCTGTACAGGGTTTCCAAGGCTATAAATCTTTACGGGAGCAGAAAGCCTCATCTTTCTCCCACGGAACAGCTGGTAGTTTCAAACTGCTGGATAATCAACTATAGCAGACAACAATCTGAGATTAAGATAAATGACAGTATCATTCAGAACTCAACTCAAGATTAGTTGTTGTTGCTGTTGTTAAGTACCAAAAGAGTTGGTTCCAACGCATCTTGATTTGTGCTACTAGGGTTTCTAAGGAGCAGCTGCTGGGTTTAAACATTGTGCGATCTTGTGGTTAGCAGTCTAGTTAGTGCTTATCCTATAGTGCCACAGCAGGGTTTCCAGATACATAAGTATTTAAGTAAAACAAACCTACAAGATTGAATATATAAACCCCCACAAAGTAGAGATAATACAGTTACAGAACTTTCAAATGAAGAAGAAATCAAGTAGACTTCAAGGAAAACAAAACCTAACTGCAACCCTAAAACTAGACCAATCCTTAGCCCTAGCCCAAACCCTAACACCAATCCTAGTTCTAATCATAACCCTAACACTAGAGTAAGCTCTAGGCATAGCCTAGACCTAAGCTTAGTCCTAACCTGAACTCCTACTCCTCACAAAATGAGTCTTACTTCAAAATAATAACCAGCATAAGAGTCAAATTTTCATTAAGATATTAATCGAACTTAGAAACTTAACTAAATTCAAGCTTATTACTGGATTAAGATTATAGCTTTTACGAAAGGACAACTTTCAGAGATTCTCTATGTACTACTTTAAGTGACTGTATTTAAAAACCCATTAGACCACCTCAGTTTTTATGCATTATACTAAAACAGGCTCTCTAAACTAGACTACTAAAAGCCTGTTAATACAAGAGAAGATAATACAGAGTTATTGAGACAAAGGTTATCTTGTATAAATATTGTTTGCTTGCATAGCTTTGCACATGCAATATGTAAAAATGGATTTTTGTTCCTTAGTCCCAGAGAGGCTTTGTGAACCCTCTGATTTCTTTGCTCATATTTCCAAGTTTTTAATGACTTCAAGACATCTTACACACTATCTTAACCACTACACAGTTGTACACCTAACTTATTTACTAATCTTTTCCATTTAAATTTTGCTCTCTTCAACACACTTTGTGAATTAAGATCACCAATGACCTACGCATCACCTTTAAGTCATTAGTCTTTTTAGCATTTCATCTATTGTTCAAAACATGTTTTTCAATCTAGACTCTTAAAATTAATTTTAGAGTTGGAAGAAAGTCCGAGTAGAGGTGGAATGTCTTGGACCTCTATATTTTATAGCCCCAAGCCATTAGAATTGAGTGACATTTAGATATTTAGCACAATCCTCTTAACTTTACAAACAGAGATACAGACGATAAATTGGCAAAACCTTCTCTAACTTCTTTCATTTATGAAGACTTCAGTCGTGGCCATTTTGACTTTCTTCTTTATCTTTGCTCTTTATAGTTTTCATTTGGATTTTAGTTCTTATTCTGCCTTCAAAGTTCTCTCATTATAGTGACTATCAAAAAGGTTGAGGACTTTCTACCATGTTCATTTGGAACAATGCCCCAAATAATGTGACCCCTAACCTACTTTCTGTAAGAGAAAGAAGAGGTTGAGAATCTGTACTAGTTTGGATCAAAATTTTGGCTATACTCCATGTCACTTTTACTAGTCTTATAACTATGTCAGTTTCATCTGCTTCCTCCCATCAAGTTCTCCTTCCCCAACACAAACAAAAACCATTTCAACAACTCATGTTCAGAAACTTTGAAAAATTCCACTCTTTTCTCATTGTTTAAATACTCTATTAATGCACTAATATGAAAAGGCGTCAAAAAGTTCATGAAAAAATGGAATTAAGACACAATGAAATTTTTCCATAAACTTTTTGAAGCCCTTTCATATATGAATTAGCGACTCTTTCTCACTAACCTACACTACAGTTCAGATCACAGAGTAGAAACTGTCTCTATAAATTCTATGACCACCATTCTAAAATCGTCAATATTTCCCCACTGCCAACCAAAGGGGAAAACCGTACTCTTGCCTTCCCTTATAAATTGCAGGTCCTACTTCTAGGTTTTCCTTACACATATTCTAAGGCAGTCACAATACTGAACCATTCTTCCTTGAATAAACCCTATAACTGTTTTCTCTCTTTCCTGAATAAGCTGTATTTCTTTAGCCTGTAATATACCTCCCCCAATCTCACACCAGACTGTCCTCTCAACATTCACCTCAACTGTCAGTCTTTATGGTCTTTCCTGAAGTTTCTTTCTTTCTTTTTTTTTTTTTTAAGTACACGGCATTTAATTTTTAACTGTCTTATGGGAATTATCTTGTATTATTTGCATATGTATATATTTCATACTTAACTCCATATAATATGTATGAGTTCACGGGAAATTTTCATTGTTTCATTTTTTTCCACAAACTTTTTGAAGCCCCCTTGTATATTACAGAATTGTTGAAGGGCAAGATCTTTGTTCTTCCCTATAATGATTAGCTCGATCCCGCACACATAAAACATGCACTTCCCAGTATTTTCATAGGTTGACCACCAAGTCACCACTTGTCTTTCACGTAATTTTACTAATGAAATCTTTTATTTATGTCTGGGTCTCAGATTAACCAAGCTAATAAACTCTTCTATTAGTATAAAAACTGTCCTAATTTCTGGCATTATCTCTTATTGAAAAGATGTATGAAAGGTCTACTCTTTCAAGCCTTACATCAACTAAGCAAACTCTTCCCCTTGTCAAAGGTAGCAAAACCCCTCTTCTACTTATGCCATCATAAAAACCAAACTTTGTATGAGCCACAAAATAAAACAAATATGCCTTTAGCTCAGAGTTAACCTGCTAGAGAACAGGAAACATCTAGTAGTAATTACTGCAGGCAAAAGAAAAAACAAACAGAAAGAGCACCCCTCCCCCAAAGCAAGATTTTACACACACACACACACACACACACACACACACACACAAAATACCTTATTAGCATATGGCCTTAGGAGTCTCTGCCCCCCATTGTCAAATATTCTTTAATGCTACAATCACTTTCAAGTTGGCAAGTTTCCTGAATACAGGCCAGTTTAGTTCACAAAGCTTTTTAAATGCTTTTTCTATGCCAAATACAATTCAATGTCTCACCCTCAATAAAACAAACAATCTCAATAAAGTTTTGTCTTGTCTTCTCTAATATACACCCAGAAAGTCCTTTTACAGGTTTTTCTCCACTGGCTTTCCTTTCATTCAGATTGTTATTTGTATTAGAAAATCAAGTTTTAAGTCAAAGAAACACACACACACCCCAATGTAATGAGAGAAGGGAGAGAAAAAAATTGGGGAGAGGCAGTTTCTGTTTCCCCTCAAAAGTCACCAATTTGCCTGCTCATTTTTCACAGTTCATCTAAAATATAATGTGGATGCTCGCATCAAAAATCGGTATGCTTTTGAAAAAGTAGGGAACTTACCAAAAAAATTTAAAAAAAGAAAAATCAGCAAACCATGTTAGAAATTTCATATTTTCATATTTTATCAGTGGAAACAACTCTTTGCATCATCAAAAACATTTAAAAACACTCTAGGATATAATGTTAATATTTAACTTATATTGATAAAAAGAAAAAGGATTCTGTGCATGCAGTGACAAAGCCAAAAATGTCATCTATCATTACTAAGGATTCGTGAATCACAGTAGTCCCCTACTCCACCCATCCAATAGTCACCCTTGCTAAGACTGAACAGTTTAAGATCTGGAAGGCTTTCCTTGCCAGAAGTGAATTCATTTCAAATACCAGTGTTTAAGTATAGCTAAACAATAGCGGGAAAATATTGGTAAACACTACAATTCACCGGGACAACATTTTGTTCTTTATATTTAACTGCCTATTATTTCACATTTAACACCCCCACGCCCGTTTTTAACGGGAAAAGCTCAATAAAAGATTGTCCTATTTGAAAACGAAAGTATAGCTTTCGATTTTCAAGGTCCATTTCCATGGCTAAGTTCGGGACGAAAACTACTTCACAACAGTGCGTTATCAAAAAGGTGTCTGCACCTTTTTAACTCTTAAGTACTTAAACTAGATATTTACAGGTTGCGCTCTGTAAGCAGTGTCCCAATACAACAAGCTGAAAAACGATTTTCCGTTTTGAAGAAAGCAAGTCTGTGTGGTCGTAATGGGTGAAAGACTCACTAACCCTGGAAATCAACTTGCGTCTCAGAACAACCAGCACACATTGCGGAAGCCAAGGTTCCGGACCATCTCCAATGCTCCACCTCGCCCATTCCTTTCCCATTCCCGAAGGAGGCTCCCGCCGCCCGTTCTCCCACCACCAACACCCGTCGGGACTCACCAGGACCGTGGTGCAAATGGATCTCAGTTCAGACTCCACTTTCTCCCGATAGTCCTTAATCAGCTGCAACTTCTTGTCAGAAGTGTCGGTTTTCTGCTCGATGCTGGAGATGACCCTCCAGGCCGACCTGCGGCCCCCGACCACGTTCTTGTAGGCCACCGAGAGCAGGTTGCGCTCCTCGTTGGACAGCTCGGCCCCCTGCTCCGTCACGGCTTTCATGCAGGTGGCCATGTCGTCGTAGCGCTCGGCCTGCTCGGCTAGCTTCGCCTTCTGGATCAACTCCGTCTTCTCCATAGTGGACCGACGGGAGGGCGGCGGCGCTCCGGGAAGGAAGGGGACGGGGAGAAGTGAGCGGGCGAGGCACCAAGGCCGGCGAGAACCAACCCGGATCAGGAAGAGCCCTCCTCGAAAGCCTGCGGGGCGGGGCGGGGCAGCGCGGCAGGAGCGCCGAGGGTGGCGAGATAGCAGGAAAGAACAAAAAGGAGGGGGGAGGAGAGAGAGAGAGAGGGCGCACTATCAGACAATACGCCCCACACCCCGCCCAGCACCGCCGGCCGGCCCCCGCGGCTCCCCGCCGCCCTCCTTTTGTCTCGGCCGCCGCGGCGGACTTGAATTTCCCTCTCCCCCCGCCCACGCTCACCCGCCTAGGCACCCGGGGAGAGGCCAAGGGGAGGCGCCCTGCGAGGCCGCGGGCCGGGGGCGGGGTCGGGAGGGCGGTCTGGGGTTGAAAGGCCAACAGAGGAAGGTGAGGGTCCCAGGACACACAAGCGGAGCCCGCGCTGCCGCTCCCGCCCAGCCCGGGAAGCACAAAATGGAAGCGGCCGTTAGCCCTGCATCTTCCCCGCCGGTTGCTGCCTCTGAGGAGAGGAGAGTCTAGAGCCAGCCGTAGCCGATATTTGAGCCTCTCACCCCTACCCTCAAACCCAGGAGGGCCGGATAAGGGGCGGGGGAGCGAGCCCGGCGCTCACCTTCACTGTCTCCGCTGCCCCGACGCGAGCCCCACCACTTTGATCTGCTCTTAGCTTGAGCCAAGGACCCTCCCGTCTCAGCCTACGCCGTAGCCGCAGGGCGGGCAGCGGCGCGACAGCCCCCGCTCTCGCTGTCCAATGATGCGCCCTTCTTCCTCCGAGAGTCCCGCCTTCTAACCTGATAATAACCAATGAAGACTAAGCGCGCGGAAGGGGGGCGAAGAAGGAATGGGGGTGGGAGGAGAAGCGAGGATAGGAGGGTGGGTCGAATTGACAAAGTTCGGTTGGCCGGTAGGCTGCGGCTTCAGCCACGGGGTTTCCTCCAATTAGATCCAGGGTAAAAGGACGTCACTGTTGCCATGGTGATGCTGTTACCAACTCCCCTCATCCTCCCCGCCACCCCCAGCGCTTCTGGGTGCGGCACGAGACTCAGGCTTGCACGACCTCTCCCGCGGTGGCAGAGTGTCTTTCTGCAGCAACCACTGCAGATGATGAGTAGTTGGCTAATGCAGCTGCAGCATTCGTCGGCCCTTACTGAGGCTTGACTTCCGAGAGTGACATAATCGGCTATCATGTTGCACAAGCGCCTCCACCTTCCTATACGTGACAAAGGTTTGGAGTTCAATATACTAAACCTAGCCTTTAATAAACATTGTGATTATGGCTGCAAATTAGAAATAATCCCCATTAGAAAGGATTAAATTCAAGTTTTCACATGGGTACCTAAACCCTGTAAAAAAAAAAAAAATCCACGGAGGGCTCAGCAGGTATCAGGCAGTGCCAGATTATTGTTGCTATTGGCACCGTCGAATCGGTTTTGACTCATAGCGACCCTGTGCACAACAGATTCTCACAATTATTATGCTTGAGCCAATTGTTGCTGCCACTGTGCCAGTCCATTTCGTTGGGGGTCTTACTCTTTTTTCCTGAACCTCCACTTTATGGAGCCTGATGTCCTTCTCTAGGGATTGGTTCCTTCTTATAATACATATGTCTCAATTATGAGAGACGAAGTCTAACCATCCTGGCTTCTAAAGAGCAATATAGTTGTACTTCTTCCTACACAAACCCGTTTGTTATTCTGGCAGTGCATTGTTACCTTCAGTACTGTTTTCTAACACTGTAAGTCAAATGTATCAATTCTTCTATGGTCTTCCTTGTTCATTGTCCAACCTTACCATGCTTATGAGGCTTTTGAAAATACCATGGTTTGGAGCAGGTCCACTTTAGTCTTCATAGCTCTTTAACACTTTAAAGAAGTCTTGTGCAGCAGATTTGCCTAATGCAACACACCACTTGATTTCTTGGCTGCTGCTCCCATGAATGTTGATTATAGATCCAAGCAAAATGAAGTTGTCTTTTAAAACTTTAATCTTTTCTCCATTTATCATGATGTTTTTTATTGGCCCAGTGGTGAGGATTTTTGTTTTCTTTATGTTAAGGCGAAATCCATATAAGGGCTGTGGTCTTCATCAGTAAGTATTTTAAGTCCTCTTCCCTTTCAGCAAGCAATGTTGTATCATATTCATGACAAAGGTTGTTAATGAGTCTTCCTCCAATCCTGGATACCACATTCTTCTTCATATAATCCAGTTTCTTAGATTATTTGCTCAGCATACAAATTAAGTGTTGTTGTTGTTAAGTGATACTGAGTTGGTTCCAGCCCATAGTGACCCTGTATAGGGTTTCCGAAGAGGAACTAGTGGGTTTGAACTGGCAACATTGTGGTTCACAGTCCAGTACCAAACCCACAGCACCACACCAGGAGTCCTGGTCCAGATAGTATGATTAAAAAAAAAAAAAATTGGAGCAAAGCACCCAGAAAGCTTCCCTTGCCCTGCCAACAGCAACTAGTTTTAAATTTCCAGACTTTCCAGACTGTGCATTTAAATACATTTTTTTCACATCACTAGCTTGTGTAGACACCTGGTGTGGCGCTGTAGGACTGTGTTCACAGGACTGGACTGTGAACCATGAGGTTGGCAGTTCAGACTCACCAGCTGCACCTTGGAAACCCTATACAGGGCCTCTGAGTAGGAATGGACTTGACAGCACTCAACAGCAACAACAACAGCAATGTTATGTGCAAATGTTTTTTTATTTTATGGCATTTAAAAATGTTTTATTGTGAAATATGTGATAGTTTACATGGGAGAACATTAGCTTTACATTCATCTTATCCTATATTGTTTCTTTGCCATGGTTACAATCCCCTCTATGCATCATCAACCAACCAAAAGGTATATCCTGCTAGCCTTGCCCCACACTCAGACCGTCTCCCTCTCTGAGTCTAGAGTCCCCGGCGGTTCCATCTCTCCCATCTCTCCACGTCTGGTCTGGGTAGGCTCCCGCACTCCGCTCATCTCCCTTGATGGTCCCAGGGACCTCTGCTCCTGGACTTCAAAGTCAATCTACTCCCCTCCTTTAGCTACAAAACATCTACCTTTACATTTCTAACCCTCAGTCAGTCCTGATAACAATTATTCACTGTTGTACCACAACAGACCTATCCACATCGCATCTCCTTTCAACAGCCCTGCCCAAACAGATTGGATACTACTCAGTGGAGAGTTTACCTTCCTCCACGCCCTCTGGATCTAGGCTCCCTCTTGAAAGCTTGTAAGCCAGTCACTTCTTGCTTTTGTAGCCCCCCATTTTGGGTAGCCAAGGTCCAAGTTGCCCATCCTGGTCTACTCTGTGTATGGAGGGGGTGGGAATGATCCTGGCTGTAAAGATCTGTTCACTCTTTTGAGCTACTGCATCCATAGGTGTAGGTCAAGTTCATCAAATTGTATCAGATTACTCTTTTATTCCTCTTCATTCTTCTTCTAGTTGAGCTCTGATCATCCAGTCATTGAAGCCAGGTCAAGTGGATATTATCTGCAAGTGTGGGTGTTCTTGTGCATATGCCCTCTCTTCTTAATAGCTGGAAGCTTCACTGTCCACTCTCGTCCTCTGTGGCTATGTCACTGACCCCGGGCCTGAGTCCCCAGGTCTTGCCACACTGCTGGCCAACCAGGTCTCCACCTGGGTTCGCAGGAGTCTATTGAATGTTGTAAGGCTTAGATCACAGCTTCATTGCTGTTTTTCCCTCACTTCCCCTTATCGGTGACGAATGTGGTCACCAATCAAAGCACATGTCTGTTTGTGTATTCACATTGAGTTTTAGTCTTGGAAGGGAGTTTGTATGGCATTATTTTGAGGTGACATTTGAAAAGCCAAAATTCTCTCTCAAGGTGTTGATATCTGTCTTTCTCTTGCTGGGGAAGTCTCTGTGAAGGGAAAAAGGTTGCCCCAGATGCCTATTTTTTTAGTATCATTGCTAACATCTTCCTTTCTCTGTTGACATTTCCCCAGTCCATCAAGTGTAAGGTAACTGACTATCCTATGAGTCTGAAAAGGGGTCTTTGTGCCAGCATGGGGTTAAAAATTGCCCCAGTGTGGGCATTGGGTTCACAATGCAGTCATTCCAATTCTAGCATGCCCAAAAGAGAATGGATCATTGAAAATCAAGGAATACCATAGCTGAGAAAGAATTTTAAATTCTAAGTAGAGATGGTTGTAAATCTGGAGAATCTCTAGAATGGAAGGTCTGAGAATGCAAACAGATGGGAGGAGAAGATTCGGACTTTCCAGAAATTTAAACTCTCTTCCAGCTGCCCCTCCCGGTCCTAACTTCTAAAAGTTGCTTTATATTTTGACAGACAGGAGAGGCCTGATTTGGACAGGGCCTGTTTTAATACAGTAATGCTTCACTATGTTCCAGCATTCTAATGGAGGGCCCTGCTGTTATTTCTGGAATCCCTGGGGCTGGACTGTAGACATACGAGTGTTTATGGCCATGTGGGCTGGGGTGGAGCCGGACACTGAGAAATCCCAATGGAAAGAATTTGCATGTGGAAGGTCAGATAAAATGTTTTCTGTATAACCAGTGCATTTCAAGCTTACCGAAATTAGAAACAGCCTAGGCAAGAGGAGAAACCCATAGAGATGGTAGTGGGGAGACACTTGAGGGGATCCTCAGGGGAGTGAATATTTATGACAGGGAGAGTGGGGTTTTCCAGAAGGGGCAATCACACTAAGTTCTTTGTCAGAAAGTCTGGGCAATACTGCCATCTCACTGGGTGACCTTAGGCAAATTTTGCTGCATTCTATACCTCAGTCTTTGCAACAAAATTGCTACTTTCATTTTGTCATCAAATATTTATTGAGCATCTACCTCATATATTTATGATCATCTGGAATCATATTGAAAACTGCCTCAAATATTTGGCACACTGTTAAATTGTATTTATGAGGGTCCAGAGGAATAAATGTGTACACCTAAAAAACCTCTGCACTCAAAAGACCTCGCGTTGGAGAAAAATAAGACTCTGGGAGCTTGAACTCTCTGGACACATAAAGTACTAACATTCATGTTGAGTCTCTTGCATACATTAGCTCATTTAATCTGCTTAACACCTTGTCTTAATTACCTAGTGCTACTCTAACAAAAGAACCGACTCGATGGCACTTAACAACAACAACAACAACTCTAACAAAAAAGGAGCTCTGGTGGTACAGTGGGTTAAGTGTTGTGCTACTAACTGAAAGGCCAGTGGTTTGAATCCACCAGCTACTCCAAGGAAGAAAAATGTGACAGTCTGCTTCCATAAAGATTTACAGTCTCTGAAACCCTAGGGCGGTGGTGGTGGTGGTGGTGTGCATTGGTCAGTTATGACTCATAGTGACCCTGCATAGGGTTTCTAAGGCTGTAAATCTTTACAGGAGCAGAAATCTTTATCATTCTCTAGAGGAACACTAGATAGTTTCTAACCACCAACCTTGAGGTTAGCAGCCCGACTCGTAACCACTATGTTACCAGAGTCCCTTCTGAAACCCTATAAAGTAGTTCTATAGACTTTGCTAGTTCTAGAGAGTCCTATAGGATCCTTATGAGCCAGAAATGACTCTAAGACAGTGGGTTTGGTTTGGATTGCTAAAGCAGAAATACCACAATGGGTGGCTTTAACAATCAGAAATTTATTTTCTTACATCTTTGTTGTTGTTAAGTGTGTTGAGTTGACTCTGATAGGAGGCTAGAAATCCGAATCCAATTGCTGGCTTTCTCTGTTGGCTCTGGAGGAAGGGAGGTCCTTGTTTCTTTAGCTTCTGCTTCCTGGTTCCTTGGAGATCTCCATGTGTCTTGATATCTATTTTACCCCATCTAGGCTTGTTGTTTTAATCTCTTTTATATCTCAGAAGAGGAGTTCTGGTAGTGTAGTGGTTACAAGTCATGCTGCTAACCTCAAGATCAGCAGTTCGAAACTACCAGCTGTTCCATGGGAGAAAGATGAAGCTTTCTGCTCCTGTAAAGATTTACCGTCTCGGAAACCCAATATAGGGTAGCTTGTAGTTGGAACTGACTCCACAGCACACTACCACAACCACCACCAGACTTGTTGTTTTAATCTCTTTTGTATCTCAAAAGAGAGTCACTCAAAACACAATCTATACTAAACCTTCGTCATTAACATAACAAAGACAACTCATTCTCAAATGGAATTATAAACACAGGCATAAAGGTTAGGATTTACAACACATAATTTTGGGAGACACAATTTTGGAACATACACCTATGAAGTAGATACTATTATGACCAATGTTTCCATTTCACAGGTAAGGAAATTGAGGCACAAGAAGGTCTACGTATTATGCTCAGGACCACACAACAGTAAATGGCATAGCCTGGATTTGGACCCCGGCTTTCTGGGTGCCAGAACCCATTCTCATAACCACCATACTGCTTTGGTTGGGCACTGTGGGGGCTTCTGGGTAGTATCAGACAAGTCTATGTTCTCTAGAAATTTCATTCTAGTAAATATGAAACGTGTTAAACAGCCATATTCAACTTGTTGAGAACTCTATGGAACAAATGACTAACAAAGTATTGAAAAATTACTGCCTATTTATTTGTTCTTGTTTTTTGTTTCTAATTGAGCTGGTAAAAAGAAGCTACTAGGGTAAGAGGAATTGCACTAGACTTATAGTTAGGTGGCATCCAGTCGGTTCTGACCCATAGTGTCCCTGTGTGCAACAAACCAAAACACTGTCCTGCGCCAATATCACAATCTTTGTTACACTTGAGCCTATTGCTGCTACCACTGTGCCAATCCATCTCGTTGGGGGTCTTCTTATTTTTTGCTGACTCTCTACTTTGCCAAGCAAGATATCTTTCTCCAGCAACTGGTACCTCCTGATAATATGTCTGAAGTATGAGAGACAAAGTCTTACCATCCTGGGATCTAAGGAACATTGTAGTTTTACTTGTTCCAACACAGATTGTTTTGTTCTTCCAGCAGTCCATGGTACCTTTAATGTTCTTCTTCAATACCATAACTCAAATGGATCAATTGTTACATGGTCTTCCTTATACATTGCCCAACTTTCACATGCATATGCGGCAATTGAAAATACAATGGATTGAAAATACAGGGCACCTTACTCTTTAAATGGACATCTTTGCTTTTGAATACTTAAAGAAGTCGTGCAGTAGATTTGCCCAATGCAATATGTTGCTGGATTCTTAACTGCTGGTTCTATAACCACTCGTCTGTCAGTTTGTCATAGACAGTGGTGGTTTACGTGATGCTGTGATTCTGGAAGCTATGCCACAGGTATTTTAAATACCAGCAGAGTCACCCATGATGGACAGGTTTCAACTGAGCTTCCAGACAAAGACAGACTAGGAAGAAAGAGAGACAGATTGACTCCGAAAAATTTAGTCACTCGAAAACGTTATGAACACTGTGAATACTGAATATTGAAACAGGATAAAGAACACCAGAATATTGTCAGATATAAAGCCTCAGGTTGTGAAAGGCACTCAAAATACTACTGGGTAACAGCTGCCTCCTGAAAGTACAGTTGACTATGATGACATGAGTGAAGTAAAACTTTTGGTACCTTCATATGCTGATGGGGCACAACTCAAAATAAAGAGAAACAGCTGTAAACATCCATGAATAATTGGAACATGAAATGTATGCAGTATGAATCTAGGACAATGACATGGTTTACTATGCCAGTAGGGACAAATTGAGGAGGAATGGCATCACATTCATCATCAAAAAGAACATATCAAGATCTGACTTGATATCTGTGTTATTTGTGACAGAATAATATCCATACATCTACAGGGAAGACCAAGAAGCAGTTGTTCAAACAGAATATGGGAACACTGAATGGTTTAAAATTGAAAAAGATGTGATACAGGGTTGTATTTCTTCACCATACATGTTCAACCCATATGTTGAACAAATAATCCAAGAAGCTGGGTTATAGAGAGAAAAATGTGACATCAGGATTGGAGGAAGACTCATTAACAAACTGCTATAGCAGATGATACAACCTTGCTTGCTGAAAGTGAAGAGGACTTAAAATATTTACTGATGAAGATGAAAGAGCACAGCCTTCAGTATGGATTGTATCTCAATGTAAAGAAAACAAAACTCCTCACCACTGGACCAATAAATAACATTCTTATCAACGGAGAAAAGGTTGAAGTTGTCAAG
>NW_006408576.1:17905629-17916466 GCF_000296735.1 Chrysochloris asiatica
GCATTGATACTTGATTTGAAGACTCTTTCCCTCACTGTTGGTATTTAGAGTAACTACTGCTCTAAGTATAGGTCAGGTTCATCACGAAGATGTATCTTCTGTCACTGTAGCTGTTTTGTCGGTTTCTTTTTAGTTTTCATGTTTTGCTTGGAAATTCATTTTTATGATAAGTTGTGAAGTGTTAACTTTCTTTGGGGTTACCTTGTAGTCTACTAACTTTTCTCTCCATTGAAGATAATCCATTGTATCCTGTAATTTATCTGGCATCCTCACCACCTGGATCTCTGTTACTACATTTGTTTCTTCTTTGACACTGATATAATTTTGATCTTCAGTTGACCTCCCAGCTCCTTTGAGTTTGTTGTTGTAGTCTTGTTCTGTTCTGTATCTGTTGACTGAGTTCCAGATGGTATTGCCATGCCTGTCAATCTCTGTTTATTGTCTGTTCTTGTTGGTTTTCTGTCCACAGAACTCCCTTTAGGATGTTTTGAAGTGCTGGGTTGGTTTTGATAAAATCTCTCAGATTCTGTTTATCGTGGAATGTCTTGATTGCACCATCGTATTTGATTGATAGTTTTTCTGAATAGATGATTCTTGGTTGACAGTTTTTTCTTGTAGGGCTTTGCATATGTATCCCCATTGTCTTCTTGCTTGCATGGTCTGTTCAGAATAGTTAGAGCTTAATCTAATTTGCTTGCCTTTATAAGTGCATTTCTCTTCTCCCTGGCTGCTTTTAGTATTCTTTCCTTGTCTTTGATTTTGGAGAGCTTGATTATTATATGTCTTGGTGACTTTCTTTTGGGGTCTATTCTTCCTAGGGTATGTTTGGCTTCTTGAATGTTTATCTTCTCTTCTTTCAAGATGTTTGGGAAATTTTCTTCCAGAAGCTCTTCAGCTATTTCTTCTGTGGACTTCGCTGATTCTTCCTTTTCTGTAATGTCAATAATTCTTAAGTTGTTCCTCTTCATGTTATCTAGCATGAATCTTAGACTCTCTTCATATTTTTTTTTTTTATCCTTTTTTCAGCTTGCTCTTTTATCTTAGCAGTATTGAGAGATTTGTCTTCCACCTCGCTAGTTCTGGCTTTCATCTCTTCTATTCTGCTCCTTTCCCCTTTCAGCGTATTGTCCATTTCTGATATTTTATTATTGATCATCTGGACATCTTGCAAATACCTTTTAAAAACAACATAAAAGACAACTATAGCTCTCTGCTCCTCCCCGTTAGACAGGCAGCCGCAGCTTCTCTTGCAGTACCAGCTGCATACCTGAGACAAGATGGTGAAGGTCGGAGTCAACAGATTTGGCCATATTGGGCGCCTGGTCACCAGGGCTGCTGTTAACTCTGACAAAGTAGAGGTTGTTGCCATCAACGACCCCTTCATTGACCTCAACTTTATGGTATATATGTTCCAGTATGATTCCACCCATGGCAAGTTCAATGGTACTGTCAAGGCTGAGAATGGGAAACTTAATCATCAATGGGAAGCCCATCTCTATCTTCCAGGAATGAATCCCGCCAACATCAAGTGGGGTGATGTTGGTGCTGAATATGTTGTAGAGTCCACCAGTGTCTTCACAACCTTGGAAAAGGCTGGGGCTCACTTGAAGGGTGGTGCCAAAAGAGCAATCATCTCTGCTCCTTCTGCTGATGCCCCCATGTTTGTGATGGCCGTGAACCATGAGAAGTATGACAACTCGCTCAAGATTGTCAGCAATGCCTCCTGTACCACCAACTGTTTGGCCTCCCTGACCAAGGTCATCCATGATAATTTTGGCATCGTGGAGGGACTCATGGCAGTCCATGCCATCACTGCCACCCATAAGACTGTGGATGGCCTCTCTGGGAAACTGTGGCGTGATGGCCATGGGGCTGCCCAGAACATCATCCCTGCATCTACTGGTGCTGCCAAGTCTGTGGGCAAAGTCATCCCTGAACTGAATGGGAAACTCACTGGCATGGCCTTCCGTGTCCCCATTCCTAACATGTCTGTTGTGGACCTGACCTGCTGCCTGGAGAAACCTGCCAAATATGATGACATCAAGAAGGTGGTGAAGCAGCCATCATATGGACCCCTAAAAGGCATCCTGGGTTACACTGAAGACCAGGTCATCTTCTGTGACTTTAACAGTGACACCCACTCTTCCACCTTTGAAGCTGGGGCCGGCATTGCCCTCAATGACCACTTTGTCAAGCTTATTTCCTGGTATGACAATGAATTTGGCTATAGCAACAGGGTGGTGGATCTTATGGTCCACATGGCCTCCAAAGAATAAGAGTCCCCTGGACCATCAGCCCCAGCAACAGCACTAGAGGAAGAGAAAGGCCCTCAGCTGCTGGGAGTCCTTACCCCAACGCTAATCCCCCTACACACTGAGAAACTCCCATCCTCAGTTTCCATCCAGACCCCTGGAGAAGGGGAGGAGCTTTAGAGAGCCCAGTCTTGTCATGTACCATCAATAAAGTACACTACCTGGCCAACTGACTGGAAGAGATCCATATTTTTGCCCATTCCAAAGAGAGGTGAACCAACAGAATGTGGAAATCAGTGGACAACATCATGAATATGCCATGCAAGCAAAATGTTTCTAAGAGGACAGGGAATAAGGATATCATTGCTGATGTCAGATTAAAGCAGAGAATACCAGAATGATGTTTATCTGTGCTTTGTTGACTTCATAAAGGCCTTTTATTGTATAGATCATGACAAACTATGGACAGCATTGCAGAGAATGGATATTATTTTGCTCACGAGGAACCTGTACATAGACCAAGTTCTGTTTGAACAGAACAAGGGAATACTAAATGGTTTAAAATTAGGAAACATATGCACCAGGGTTGTATTCTTTCACCATATTCATTCAATCTGTATGCTGAGCAAATAATACGAGAAGCTGGATTATATGGGAAAAAAAAATGGCATCAGTATTGGAAGAAGGTTCATTAGCAACCTTTGTTATGCAGATGATACAACTTTGCTTGCTGAAAATGAAGAGGTTTGAAAATACTGATGAGCAAAAACTACAGCCATTGAAAAACAAAAACAAAAGACCATAGCCTTTGGTATGGCTTGCACCTCAGAGTAAAGAAAACAAAAATCCTCCCCACTGGACTGATGAATAACGTCATGATAAATGGAGAAAGGATTAACGTTGTCACAGACATACATTTTGCTCGGATCAAAAATCAACACTGGTGGAAACAGCAGTCAAGAACTCAAACGACATATTGCATTAGGCAAATCTGTTGAACAAGACCTCTTTAAAGTGTTGAAGAGCAAAGATGTCAGTTTAAGGAATAAGGTGCAACTGAGCCAAGCAATGGTATTTTCAATAAACTCATATGCATGTGAAAGTTAGATAGTGAATAAGGAAGACCATAGAATAAGTGATGCATTTGAGTGTGGTTTTGGAAGAGAATACTAAAAGTACCATGGACTTCCAAAAGAACAAATTAATCTGTGTTGGAAGAAGTACAGCCAGAATGCTCCTGGGAAGGATTGCCAGACTTTCTCTCTCATACTTTGGACATATTGTCAGAAGGGACCAGTTCTTTGGAGAAGGATATCATGTTTGGTAAAACGGATGGTCAGAGAAAAAGAGGAAGACCCCCAATGAGATGGATTGGCACAGTAGCAGCAGCGATGGGCTCAAATGTAGAAGTGATTGTGAGGTTGGCACAGGCCTGGGCAGTGTTTCATTTTGTTGTGCATAGGGTTGCTATGAGTCGATACCGACTCGATGGAATTTAACAACAACAAACTTCCATGAGTGTTGTTGGTGGATCCAAGTAAAATGAAATCTTTGACAACTTCAATCTTCTCTTCATTTATCACAATGTTATTCATTGGTTCAGTGGTGAGATTTTTGTTTTCTTTACATTGAGGTGCAACCCATACCAAAGGTTATGGTCCTCTTTGCTTGTAGCAAGCAAAGTTGAATCATCTGCGTATCTCAGGTTGTTGGAACTAGTCCTGATGCTAAGTTCTTTTTCATAAAATCTACCTTCTCTGATTATTTGCTCAGCATACAGACTGAATAAGTATGGTGAAAGAATACAACCCTGGCACACACATTTCCTGATTTTAAATTATTCAGTGTCCCCCTGTTCTGTTCGAACGACTGCCTCCTGGTCTGTGTGCAAGTTTCTCATACTCACAATAAGTGTTCCCAAATACTCATTCTCTGCAATATTGTCTCTAGTTTGTCATGATCCACACATTTGGTATCCTTTGCATAGTCAATAAGGCACAAATATCTTTCTGGTATTCTCTGCTTTCAGTCAAGATCCATCTGATATCAGCAATGATATCCCTCATTCCACATTCTTATCTTAATCCAGCTTGAATCTTTGGCAGTTCCCCGTCAATGTACTGTTGTAGCTGTTTTTGAATTATTTTTAGCAAAATTTTAACTTGTCTGTGATAATAATGATATTGTCTGATGATTTCTACATTCCTCTTTTTGGAATGGGCATAAATATGGATCTCTTCTAATCCGTTGGCCAGGTAGCTGTCTTCCAGTTTTCTTGAGATAGATGAGTTAGTACTTCCACTGCTGCCTCGGTCTGCTGAAAGATTTCAATTTGTATTCCATCAATTCCTAGAGCCTAGACTTAAAATCAGAAAATCCTGATTTTCTGCAGTTCATTTGCAGTTTGACATTAGATATATTATTACTTTATTATCCTTTCTGAACCTCAGTGTTCTAACCTGTGTTAATAAGTAAAAGTTTGGTCTTCCATGTGGGATGTTGTTGTTAAATGCCATCTAGTTGGTTCCGACACACAGTGACTCTTTACCTACACCTGGGAGCACCTGATTAGTTTGAACCACTGATCTTGCGGTCTAGCATATTAGCCAGCAGCACCACACCAACTTTAATTGCTGACCAATGAATTTCATGGGCAGCCACCACCCGTCTGATCAGGTTGCTGAGTGGTCAGAAGAAAGGAGATCTTCCAAAAACCCTGTGGATCACCATAGCCTGATCCCTAATAGATTATGTGGATGATGGGGGAACAGGCAGCCTTTTGTTCCCTGTACAGGGTGTCACCATGAGTTAGGGACTCCATTGAACAGCAGCTACCAAAAACAACAATAATAATCTGTACCTCAAAGGGTTATTGTGGAGATTAAATGAGAAAATGCAAGGTGTATTGCAGGAGGCCAGTTAATATTAGTTTGGGGATGGCAACTTGAAAAGAAAGAAAGATGTTTGCCCTATAGCAAGGAGCCTTAGAGTCTTATAAAATGCTAGTGAAATTTTATCTCTGGAATCACTGTAATTAGTGGAGTTAATGGTCTGCTGAATGGCTGCATTCAGTGTACATTTCAGAATGAATTAGTCCTCCTGGTTGAGTTTATTCCCATCAATTGTTTAAGTGGTTTATTTGCCCAGTGAAGTGGATCATCAAAGAACCACTTCCTCACCTGCCATATGGCAGATAGTTTACTGACAAACATTGGAATGGGATTTTTCACCAAAAATGACCATATAATTATTATCAATATTTCTGTCTAAGGGGTGGTTAAAGATTTGTAACCCCCCCCCCCCCACCGCCTTTATGCTCCCCTGAGGTGCTAAATGAAGATTCACCTAGAGCCAGAGACAGGTGGGGAAATAAAACAAGCCTGGTCAAGAAAACATCTTCCTACACTTTCTGGCTTAGGGGCCAGGATCAAGTCTATAGAATTTAGTCGTCCATCAGGCAGGTTTTTTTCCTGGTTTCTGCAGGCTCCCTTGTCTGTGACCTTCATTGCCCCATTGCTGGAATCTTCTGGGCAACCCTCAGCCACACATTGTTTTCAGGCTCACTTCCTTCCCACCTGTGTGCTTGTAGGGATACACATCTAATAGACTCATTCCATCATGTAAAAAACAAAACAAAATCAAACGTAAGTTTTCAAGCAATGATGCTTTTCCCACTATTTGCTTTTTAAGAGGAAAGGAAGCTCTTAAATTTGAAGAATGAAACTTTAATGGCTGAATATTAGGCATTCTAAATAGCTTTCAGTAGGTTTGCCACAAGATGAAAGACTGACATTTATCCAGCATTTTCTATATGCCAAGCAATAGAGATTTTGTGTTTTTTCTAATGCTTAGTTGTTTCTATAGTAATGCTAATGTTGATGATGATAATATTAAGAAAAAGATAGCAGTACTCATTATACAAAATAAAAAAATCAAATGTAAAATAAATGTGCAAGAGAAAGTAAAACAGGCTTGAGAGCCTACCTGTAAGAAGTTACTGCTGTTAATATTTTGGTGATTTGTAGACATATTCATTTGTACATATGTGACTATCTGTGTGCAAGTTTACATATAAGAGATTGAATTATTCATGTTGACCAGTAAGTTGTTTTATTCATTTAACAGTATGGGTATCTTTTTATAGGTGTGGCACTGTGGATCAGTACTGGGCTGTGAACCACAAGGTTGGCAGTTCAAACCCACCAGCTGCTCCTCAGAAACCCTATACAGCATCGCTGAGAGTCAGAACCGACTTGATGGCACTTAACAGCAGCAGCAACAACCATTTGTATGTGGTATCTTGGTCTTTCCTCTTTCTCTTATGAGCTTCTTAGGGTTAACGGTTTTCTTTCTTTTCTTTTCTTTTCTCTCTCTTTTTTAAATCTTGTATTCCTAATGTCCTCTCAATAGCTCTGTTAAGATAGGTATTATAATCCCCAGTGTACAGTTGTCTGATTTCAATCTTCTACTATAACAAACAAGGCTCTGTGCTACCTGTAATGGCACATAAAAGTGTCAATGTTTGCCTGTCTCTGGCAATGTTTCATTATCTGAGGCTGATGGCTGACTACTACAGGTCTGACAGTGAGTTTGCCTCTGACTTAATTTTCATTTGAAAGTTTGTATCTATGCCCAATGTCTATGTAGGCAGAGTGGTGCTTCCTTGTCCTGTGTCCATTCCATTTATTGTATATACGTCTGTCTTTCCTCTTCCACCTCCCTTGCTAGACTAGAACCTTCCAGAGGGCAGGGTTTTGCCGTAGGTAGTCCATGTTGCTGAATGACTGGTTCATAGAAGGCATTCCATGACGGTTTGATCTGAGAGTGAGTACTCACCATCAAGGGAAGCACTTCTAATAATTGAATGCTTGCTATGTGTACAACCATATACAAAATAACTACAATAGTAGCAAACATACAAAATTTCCAAAGCAGAATGATCTATTCCCCAGATAGTCCACAAGTAGGGTTTTGTATCTGCTATGATGAGCAAGCACACTAAGAACCTTGAAGCCAGCACAAAAAGAGTAGCCAGAAAGATGTCACAATGTGCATGCACAATGCTCAGGTGCAGTTCTACTCCGTTTCCTGTGAGTTCATCCAACAAATATTTAAGGGTGTGCCAACTATTATCCTATGGGCTGGGATTTAAAGAATGATAAAGACATAGTCTGTGCCTACAAGTAGATTGATGGAGAGCACAGAAGGAATGCCTAGTCTGTACTTCAGGCAGGATCTTGAGGACACAGTTCTAAGCTGCTTGGTTTCCTAGCTTACAGCAAACTAGAAGTAGTTGTTTAGAAGGTAGGAGTAGATGATTCTGAATAGAGGAAGAGTTGGTCTTGGCCAGCCCAGGCCTGTCCTCATGGGCTGACTTCTAAGGTCTATGTGAGGTGTCAGTTAGCAGGGCAGACACAGTCGATTTAAAAATACTAACAAAAAATCATAAGAGTCTGGACTATTTAACATAAGCACAAACTACCCATATGCCTTTGTCAGGGCTTAGGTACATAGTAGTTAGTCTTAATCATCATAAAAAGTATTTGTTATGTTCCTATATATTTTGAAATAAAGTAAAAATGATAATATAGTTGATATTTTAACATTATAATATTATATAATAAAAAGTGGCAGCATCAGTGGGCTCAAGCATGGCAACAATTGTGAGGTTAGCCCAGGACCGGGCAGTGTTTCATTCTGTTGTGCATAGGTCTCTATAAGTCAATACTGACTCAATGGCACCTAACAACAGTATGTAAGTATAAAGTATATTAGCTATGGAGTCCTAGTGTGGTACTGTGGGTTAATGAACTGGACTTCAGAGTTAGTTTGAGCCACAAGGTTGGTGGTTCAAGCTCACCAGCTGCTCCTTGGAAACCCTATACAGAGTCTCTATGGGTTGGAACCAACTCGATGGCACTTAGGAACAGCAACAAATATTATCTATGGAGTCCTGGTGTGGCACTGTGGGTTAATGCACTGGACTGCAAGGTTGGTTTGAACCACAGGTTGGTGGCTCAAGCTCAGTAGCTGCTCCTCGGAAACCCTATACAGGATTGCTATGAGTTGGAACTGACTCGATTGCACTTAAGAACAACAACAATATTAGCTATGTATTTTGTTTGTTGTTAGATGCTGTTGAGTTGGCTCTGACTCATAATGTTCCTCTGCACAACAGATTCAAACACTGCCTGGTCATGCACCATCCTCACAGTTTTTGTTATGCTTGAGCCCATTTCTGCTGATTTTGCTAATCTACTCTTGTTGGGTGTTCCTCCTCTTTTTTGCTGACCCTCCACTTTGTCAAGCATGATGTTCTTCTCCAGAGACTGGCCCCTCCTGACAACATGTCTAAAGTATGAGAAATGAAGTCTTATCATTCTAGTTTCTAAGGAGGATTGTGGCTGTACTTTTACAAATTTGTTTGTTTTTCTGGAAGTTTATGGTATTTTTAATATTCTCCAACACCATAACTCAAATGCATCAATTCTACCCTTAGCATATAAAATATAATAATGTATAAATGCATGTAACAATTAATATTCATATTATACAGATTATATATAAACATATGTCAAAAGTATTACTATAAAATCATAGAAACCTATATTAAGCAAAAATATCAAAATGTGAAGCAATTGTTTCTTTTTTTAACTTTGTATTGTGAATTGAGTGAAAGTTTACAGAGCAGATCATCAGTTTTACATCCAATAAATCATATACTTTGCTTCATTATATAGTTGCAATCCCCTCCATGCACCAACAGCCAACACCAGTTTTACCTCTGTTCACTCTAACCACTGCTTTCCTCCCTGCATTTCCCACCACCTCCCTCTTTCCTCTGCCAACCTCCCTCTGGTTGTACATTGCCTGCCCTGTTACCCATGTCAACACGTGTCTACCATCTACCGCAAGTATCATTTCTTCCTTCCCCCAAACCATTATAGATTGTTTGTTTTACCAAGAACCCCCCCCCCTTTTTTTCTCCCTTTGATGTACAAAAACAAAAACAAAACAAACAGACAAAAAACAAAACATGCAGAGATATATAATAATTTAAACAATCAGAGGGCATATTCTAGAAGCCAGTCTCCTGGCCGCTTTCACACAGCCTTTTTTTCCCCATGAGTCTTAAAGTCTTCAGCTGCTCAATCTCTCCATGCCATCACCTCTGCCTCCATCTCTGGTGTCACTGCTTCTCTGGTTAGGTTCCCATGTTCAGCTCTTCTCGCTTGATGGTCCTAGAGTCCTCTGTTCTTGGAATGCAAAGTTAACTACTCCCCCATTATTGTTACACAACCTCTACCTTTATAGTTGTAACAATCATAATTAGGTATGATAATAAGTACTCATTGTTGAATCAATGAATCCCATCCCCATCTCCTTTCACCAGACCAGCCTTGTTGTTGTTATATGCCGTGGAGTCGGTTCTGACTCATAGAGACCCTATACAGGGTTTCTGAGGCTATAAATCTTTACGGGAGCAGAAAGCCTCATCTTTCTCCCATGGAACAGCTGATAGTTTCAAACTGCTGACCTTGCGGTTCACAGCCTGATTCGTAACCACTACGCTACCAGAGCGCCTACCAGACCAACCTAGACAAGACAAAAACTGTTCAGTGGGGATTTGACCTTACCCCACATGCTCTGAAACTAAACTCCCTCTTGAAAAACTTGTACATATGATCCACCTAGGTCTGCACACTTCTGAAGGTGGTGGTTCCATCTCTCTAACTATTCCCTGAAGAATTTTGTGTCCTTCAATTTACACCACATCAAAATGGCAGTTTGGGCACCCTCAAAGGACTCAAATAGTGTTTCTTTTCAATGTTCTTTAAGTTTGGGAAACAAAATGAAGTCTGCAGAGGCAAGGTCATGGCTGCAAGGTAGATGGGAACGTTTCCCAGTGAAATTCTCATAAGATAGAATGAGCAGGTGCGTTGATGTGATAGGGGGAAAAATTATTTGCCACAGATTTCTTTACCTTTTGCCAATCAATTCAGTTTTCAATTTTCTTAGAATCTCCATAAGCCCTCATGATTGTTCTATATTCTTTGAGAAAATCTATCAAGATTACCCGTTCCAAGAGAAAGGAAAATACTGTTATATATACAATCCTGCCACCACTGGTCTGTCAGTTTGTCATACTGTGGTACCTGTGGGTTGCTATGATGCTGGAAGCTATGCCACCAGTATTTTCAATACCAGCAGGGTCACCCATGGTGGACAGGTTTCTGTTTGTTTTGCTCTTCTTATTTTTTTTCTCCTTCCATTTCTTTTTTCCTAAACTTTTTATTGTGAATTGAGGGTAGGTTTACAGAGCAGATCAACAGTTTTACATTCAACAAACCATACACTCTGCTTCATTACATGGGTGTCATTCTCTCCATGTATCAATAGTTAACAGCATTTAACTGTTCACTTTGACTATTGTATACTTCCCTGTGTCTCCTGCTACCTTCATCTTTCCTTGGCCTACCTCCCTCTTGTTGTATATTGCCTGTCCTGTAACCCACGTTAGCATGTATATGTGTCTGTCCTTTAGCCCGTGAATAACTTTCCCTCCCTCACCCTCTACTTCTCCT
>NW_006408576.1:17918654-17920314 GCF_000296735.1 Chrysochloris asiatica
GGATAGCATTGATACTTGATGTAAAGACTCCTTCCCTCTCTGTTGGTATTTAAAGTTATTACCTCTATGAGTATAATTCAGGTTCCTCAAATTGTAGCAATTTACCCTTGTTCCCTTTATCAAAACTTGTTGTTTTTTGTTTTTTTCTTCCTCTAGTTGAGTTCTAATTACCAAGCCATCGAGGCTAGGTCAAATGGGTATAATTGGTGGACAGGTTTTAGCTGAGCTTCTAGAGTAAGACAGAAAGAAGGAAAGGCTGACCACTTCTGATTGGCTAGTCACTGAAAACTTTATGAATAGCAGTGGAACATTGTCAAATCTAGTGCTAGAAGATGAGTTCATTAGGTTGGAAGGCATTCAAAATATGACTGAAGAATAGAGCTGCCTCCTCAAAGTTGAATTGATCTTAATGACATCGATGTATGGAGCAAAGCTCTTAGGACCTTCAAAATGAGAAGAAACAAACTGCAAACATCCATTAATAATTGGAACATGGAATGAATGAAGTACACAATCTAAGAAAATTGGAAGACATCAAAAATGAAATGGAAATCATAGATATCAATATTTTAGACATTAGTGAGTTGAACTGGACTGGTATTGGCCAGTTTGAATCAGACAATCCTATGCTTTACTATGCAAGGAAAAACAAATTGAAGAGGGAGACATCACATTCATCATCAGAGAGCACATTTCCAGATCAATCTTGAAGTACAATGCTGTTTTAATCTTTTATACCTCAAAGAGATTGATTCAAAACACATTGCTGTCTGTGATATGATAATATCCATATGATTACAAGGAAGACCAGTTAATACCACTATTATTCAAATTTACACACCAACCACTAAAGCCAATGATGACGAAATTGAGAAATTCTGCCTACTTCTTCAGTCTGAAATGGGTCAAACATGTAATCAAGATGAATTGATAATTACTAGTAATTGGAAGGTGAAAGCTGGAAACAAAGAGGAAGGATCAGTAGTTGCAAAACATGGCCTTGGTGATAGAAAAAATGCTGGAGATCACATGAGAGAATTTGGCAAGATCAATGACCTATTAATTGCAAATACCTTTTTACATTAATGACTACTATACTCAAAGACCTTACCAGACAGAATACACAGGAATCAAATTGGCTACATATATGGGAAGAGACAATGGAGAAGTTCAATATAATCAGTCAAAACAAGGCCAGGATGCTACTGTGGAATAGACCACCAATTGCTCCTTTGCAAGTTTAGGCTGAAGCTGAAAAAAATTAAAACAGGTCCATGAGACCCAAAATATGAATCTGAGTATATCCCACCTGAATATAGAGACCATCTTAAGAACAGATTAAATGCACTAGGTACTAAATGACCAGAGACTAGAAGAGTTGTAGGATGACGTCAAGAACATCATCCATGAAGAAAGCAAAAGGTCATTAAAAAAACAGGAAAGAAAAGACCAAAATGGATGTCAGAAGAGACTCTGAAACTTGCTCTTGAACATGGAGAAGCTAAATCAACTGGAAGAAATGAAGTAAAAAAGCTGAATACTAAGTTTCAAAAAGCAACTTGAGAAGACAAAGTAAAGTATTATAATGAATTTTGCAAAGACCTGGAGTCAGAAAATTCAAAAGGGAAGAGCACACTCATCATTTCTAGAGCTGAAAGAA
>NW_006408576.1:17920814-17922887 GCF_000296735.1 Chrysochloris asiatica
TTGTGCCCATTTTGAAGAGAGGTGACCCAGTGCAATGCAGAAATCATTGAACAATATCATTAATATCATATGCAAGTTATATTTTGCTGAAGATCAATTTAAGATGGTTGAGCAGTACATTGATGGGAGCAGCTAGAAATTCAAGCTAGATTCAGAAGAGGATGTGGAACTAGGGATATCACTGCTGACATCAAATGGATCTTGGTTGAAAGCAGAGAATACCAGAAAGATGTTTTCTTGTGCTTTATTGACCATGCAGAGACAATCAACTGTGCGGGACATAGCAAACTGGGCATAACACTGCAAAGAATGGAAATTCCAGAACACTTAGTTGTGTTCATAAGGAACCTGTACATAGACCAAGAGGCATTTATTTGAATAAAACAAGAGGATACCAAATGTTTTTAAATCAGAAAAGTTGTGCATCAGGCCTATATTTGTTCAATCTCTATGCTGGATTGATTAAATGAAGGAAAACATGGCTCAGGATTGGATAAAGACTCCTTAAAACCTGTGATACGCAGATGACTCAGCCCTGCTTGTGGAAAGTGAAGTGGACCTGAAATAGTGATAAAGATCAAGCACTGCTGTCGAGTTGTTTTTGACTCATAGTGACCCTGTGCTTAACAGAACATGACACCATCTCAAAACTGTTATGCTTTGAGCCCACTGTTGTTGCTACTGTGTCAATTCATCACTTTGGGGCTCTTCCTCTTTTTCTCTGATCCTCCACTTTACCAAGCATGATGTTCTTCTAGAGTGACCGGTTCTTCTTGACAACGTGTAAAGTATGAGAGACTAAATCTCACCATCCTAGTTTCTAAGGAGCAATCTGGCTGCACTTCTTTCAAGATAGATTTGTTTATTCCATGATACTTTCAGTATTGTTCTCCAACATTATAATTCAAATTATAATTCAACATTATAATTCAAATCTTTGGTCTTTCTTACTCATTATCTTTCACATACATATGAGGTTATTGAAAATACCATGGCTTGGATAAGGCACAACTTAGTCCTCAAACTTACGTCTTTGCTCTTTCACACTTTTTTGCAGTGATTTGCCTAATACTGTATGCTATTTATTTTTTGACTGCTGCTTCCTTGAGCATTGATTGTGGATCCAAACAAAATGAACTTCGTCAGCTTCAATCTTTTCTCCACTTATCATGATGTTGTTTATTGATCCATTTGTGAGGATTTTAGTTTTTTTTTCTTACATAGTGGTGCAATCCTTATAGAAGGCTATAATAGTCTTTGATTTTTATCAGTATTTCAAGTCCTCTTTGCTTCCAGTAAGCAAAGTTGTGTCATCTACAGATCACAAGTTGTTAATGAGTCTTCCTGTAATCCTGATAACACATTTTTCTTTATATAATCCAGCTTCTCAGATTTTTAAAAAGAGATCATAATTTTTTTTTTTTTTTTTTGCTTACCCTCATATGGAGTCCTGGTATGGCACTATGGGCTAATGCAATGGATTGCATGGTAGGTCTGAACTGCAAGGTTGGTGGTTCAAGCTCACCAGCTGCTCCTTGGAAATCCTATTCAGGGTCGCTATGAGTTGGAACTGACTCAGCAGCACTTAACAACAACAACCCTCATATGTTAAGTGCTGTCGAGTCAGGTCCAACCCATAACGGCCCTGTATAAGGCTTCTAAGAGGTGACTGGTGGGTTTGAACCACTGAACTTGCTGTTAGCAGTTCAGTCCTTATCCTTCAGTGCCACATTAGGACTCCATATATATATATATGAGAGGATACACACACACAAAAAAAGGTTGTATATATATGTTGTTGTTGTTAAGTGCTGTCAAGTTGGTTCCAAATCATTGCAACCCTGTATAGCGTTTCTGAGGATTTAAATACAGTGGAAGCAGAAATTGTCATCTTTCTCCCATGGAGTGACTGGGTGGGCTTGAACTGTCAACCTTGTGGGTCACAGTTCAGTGCTTATGTTATGGAGCCACCATGCTAACATATATGTATGTTGTTGTTGTTAAGTGCCATCTAGTTGGTTCTGATTCATAGCACATAGTTCTGATTCCCAAGGAGTGGCTGGTGAATTTGAA
>NW_006408576.1:17924132-17989488 GCF_000296735.1 Chrysochloris asiatica
CAGTAAATGGCATCATGATAAGTGGAGAAAAGATTGAAGCTGTCAAAGACTTCATTTTGTTTAAATCCACAATCAACACTCATAGAAGCAACAGTCAAGAAATCAAACAATGTATTTCATTGGGGAAATCTGTTGCACAAGATCTCTTTAAAGAACAAAGATGTCAGTTTCTGGGCCAAGGTGTACCTGACCCAAGTCATGATATTTTCAATCGCATCATATGCATGTGAAAGTTGGAGAATGAATAAGGAAGACTTTAGAAGAATTGATGCATTTGTGTTAGTGTGTTGAAGGAGAATATTACAAGTGTCATGGACTGCCAGAAGAATAAACAACTCTGCGTTGGAAGAAGTACAGTTAGAATGCTCCTTAGAAGCCAGATTTGCCTACTGCAATACGTCATTTGATTTCTTGATTGCTGCTTCCATGAGTGTTGATGGTTGATCCAAGCATATGGAGTTCTGGTGTGGCACTGTAGGATAAACACTGGACTACAAGGTTGGTTTGAACCACCAGAAGGTCAGTGGTTCAAACTTATAGTTGCTCATTGGAAACCCTATACGGGGTCACTATGAGTTGGAACCTACTCAGCAGCACTTAACAACAACAACAACAACAACCCTTTAAAAATGTCCAAGGTGTCAGAAACTTTTTTCCCTTAGTTTTGGTACATAAAGCAATAAACTTTCAATCATCTTCCAAATTATGACTCATTTCCTGACAGTTCAAGGATAGGTGATTTGTCTGTTGAAACATTGTGGCTAATGGGCTTGAACCACCAACCTTGTGGTTCACAGTCCAGTGCTTATCCTACAGTGCCACCACCCTATATATGTAGTTGTTAGTTATTAGATGCTGTCAAGTCAATTCTGAGACATAGGCCACTTAGAAAAATTATAGCCAGACTACTCTAGAAGAGAGGATGGCAAGACTTTGTCTCTCATACTTTGGACTTGTTATCAGGAGGGACAAGTCCCTGGAGAAGAACATCATGGTTGCTAAAGTAGAGCCCCTCAATGGGATGAATTGATACTGTGCTGCAACAATGGGCTTAAACAGCAACAATTAGAGGGCACAGGCCCTGGCAGTGTTTTGTTCTGTTGTACATAGGGTCCATGTTAGGCAGACCTGACTTGATGGCACCTAACAACAACAATAACAATATATACATATACATGGGGAGCCCTGGTGGTGTAATAGGTTATACATTGAGCTATTAATGTTCGAATCCACCAGTCCCTCCATGAAAGACGAGGCTTTCTGCTCCTTGTAGATAGAGATCAATAGCCTAGGAAACCCTATACAAGGTCTTTATAAATTTGGAACTGACTTTATGACAAACAACAACAATATATATACATATATGTGCTGCTGTTGTTAGGTGGAGTCAAGTTCTGACTCATATGGACCCCATGCAAAGCAGAACGAAACATTGTCCTGTCCTGTGCCATCCTCACAATTGCTGTTACACTTGAGCCCATTGCTGTTGCCACTGTGTCAATCCATCTTGTTGATAGTCTTCCTCTTTTTTGCGATCCTCCACTTTACCAAGCATGAAGTTCTTCCCCAAGGACTGGTCCCTCCTCCTGATAATATGCCTGAAGTATGAGAGATGAAATCTGATTGTACTTACAACACAGATTTGTTTGTTCTCCTGGCAGTTCATGGTACTTTCAGTATTTTTCTCCAATGCCATAATTCAAATGCTTTGATTCTTCTACCAGTCACTGGAGAAGGATATCATGTTTGGCAAAGTGGAGGGTCAGAGAAAAAAGGAAGACCCCCAACGAGATGGATTGGCACAGTGGTGGATTGTACAGGGTTTCCGAGGCTGTAAATCTTTACAGGAGCAGAAAGCCTCATCTTTCTCCCACAGAACAGCTGGTAGTTTTGAACTGCTGACCTTGTGGTTTGCAGACCGATTCATAACCACTATGCTACCAGAGCTCCTTTATACATATATATAAAATATGTTGGACTCCTAGTGTGCTATAGGATAAGCAAGCACTGGTCTGTGAACTACAAGGTAGGTGGTTCAAAGCCACCAGTCACTTGTCAGAAACCTTATATAGGATTGCTATGAGTTGGAACTGACTCCAGGGCACTTAACAACAACAACATGCTGATCTTGTGGTTAGCAGTCTGGTGTTTATCCTATAGCACCACACTGGGACTTTCTTTTTCTCTCTATATGTATGTACGTGTTGTTGTTGTTAAGTGGCTAAGCTGTTGAGTTGGTTCCGACTCATAGTGACCCTATATAGGGTTTCCAAGGAGCAACTGGTGAGTTTGAACCTCTAACCTTGCGGCTAGCAGTCCAATGCTTATCCTACAATGCTACATCAGGAGTCCATATAGACATATATACATCTAATATTATGTTATACTATCTACTACAGTATAATTTCTACACTATTACCCCCCCTAGAAAAAATCCGAAGTGTTAGGGATTTTTTCCTTCTAAGTTTTGGTGCATAAAGCAATAAACTCTCAATCATCTCCCAAATTATGACTCATTTCCAGACAATTCAGGATAGTTTAATGGATGAATGAACACAAAACCATTTGAGAACAGTGCACACAGGAGTTGATTGTGTGATTCTTACAATAAGTGCTATGAGAGTTGAGAGAAGGGACTCATGAGTGGGGCTGAAATGACTGCAGCGGACTTCAGCATCAAAAGGCTACAGAGAAGCTGGGCCATCACAGGAAGAGGGGAGAACCTCAGAGAGAGTGGTAGTCTGCATCTCCACCCGTCCCTGCTGTCCTTGTGGAGGGGCCTCTCTGAAGGGTGGCAAGCCCACAGTTGTTTCTCTTTGTGCCAGAGTCGAATTTGGGCAAGGCTGAGGCCTGAGAACGTTGCCCTGGATAATAAGCTGGAATGCAGCTTAGGAGAATCAGTCACCAGATAATGTCCTTAAACCTAGGGAGGACACCCTCCAAGGTAGAATCTCTTCTGCCTCTTCAACTCGCTCTGCCATTGCCAGCTGAGTCATATAGCACACACTGCAGCTTAAGGAGTTCAGGCCACCCAGGAAAGATTGGCTACAGCAGGGATGGTCTTTTAAAAAACTATGCAAATCTAACCCATCACATTACTTTAAAATCACAGACTCAGGAGTCAGATGGCCTGAGTTTGAGTCCTCACTTTGCTACTTATAAGAGATGTAATATAATATATGAGAGGGCCTCAGAAAGTTGGCAGAAAAATGGAATGAAAAGATAATGGACTTTCTCACTAACTTTTTGAAGCTCCTTTATATCACATTAGTGGCACGGCAGGATAATGTACTAGACTGCATGGTTGATTTGAACTGCAAGGTTGGTGGTTCACCAACCTATATTGGGTCAATATGAGTCAGAAATGATTCAATGGCACTGAACAACAAGAAGAACATGCTGAGCCATAGTCCGAGAAACTGGATTATATGAAGAAGAACATGGCATCAGGATTGGAGGAAGACTCATTAACAGTCTGTGATAAGATTAACAACCTTGCTTGTTGAAAGTAAAGAGAACTTAAAATACTGGTAAAGATCAAAGACTGCAGTATTCAGTGTGGATTGCACCTCAACGTAAAGAAAACAAAAATCCTCACAACTGGACCAGTAAATGGCATCATGATAAGTGGAGAAAAGATTGAAGCTGTCAAAGACTTCATTTTGTTTAAATCCACAATCAACACTCATAGAAGCAACAGTTGGAATCAACTTGATGGCACTTAATAACAACCTTAAGTTATCCAGTCTTTGTGCTCCAGTTTCTTCATTTGTCAAATGGGGATGATAATAACCTACCTCACAGTGTTGTTATGACTAGCCAATGAATTAGTATTTATAAAGTGCTTAGAACAGTGTTTATGTATGTGTTTGTTAAATAAATACAATTTCATAATTCTTATGAGTTGTGGTGCAGGAGAATATTGAAAGTACCATGGACTTCCAGATGAAGAAACAAATCTGTATTGGAAGAAGTACAGCCAGAATGCTCCTTAGAAGGCAGGGTGGCAAAACTTCGTCTCTCGTACTTTAGGAATGTTATCAGGACGGATCAATCCCTGGAGAAGGACATCATGCTTGGTAATGTTGCACTGCGGGATAAAGCACTGGACCACAAGCCTGGTTGTAATAATAAGAATGGCGGTTCAAATTTACTAGCCGCTCCTTGGAAACCCTACACAGGGTCTCTATGAGTCGGAACTGACTCAGTAGCACTTAACAGCAAAAACAACAACAATGTGGAGGATTAGTGAGAAAGAGAAAGACTCCCAGTGAGGTGGATTGGCACAGTGGCAACAGCCACGGGCTGAACATAGCAATGATTGTGAGGATGGTGCAGGACTGGGCATCATTCAGTTGTGGATAGGGTCACTGTGAATTGGAACTGACTCAGCAGCACCTAACAACAATAACAAGGCTCCCTATGATCTTAAGCGAACTCCTCTACTGTCCTATGTCTTGGCTCTTCCTTCTATCTCTTGTCTTTCAGTCTCTTCTGGGCTTCTCTCCTTCTGTCTACACTTCCATCACACCCTCACCTGACTAGTGTTGCTTCATCTTTCAAGTCTCAGCAGAAACAGCATTTCCTCTGGGGTTGTCTCTGGGTTCCTCTCCCTCTCAGTTAGGTGAGTTCCCCATGTTCTCTGCTCCCTAAGCAAGTGCTTCCCTACTGGAGCAAATATTACACTTGATATTACTTCTTATGTAGCTGTTTTCCTGAAAGCAACATGAAGTCAGAGACTCTGTCTATGTGATTTGGCTGTGTAGCCTCAGTGCCTAGCAGAGTGCTAGGCAGGTACCCTGGGTGCCAAGGAAATGAATGAATGGACAAATTAACAGAACAATAGAAGGAGGAGTCATCAGGTCATCAGGCAAGTTTACAGTGTCCAGAGAACATTGTGAGCTGAGATTGTTGCTCAGGATGGATTTAGACTCTGGCCTGGGTCCAGCCCACAGCTGGAGGCACCTGGGACTGCAGCCTGAAGAAGCTGGAAGATTGTTTCCCTCAATCTCCTTCAGCTCTGTAAACAAACTCCCAAATTCATTTGAGGGCCTGGTCATTAAGAGAACCCAGTGAAGAAACATTTTGCAAATGAAAAAATCTTTGGAATGTGAATAGCTCCACTGATTGATTTGACTAATTTATCTTCTGGATTCCTTAAAGGCAGGCTCAATCCAGGTATAACTGTGTAGATCATAACAATGTATGAATAGCATTGTGAAGGATGGGAATTCCAGAACACTTACTTGTGCTCATGTGGAACCTGTGCTTAGAGAAAGAAGCAGTAATTCAGACAGAACAAGGGATACTATGTGATTTAAAATCAGAAAAAGTGTGTTTTGGTTCTGTCCTTTGACCATACTTATTCAGTCTGTATGCTGAACAAATAATATGAGAAGCTGAATGAATGATATGAAGAAGAACACAGTATCAGGACTGAAGGAAGACCCATTAACAATTTGAATATGCAAATGACACAACTTTGCTTGCTAAAAGTGAAGCAGACTTGAAGCATTTACCTCAACATAAAGTTTAAAAAAAAATCCTCACAACTAAACCCATAAACAGCAGCATGACTGTTGTTGTTAAGTGCTGTCTAGTCGGTTCTGACTCATAATGGCCCTGTATAGGGTTTCTGATGATGACTGATAAGCCTGAACCACTGACTTTGCAGTTCAAACCAAACTTGCAGTCCAGCACATTAATCCGAAGCGCCATACAAGGACATTATGATAAATGGGGAAAATGTTGAAGTTGTCAAAGATTTAGTTTTACTTGGATACATAATCAATACCCATGGAACAGTAGTCAAGAAATCAAATGATTTGTGTTGGGCAAGTCTACTGTAAAAGACCTCTACTGTTGTTATTGTTGTTAAGTGCCATCTAGTTTGTTCCAACTCATAGTGATCCTACATAGGGTTTCCGAGGTGCAGCTGGTGAGTTTGAACTGCCAACCTTGAAGTTCCAACTGACCTTGTGGTCTAGTGCTTATTCTACAGTGCCACACCAAGACTCCTAAAAACTCTATACAGTGTTTAAAAGCAAAGATGTCACTTTGAGGACAAAGGTGTGCCTGACCCAAGCCATGGTATTTTCAGTTGTCTCATATGCATGTGAAAGTTGGACAGTGAATAAAGAAGACTGGAGAAGAACTGAAGCATTTGAATTATGCGTGGTGAATACATCATGAACTTCATGAAGAACAAGCAAATCTGTCTTGGAAAAAGTATAGTCAGAATGCTCCTTAGAAGCACAGATGGGCAGATTTAGTCTTAAATACTTTGGACATATAATCAGGAGGAACCAGTTCCTGGAGAAGGACTTTATCAAAATGGCATGGGGACTATGTCTGACCTCCTCTGGCTTCACAAGGAAGAAGGAGGAGAATTACCATCATCAGTCCAAGGCTGATTCCTATAGGCCGAGGTCAGACACCCTCCACCCTCCAACCTTCTTTACCCTATTCTGACCCCAGTCATCCCTCCCACAGCACTCTACTTCTCTGCTGGGTTTGATAATCGTTACAATTTACACACAGAACTCACAGTCTATAGTCATGATTATGGGGTGTATTAGAGAAGTTTGTTGTTGTTTTTAGGTATCTTCTTGCCAGTTCTGACTCCTAGTCACCCCATGCATAACCATTTGAGTCCATTGCTGCTGCCTCTTGTCAATCTATCTTCCTATTTTTCACCAGCCCTCCACTTTACCAAGCATGATGTCCTTCTCCAGAGACTGGTCCCTGTCCACAGTGTGAAAGACATAGTCTCACCATCCTGGCTTCTGAGGACCATTCTGGCTGTACTTCTTCCAAGATAGATTTGTTTGTTTTTCTGGCAGTCCATGGTACTTTTAATATTCTTTTCTAGTACCATAATTCAAATGCATTGATTCTTCTACACTCTTCCTTATTTATTGTCCAACTTTCACATGCATATGATGTGATTGAAAATATTATGGCTTGAGTTAGTTGCACCTTAGTCCTCAAACTGATATCTTTGTTCTTGAATACTTTAAAGAGGTCCTATGCAACAGATTTCCCCAATAGAATATGTTGTTTGATTTCTTACCTGTTGCTTCCATGAATGTTGATCGTGGATCCAAGCAAAATGAAATATTTGACAACTTCAATCTTTTCTCCATTTATCATGATGTAATTTATTGGTCCAGTTGTGAGGATCTTTGTTTTCTTTACATTGAAATGCAATCCATATTGAAGGCAGGAATCCTTTTTCTTCATCAGTAAGTATTTTAAATCCTCTTTGCTTTTGTTCATCTTCATATAATCCTGCTTCTAATATTATTTACTCAGCATACAGATTGAATAAATCTGGTGCACACCTTTCCTCATTTTAAACCATTCAGTATTTCCTTGTTCTATTTGGATAATTGTTTCTTGGCCTGTGTGTATGTATAGGTTCTTCATCAGTACAATGATGCCATAGTCCACACGTGGTCTGTAAAGTCGAAAGTGTTTGCATAGTCAGTAAAGTGCAAGTAAACATCTTTCTGATGGTCTCTGCTTTCAGCCAAGATCCATCTGACATCAGCAATGATATCCCTCATTTCACATCCTTGTTGGAATCTGGCTTGAATTTCTGGCGGTTCCCTGTCAATGCATGTGATTTTAATGATGTTGTTCAGTGATTTCCACATTCCTTTGGGTCACCTCTTTTTGGAATATGTGCACATATGGATCTTTTTGTATCAGTTGGCCAGGTATTAGAGAAGTGCAGGGTCCAATATAAGATCAGAAACAACTCAGGATACAGCAATTCTCTTCTCAGCCATACAGCAGGCATACCTCTTTCATTGTTGGCCTCTTAGCCACACAGCCTCTTGATCTCTGCCCTACTCAGGCAAGTGTTATGAAGCTCCTTTTGCCCTGTGGATAAATGTCCAAAAGGCACCCCATTCTGCAAGCTAGGCTTCTGCAGGAAGACACTCAGCTCCACTCAGTTCATGGGCTGGGAAGTCCGCTGCTCTGTCTCTCCAGGCTTGAGTTAGTTAAGCTGCCACCATTGCTTCTCTATACAGGAATCTCAAGGTCCAAAGGACATACTTCATTTCTGGCTCTTCTTTCTTGATGATCCTGAAATCATCTGTTCCTGTTTCTGAGATGGCTCTTTTTAAAACTAGCAGAATAACAAAGCTAACTAAACCCTGTGTTAGAGTCCTGTACACCCAATTTGCATGATCCCACTCTATCATTGGTGGTTCCACTGTATCATTGGAGTCCTGGTGTGGTGCTGTGGGTTAATGCGCAGGACTGCAAGGTCAGTTTGAACTGCAAGATTGGCAGTTCAAGCTCACCAGCTGCTCTTCAGAAACCCTATACAGGGTCGCTATGAGTTGGAACTGACTCGACGTCACTAACAACAGCAACAACCCTATCATTTGGTGAGGCTTACAAAGACCATGGTAGGAGAGTTATAATTCAGTGTACCTCGGGCATCATGCTTGGTAAAATAGAGGTTCCGAGGAAAAAAGAAAGACCCTTGTTGAGGTAGTCTGACACAGTGGCTGCAACAAATGGGTTTGAGCATAGCATCGTGAGAATGATGTAGGGCTGGGTAGTGTTTTGATTTGTTGTACATAGGGTCACTATGAGGCAGAACTGACTTGATGGCACCTAATAAGAACAGCAAGTTCAGGAAAGAAAATTTGGATCCTTATACATCTAAAGAAAATACAGACAGGCTTGTTTTCATCAAGAGCCACCCTCGGAAGAAAGGAGATGTAGCCACCTTACCCAGCAATTAATATGCTATGATGTGCTCTCTGCCTGGAGACAGGATTGCTATAATCAATGTTAACGAGCACATGATCCCCAGCCACTCTCCATTCTCTTAGTTCAGAAACTCAGAGATGCAGCCAGCCTGACAGGTGAACCCAGTATCACTTTGAAGGATCATGCAGTAGGTGAATTGCTCAATTTGCTCAAACAGAACTCAGTAGCAACAGCTGTTAAAGCTATCACAGAGAATTTCTGAAATAAAGGAAAAGGCAGCAACTTGTTAATTCTTGAGCCAGTAGATCTGGAACATGAGACAAAATGAAAAAGAGAGAAAAACAAAGCAAAACAAACCTCAAACCAGGAAGTGAGTGAATTGAAAACTTAGCTCACCATGCAAAAGCAGGCCATCTTGGGTTATTAAACCAAAAGTTGTTACTGCCCTGCACGGGCTGGGGATTGGAAAGCTGGTTCTGAAGTTCCACCTGGACGTGATTGATGATAGGCAGGTTGCTGACAGTTTTGTCCAGAAGAGATGATCACAGGGTCCTCAGTGTTCTCAGAGACACTCCTTACAAAGAAACAGATTAGCTAAATGATGTAGGACACTAACTAGTAAGCACTGAGTAGAGGCCTGGTGTGTCACTATAGGATAAGCACTGAACCACAAGGTTGGCAGTCTGAACTCACTCAGTGGCACTTAACAACAACAAAAGTATACAAAAAAATTAATGTTTTCCTTCCCCTTCCTGAAGAACAGGGACCCAGCTTGGTCAAGGTTAATTGCTACATCAAACGGAGGTCTTAGTTGCAAGTTACAAAAACTGACTTGGGCTAATTTAGGTATAATACTGTTGTTGTTAGGTGCCCTTGAGTCGGTTCCAATTCATAAAGACCCTGTATTTGGTTTCTGAAGCTGTAAATCTTTGTGGGAACAGAAAGCCTCATCTTTCTCCCATGGAGCAACTCATGGGCTCAAACCATTGACCTTGTGGTTTGCAGTCTAGTACTTATCCTACAAAGCCAAAATGTTCCCCATGAGACTATTATTGGTGATGGTGGTGTGCTGTGGAGTCGGTTCCAACTCATAGCGACACTGCATAGGGTTTTTGAGGCTATAAATCTTTACAGGAGCAGAAAGCCTCATCTTTTTCCTGTGAAACAGCTGGTAGTTTCAAATTGCAGACCTTGAGGTTGGCAGCCCAATTGTAATCACTACGCTACCAGAGCTCCTTATACTTCCTACCAATTGTGGGGGAGAATAGAGAGCCAGCTCTGTAAAATGGGCAGCCCTGATGGGTCTGTGCAGCCAGACCACGGCCAAAATCACGCTGCAGATTTACTCAGAGACATCCCTACTGCTATTGCCACTGGGTATCAGACAACTCAGACCTTGGGCCCTGGACACTGCCATTGGCCCCACCCTCGCTGTAGCAACAGGAAATTGAAATTCACTTACTAGCATTGCAACTGCGCCCAGGGGAAATTCTCCAAATGCCCTTCTTCTTTGTGCCACTGATTCTAGAATCAGAAACTGGAGGGTGTCTGGACAAGCCTGCCTCATGTGCCACTCCTAGCTCTGATGTAAAATGGGAAAGTGGTATCTGGAGTTGATTTCTTCCAAAGAGAAAGTAGGCTCTGCCTGCCACTAAGATTAATTGAGTGGGAAGTTCCTCAAACTAAGGAAGGGTCTTCAGAGAAGCTGAGTAACCAGAAAATGGCACGTGTTCCCTACAGTTATATTTGGATTCCCTGTCTGCACGTTGGAAAAGAGGCAAATCCATGAAGGGCACATAAAAGTTGGAGCCTGAAGAAAGCCTCAGCCTGGATCTTATTTTCTCTCTGGAAAAGGGGAGGGAACTGTGCTACCTGCAAGGCTTTTCCCAGTTCGAACTTGACCTCCTCCCAGAGCCACAAAGCTCTGTCTTGTCTAAGATGCTGTTTCACTTTTAGATTGCATCATACTTTTAAAAATGAATTACTTCATTTATGTATGTCTTGTAGAGCTCCCCCAGAATGAAGACAAAAATCTTATTCATTGAACACTCAACAAACATTTATTGAGTGTCTGCTAGGCTTTGGGAAAGTCTGAAGGGACAAAGACATGGCCTATGCCTTAGAGAAGAAGATTGTGCTCTGGTGCCAGGTGTATGGAGGTGTGAAGGCTTCACAGAAGAGGTGACAGTTTAATGGGCCTTAAAGATTAAGATCATTTTCAGCTACTAGGGGAAGTGCATTCCAGGGAGACGGAACAGCATATGCAGAGGCAAGGAGTCATGAGAAAGCATGGTGTGTTTAGCAAACAGAATGGTTGAAATATGATGTGTGAGAGAGAGTGCACCCATGCAAGTTCTGCAATAAAGAAGGAAGTGGGTGGTAAGATTGCTAATGAAGATTGGGACTATCTTCTGAGGAATTTTTGATGTCTTTCTGAAGATGTTGTATCCTGAGAGCAATAGGAATTACCAGACAAGTTTTAAACAAGAGAATGGCCCGATATTATTTTCTTTTTAGGAGGATCCCTCAGGCTACTATGTGAGATGGATTAGAGGATTTGTGGTAGGAAGTGATTGGCACAGAACTCCAGAAAAGCTGAGGAGACTGAATGGGAGGAAAGGGGATGAAAGATACCGCAGAGGAATTACTTCAAGACCTCTTTTTCTATTTTGTTTTCTCTATATTGACCCCTATTCCTGACTCTTGTGTGAGGAACAGAAAAGATTCATGCTTTTATAAAATTGATTTTTAAATCACCTTTATTACCTCATTGGCTCACAGATAATTCAAAATTATAGCCTGTTTATATGGTAAATATACCCTCATTGTCCTCATTACTGTAAGATATATGAGGTGATTTTAGGACAGACTTGATCATTGTATGCTTTGATCCATTATATATATATATAAAAGATACCATTTATAGGAGTCATTTATGGTTATTGAATGGCAATTCAGAACAGATTCTGTACCAGGAAAAATGACTTGAAACTTGTGTTCAAAAGAAAGCTGACTGCACATGGATTCTGGATCAGATGTCAGGAGACCTGAATTCTAGTCTAGTTCTGCCCTCCATGAGCTGTGTGACCATGGCCACATTACTTAACCTCTGCATCTCTGTTTCTCCCTTATGTGGTGAGGATTCAATGACATAATAAATTTACAACACTGAGAAAGATACCAGGTCCACAATAAATGTTCACTTGGTGTTGGTTCCTACTGTCATGTTGGTTGTTATCATCATCATTACCATCTCTAAGAATCGTTGAATCCGGAAACCCTGCTCTTTGCAGTTGTTCTTGACAGGGAGATGGACTCGTCCATTCTTCTTTGTCCTGAAGAAGGTATCCTATTATCCTTGCTGGGTTTCCCTCTCTACCTGAAGACACAGACCTCAACTTCTCTACAGCATGATGTTTCTGCCACCCTTGTTCCTTTCCCTTTTCATATCTCTCAACTTGCTCTGGTCCCAAATCATGCTCTGCCCAACTTTTCCTTTATTGTTGTTAAGTGCCATCAAGTCAGTTCTGACTCATAGGGACCTTGTATAGGGTTTCTGAGGAGTGACTGGTGGATTTGAACCACCAACTTTGCAGTGAGTAGTCCAGTGCTTGTCCTACAGCACCACACCAGGACTCCTTAGCAGCTGAAATATTTCCTTTTCTATCTCTATGGTGCCAAAATCTACTGGGCCTGGGAGAACAGGAGGTGGAGAAGGGGTGAGGCCCTACTATCTTTCTCCTTTCCCTTGAGACCCATCTTCTGCCGTCTCCCTGCCAACTCTTTCTGAGCCTGCCACCATTTATTGTGTGTTTTCCTTACCATCTGGGGCTCCCTGTTGGGTGTCCTTTTGAAAGGTATGTTTTGGGTACAAGTCTTGTCAAGAACCTCAGATAATGGGGCTTTTTTGGCTGGGAGGCTAGGCTGCCTATGGGAGTTTCTGAGATGTCTCATTGTTGTTAAGTGCCATTAAGTTAATTCTGACTCATAGCGACCCTATATAGGGTTTCTGAGGCTTTACATCTTTATAGAAACAGAAAGTCTCATCTCTTGGTGATCCCTAGAGACCACTGAGCTCTGAGAGGCTGGTGGTTTTTGTGTAAGTTCAGGGCAACATCTGAAGGAAAGGGCAGGCCTCCAAGATGGTTAAAACAGCCAAGTGTGAAATTTACTGATAAGAAATTGACAGATACTAGAGGTGAATGGTTAAATAAGTATTGTGAAAGAATACAACCCTGCTGCACACCTTTCTTACTTTTAAACCATTCAGTGTTCCCATGTTCTATTATTAGAACAACTGCTTCTTGGTACATGTACAGATTCCTCATGTATTGCATTAAGCAAATCTGCTGCACAAGACCTTTTTAAAGTGTTGAAGAGCAAAGATGTCTGCTTGAAGACTAAGGCGTGCCTGACCCATGCCATGGTATTTTCATGCATTTCATTCATATGCATGCGAAAGCTAGATAGTGAATAAGGATGACTGTAGAAGAATTGATGCTTTTGAGTTATGGTGTTGGAGGAGACTATTGAAAGTGCCATTGGCTGTCAAAAGAACCAACAGATCTGTGTTGGAAAAAGTGCAGCCAGAGTGCTCTTTGGAGGCCAGGATGGCCAAACTTTGTCTCTCATACTTCTGACATATTGTCAGGAGGGACCAGTCACTGGAGAAGGATGTCATGTTTGGTAAGGTGGAGGGTCAAAGAAAAAGAGGAAAACCCCCAATGAGATGGATTGGCTAAGTGGCAACATTGATGGGCTCAAGCGTGGCAACAGTAGTGAGGTTGGCCCAGGACTGGGCAGTGTTTCGGTCTGCTGTGCATAAGGTCGCTATGAGTCGGTACTGACTTGATGGCTTCTAACATCAACAACAAGAGGTAAATGGGGGAGCACGATAGCTCTGTAGGATAAGTACTGGACTACAAACCCAAGGTTGGCAGCGTGAGCTTTCTGTTCTCACAAAGATTTGCAGTCTCAGAAACCCTATACAGAGTCACTATGAGTCGGGAACTGACTTAATAGAACTACTTAACAACAACAATAGGGGTGAATGAGACATCTCAGAAACTCACACGTAGAAGAAAAGAGGCTGAGTGTGGAACCTTGGCTGTCCTCACAGGGCTAGGTTTTCCCTACCTAAGAGAGAATCAGCATTCTTCTCTGTGTGTAGTTTTAAATCATTTGCTTTGTATGCAAAATCCACAGGGCTGGAGTGATTGATTATAGAATCAAATATTAGTTAATGGAAAAATCTTTAAGGTGCTTTAAAAAATTACTCATTGTAATTAAGCACTATACATTCTGAGGGTACTTTGGTTGTGAGGCTTTAGGTTCTAAATTGCCTGACATAGTTTATTTTTCAGGCCCATACATCTTCCAATGTGGTTGGAAAGAGATTTCTTATTCACCGTGTGTCACAATATTTCTCCAGTATAAAAGCAGGAACTGTTTGTATCTCCTCCAGCACCAATTGTAGGTTGGAATGCATAGTAGCCAAAAATCAAACCAGTCGCTGACTGTCTAGTTAATTCTAAATCATGGTGACCCACGTGTGTCAGAGTAGAACTGTATTCCATAGGGGTTTCAAAGGCTATGGCCCTGCATAGGGTTTCCGAGGGTGTAAATCTTTACTGGAGCAGAAAGCCTCATCTTTCTCTGTGGAACGGTTGGTAGTTTTGAACTGTTCACCTTGAGGTTAGCAGCCCGGCTCATAACCCCTATGCTACCGGAACTCCTTCACACACTGCACTACCAGTTATGATCTTTTGGGAGTAGATTGCTAGAATTTTCTTCTTAGGTGCCGCTGCACAGGTTTGAGACACTAACCATTTAGTTAGTAGCTGAGCACTTAACTGTTTGTGCCACCCATAAACATATAGTTGTTGTTGTTAGGTGCCATCTACTTTTGATTCTGACTTACAGCGATCCTATCACAACAGAATGAACCACTGCCCATTCCTGCATCATCTCCACAGTTGTTACTACTCTTGCGCCCATTGCTGTTGCCACTATGCCAATCCATTTCCTTGGGGGTCTTCCTCCTTTTCACTGACCTTCCACTTTATCAAGCATGATGTCCTTCAGGGACTGGTCCCTCCTGATATCATGTCCAAAGTATGAAAAACGAAGTCTCACAATCCTGGTTTCTAAAGAGCATTCTGACTGTACTTCTTCCAACAAAGATTTATTTGTCCTTCTGGCAGTCTGAGGTGCTTTTAATAAACACACAGTGTTGTTTAGTGCTGTTGAGTTGGTTTCAACACACAGCGACCCTGTATAGGGTTTCCATAGAGTGGATGGTGGATTTGAACCCCAACCTTGCAGTTCAAACTGACCTTGCAGTTGAGCACTTATCCTACAGTGCCACATCAGGACCTCAAACACACATAGTAGGTTGTTGTTGCTGTTAAGTACTGTTGAGCTGTTTCTGACCCATAGTGACCACTATATAGGGTTTCCGAGGAGCAACTGGTGAGCCTGAACGGTCATCTTTGAGGTTCAAACTGACTTTGCAGTCCAGTGCATTATCCCACAGCGCCACACGTAGGTTCTCAATATTATATTCAGGAATCTTTTCATTCCAAGCAATTAAACTCGGTACTCATTTAATTTTGCTCACCGCTATGTCTGATTCCTTGATCCAGGCAATAAAACACCAATAAGGGCTGCCTGTCAATAAGCAAACATTATTTATTTGATGTCTTCCTGAGTCAAATGTAGCCAGCTGCTGATGAGAAGTGTGTATTCAGCAGGAGTAAAGAAACCAACACATCACCAGAGGTCTTTTTCACACAAGCCCTTTGCTTTGTGAATGACTTTCCTGGTTTTTGATGACAGCAATCATTTGCCTGCATTTCCTGGTGCACAATTCTAGGTCCCAGACAGCTTTGTGGAAAAGTTCAGGCCAGAAACCATTATATACCACAGAGTTCTTTTTAGGTGAGTTTCATCATTGGTCAGACTGCCAAGTTTGAGGAGTCATACAATTGGTTAACAAGGAAGAGTGTTTCTCACGAACTGAAGTTTTTTCCAGTTCTGTCTTTGTTTAGTCTAATTTGAGCTCTACTTCTTCAGGCGAAAGTCCTCTCCTTTCTGGTTGTTGCTAGAGGAAATGGTAGGAGCATCTATTCCAGGCTTCCATGTTTGGAGCTCTGGTAGCATAGTGGTTACAAATTGGGCAGCTAATCTCATGGTCAGCAGTTTGAAACTACCAGCAGTTTTGCGGGAGAAAGATGAGGCTTTCTGCTCCCATAAAGATTTACAGCCTTGGAAACCCTATAAAGGGTTGCTATGAGTTGGAACTGACTCCACGGCACACCACCACCACAACCACCACCACATTTGGAACCTTGAGGTCATGATCAGGTCACATGGAGGCCAACATTCAGATTGTGTGTGCCCCAATACAGCTGTATGGATTGCTAAAATACTCCTATTCCAAGGAGCTCTTGTAGCATAGTGGTTATGAGTCGGGCTGCTAACCTCAAGCTCTGCAGTTCAAAACTACCAGCTGTTCTATGGTAGAAAGATGAGGCTTTCTGCTCCCATAAAGATTTACTGAAACCCTTTGCAGGGTCAGAACCAACTCCATGGCACACCAGAGGATAATGATGACGATGATGATGATTCCTAGTCAAGTTAGAAACATTGTTGCTGTCCCCAGGTCTCATGAATGTTCCCCTGTCACCACACTGCACAGCTCCTTCTCTGGGACTCTATAGAACACTATACTCCCCAATTCAACAACAAAAGGGTTAATGCTTGGTCCAACCCAGGGATTGAGGGTGGGGTCCAATTCTGCTGCTGGTGGGGCCCCATCACATTGGGTGGTTATATATCCTGGGCAGTGGGGCTTGGATGGGACTGACGCACTGGACTATTGCTGTGTTTGCAGCAGGGTAAAACTATGATGGACAGTTGCATAAGGAGAGTGAGGCTGGCTGCTCCTGTGGGCTAGCCCTTCTTCACATGCTAGGAGAAGGAGCTTGAACACTCAGGCAACGGCACTTGAATCATGTTCATGACAAGTGCATGACTCTACCTGCAGACAGTTGAGAGGTTGTGGCAGAAATAGAGATTGAGAAATAAAAAATGATTTCATACATCGAAACATCTTTGTTGGCTCTCTAGCATCCTCAGAAGTCCCACTCTTCTGGGTGTGGGATGAGGACCTGCAGGCCTGGCTCTTGCCTTCTGTCCTCACGGGCCACCTTGACAGCACCATTGTGTCCAGCTGTCCACTTCCCTTTGCAAATGCTCTTCTAGCTACTTAGAGTGTCTTGCTTCCCTTGTTACCTGACAAGTTCTCTATCACTGTCAGCTTTTCCTTCTTTAAACTTTCCCCAACTCTTTTCTGAACTGCCCTGATCACAGGGTCACTGCTCACCCATAATGTATCTGTGGTGCCTTGAATTTACTTGATATGGCTTTTCTAACCCATGTCTTAATTCCTACTCAGTGATTGGGTGGGACCATGCAAATAAGGTATACGAGCTCTAATGCTCATTCATTTTGTCATCTTGTTGTTGTTGTTGTTGTTGTCATCTAGCTAGGTTTAAAAGGAGGCATCACAGAAGCAGGAATGGAAGATCCCAGGACCATCAAGAAGAATAAGCATTAGTGGAGTGTGAGATCCCTACCTAGAAAAATGGTGATGGCAGAGGCCGTGGCAGAGGTGGAGAGACAGAGAAACTGTGGGCTCTAGGCCCATGGACTGAGGCAGAGGCCACGGGGCCACATGACTGAGAGGTCGAAGACAAGAGTGAAACGTGCCTGCAGTATGGCAGACAAAAAGTGTTCTTGACTGGAGAACTGCTGCATCCTGAGTTGGTTTTGATCCTGAATTGTACCCTGCCCTCTTCCCTTTGTTGTTAAGTACCATGGAGTCAGCTCCGACTCATAGTGACCCTGCACAGGGTTTCCAAGGCTGTAAATCTTTACGGGAGCAGAACGCCTCACCTTTCTCCCATGGAACCGCTGGTAGTTTCGAACTGCTGACCTTGAGGTTGGCAGCCTGATTCATAACCACTACGCTACCAGAGCTCCTTTATTACCCCATAATTGTAAGTATTGTTATGAGTTCTGTGTGGCCATTGCAATGGATTATTGAACCCAGATATGAAGCAGAGAGTGCTGTGGGAGGGATGGTTTGGTATCAGAATAAGGTAAAGCAGGTTGTAGGGTGGAAGCATGTCTGATCTATGCTCAATTCATAGAAATGGGCTGACTTTGAGTTTGATTCTTTTCCCCCTTGAGAAGCCAGGGAAGTCACACATAGTCCTCACATGGTTTTTTCTGGTGTCTTTACAAGTTTCAGGAAAGGACACTTCTACTTCTAGGCAGAGGCAGCCCCCTTGTAGTGCAGGCTGCTTTTGAATACCCTCTTGTATTCTCAGCTAAGGGTCTTTATGCAGAAAACAATGTGTACATTGTTTTCTGCACTCCTGATCATATTCAATAATACTCTAATATTCCAGTGAAGCTCAGCATTGCATTTTCACCTAATATTTATTACATTTGTGCTTTTCTTTCTCTGTTTCCTCCCAAGATCATGTGAATTCTCCAAAGGAAGGGTTATGTTTTTGTTTCTGTTTCTTAAGTACCTGTCTGGAGTCCTGGTGATGTAGTGGATTACTCATTGTCCTGTTAGAATCCACAAGTTGTTCCATGAGAGAATGATGAGACTTTCTGCTCTTGCAGATTTATAGCCTTGGAAACCGTATACAGGGTTGCTGTGAGTCTGAACTGACTCGATGGCACATAACAACAATATCCTAAGTGTCTAGCTGAGTAAGTGGCACAGAGTAGGTTGTCCACAAGTATTGACTTAAAGGAGAAAGAGAGCTAGAGGGAAGGAGAGAGGGGGTGAGAGGGAATAGAATCACCTACAATTGAGCTCTCCAAATTCTCCTGGCAGTGGGGGTGGGGTGGGGGCGGTTCCTTCCTTTAATGGACACTGGACCCACCTAGCAGTTCTGTGGGAGAAAGACCTGGTGATGTGCTCCCATAAAGATTATAGCTTAGAAAATACCATGGAGCCTGTCTATTCTGTTCCCTGGGTTCACTAAGAGTTGAAATTGACTTGACAGCACTTAACAACTACAACAAAGCAGCAATGGAGGAAGAAGAGCAAGTGGTGAGTTGAAGGGTGCTTACTGGCTGTGAGGAGGATCCCTCACCTCCTCCTGCTCCTACCCAGCCCCCATGGCATTGAGTGCAGGGGAGAACATAGTTAAGTGCAGGCTACACATCACTGTATCTGCCTGGGATCTCCCAGAGTTCATGAGAGAAAGGACCTCTTCAGAAAGAGTGACAGATATAGGCCTCCTCAGAGAAATAAGAGGCTATAGGGTGTTCCTGCATACTCACTTTCAAGAGTACATATCCACTTTCCAGGTTGGTATCCCAGAAAGGGAGTCCTGGTGTGGACTGTGGGTTACTGTGCTAGACTGCCAAGTCAGTTTGAATCTCGAGGTTGGTGGTTCAAGCTCACCAGCTGCTCCTCGGAAACCCTATATAGGGTCACTATGGGTTGGAACCGACTCAAAGGCACTTAACAACAACAATCCCAGAGAGGAACACAATGTCCTTGCCTTTGGGGTGCTCACAGTTCAGTGGGGAGGTAGCCACAAGAAGAAAGACATAAATGTTCTTTGAAATGTAATGTGGGGAGGACGAGGTCAGGGAAGATTTACTGGGGGAAATGAAATCTTGAGTTTTAAAGAATGAATAAGGATTAGCAAAGCCTGTACAGGGTGGAAGGGAATTTCAGGGAGAGGAAGCAGCATATGCAAAGAAAGTTAGAATGGAAAGCATACAGAGTGTACTCAGGACCGCATAAGCAGGCCGTATTGTTGAGAACCTCCAGTACAAGGCAAGGAAAGTGAGACATGGGGTTGAGGAGCTTGTAAACAGAGTTCATGTTTGCAGAGAAACATCTGTAATTTCCATGTTACATCCATTCATTTATTGCTCCTTCTATATATAGGATATTTTTCTTGGGATCATTCAAGCAATCCTTATATTTCTTGCCACTAACTAATGGGAGATTTTAGGCACAGCACATAATCTGGGCCTATTTTACAGACAAAGAAACTGAAGCTCAAATTAGTTAAATATAATGTTTGAGATGTTCCTATTGGCTTAGTGGCAGTACCAAGGCTAGAACCCACATCTCAACACTTTCCAGTCCTGAGTCCTGTCCCAGTCTTCCATACTGTGGGTGCAACGCCCTTTAAAGCTGAAATGGTTTCTTATTTATTTAGGAACCAAAGTGTGCCCTGAAATCACACTCAGAGATCCAGGATCTCTTTTGAAGTTAAGAAAATCGATGGGACCCATCACCTGTTGAGAAGACTACTAGTGTACATGCATAAGCATAATTCTTAGTTTGAGGGGGGGAAAAGTGCTTACAAGCACCGAGACCTCCTCCAATAGTCCCTTAGAAGCTTACTTCTGAGGCTGGCCTGTCAGCTGTTCAATAGCTATTCCAGTTTTCAAACGATCAGTTTACAGTGTATTGATCGCCCTCCGGATTCTCTCACTGATTTCACTGTCACTGACTGAACTGCTGCAGGACCGCTCCTGTTCTTTTTCAAAGTTACCCTCAGATGTCATCGATTCCATCAGCATTCCTTGCAGGTAGCAGGCTTGTTGGTTTGCAGAGACAGCAAATATGGGAAGCTAAGAAACCGTGTGCTCCTAGCTTTTCTGGAATGTTGGTTACTCTGCAACCAGGTGGAAATTTGCAGAGGCAGCAATTAGGGGCAGATAGTGGATGATGTCTGGGAAGCCTGACTCAACCTGGGTTCATTTCTTAGGTCCTTGTTGGCTATTTAAATAAAAAATGGTCCCTATTGGATGGATGCTTTGAATGTGCTTTCTTGCCTGAGGTTTATTCTTCTTCACCTTCCGCTCCATCTTACTCCACAGCACCATCATCTTAACTGAGAGGCCAGACTTGGAGACTTAGTTGGAAGTCAGCAGGCGCACCTCTGCCCAGCGTATATGGGATGCTTGGAATTGTTCCCACATCTGTACCATTAGTTTTTAACTGTGGTGGGCAGTGGACAATGCCTAGACTTGGTACCAGACAGAGTTTATATCTCAGCTTTACCAGTTGCTGCATGACCTTGAGAAGGTTACCTGCCTTTTCTGAGCTTTTATTTCTAAAATGGGTGTAGAATATATGCTGTCTGATATGGGATATCCACTAGCCATATGTGACTTGTGGGCACTTGAAAGGTGGCTAGCCCAAATTGAGATGCGCAGGAAGGCTCTAGATTATGAACATCCAATTTACTCACCATCAGTAGTTAAACATCAACCCCATAAAGCCTATTATATTAAAATTTTGAGGTACCTACAATATTCATAATAACAAACAAGCACTGTATTGTGACTGAACATCAAAACATTATTATGGGGAGCCACAGGGAGGAAGTGGGAGAAACGTTGTTGTAGGGTGGACATTGTAATCATTGAGATGAAACAAGATGTATGGTTTGCTGAATGTAGAGCTGATGATCTTGTGTATATATCTTCACCCAACTCACAATAAAAAGCTAAACCAACCAACAAACATTATTTTTGTAGTTGTTGTTATGTGCTGTTGAGTTGGCTCCAATTCATAATGACTCTATACACAACAACAAAACACTGCCCAATCTTGCACTTTCCTCACAATTGTTGTTATGTATGTGTGAGCACATTGCTGCTGCTACTGTGCCAATTCATTTTGTTGGGGGGGGTGTCTTCTTTTTTTTGCTGACCCTCCACTTTACCAAGCATGATGTACTTCCTCCACAACTGGTCCATCCTGACAATATGTCCAAAGTATGAGAGACGAAGTCTGGCTGTCCTGGCTTCTATGGAGCATTCTGGTTATACTTCTTCCAACACAGATTTGTTTGTTCTTCTGGCAGTTTATGGTGCTTTTAATACTCTTCTCCAACACTATAGCTGAAATACATGAATTCTTCTATGGGCTTCCTTATTCATTGTCCAACTTTCCCATGCATAAGAGGCTATTAAAAATGCCATGGTCAGGCGTACCTTAGTCCTCAAACTGATATTATTATTATTATTAATGTATTATTATGTTAAAGGGTGTCCTGGTGTGGCGCTGTGGGCTAATGCGCTGGACTACAAAGTTGGTTTGAACCACAAGGTCGGCAGTTCAAGCTCACCAGCTGCTCTTTGGAAACCCTATACAGGGCTCCAGTGGGTCGGAACCGACTTGATGGCAATTAATAACAGCAACAATTACGTTAAAGATGCTTTATTGTAACTGGAAATGTGTCTTGAATGCTTTCATGCATAGAAAAATACACTCTATAAAGGGGATTCAAAAAGTTCATGGACAAATTCCATTCTCTTTTTCCTTACATTTTTCCATAAACTTTTTGAAGCCCCACTGTATACTAAGACAAGCATTTGACTAACTGACATGAGTTAGAGTTGTACCTAACTCTTCTGATTTACATACAAATTTGATTTAAAGGCAGATTTAGGATCAGAACTTGTTTGTACTGCAAATGTAAAAGACATATCAGATTTTGAAGATTTGTTGTTGCTGTTAGGTGCAATTGAGTCGGTACTGACCCATAGCAACCTTATGCACAGCAGAAAGAAACATTGCCCGATCCTGGGCCAACCTCACTACTGTTGCCACGCTTGAGTCCATCGATGCCACTTGGTCAGTCCATCTTGTTGGGGGACTTCCTCTTTTTCTCTGACCCTCTACCTTACCAAACATGATATCCTTCTCCAGTAACTGGTCCCTCCTGACAATATGTCCAAAGTATGAGAGACGAACTTTGGTCATCTTGGCCTCCAAGGAGCACTCTGGCTGCACTTCTTCCAAAATGGATCTATTGGTTCTTTTGGCAGCCTATGGCACTTTCAATATTCTCCTCTAACACCATAACTCAAAAGCATCTTCTACAGTCTTCCTTATTCACTGTCCAGCTTTCGCATGCATATGAGGTGATTAAAAATAACATGACTTGCGTCAGGCACACTTTAGTCCTCAAGCTGACATCTTTGCTCTCAACACTTAAAAAAGGTCTTGTGCAGCAGATTTGCAAATTCAAACTGAAGCTGAAGAAAATGAAAACAAGTCCACAATAGACCAAAATATGACCTTGAATATATCCCACCTGTATTTAGAGATCATCTGAAAAACAGATTTGATACATTAAACACTAAAGACTGAAGACCAGAAGAGTTGTGGGATGACATCAAGAACCTCATACATGAAGAAAGCAAAAAAGTCATTAAGAAGACAAGAAAGAAGGAAAAGGTCAAAATGGATGTCAGAAGAGACACTGAAACTTGCTCTCCAGTGTAGAGATGTTAAAGCAAATGAAAGAAATGAGGAGGTCTAAGAACTGAACAGAAAATTTCAAAGATCAGCTCGAGAAGATAAAGCCAAATATTACAACAAAATGTGCAAAGATCTGGAATCAGAAAACCAAAAAGGAAGAACACGCTCAGCATTTCTCAAGCAGGGGGAACTGAAGGAAAAATTCAAGCCTTAACTTTTGTTATTGAAAGATTTTCTGGGCAAATTATTGAATGATGCAGAAAGCATCAAGAGAATATAGAAGGAATGCACAGAGTTGCTGTACCAAAAGGAAATGGTTAATGTTCAGCCATTTCAAGAGATAGCATATGCTCAAGAGCCAATGATACTGAAGGAGGAAGTCCAAGGTGCATGGAAGGAATTGGCAAAGAACAAGACACCAGGCATTGATGGAATAAAAATTGAAATCTTTCAAGAAAGTGAGGCTGCACAGGAGGCACTCACTCATCTCTGCCAAGAAATTTGGAAGACAACTATCTGGCTGACTGATTGGAAGAGATCCATATTTGTGCCCATTCCAAAGAGAGGTGACCCAACAAAATGCAGAAATCATCAGACAATCTCTGAATGTGAAGACGTAGTACATGTAAAATACTTAATCAGGAATGATTTATATTGTTTACCTGCTGAGATGATAATATTTGGGGGGTATATTGATTAAATATTATGTGCTAAAATTAATTTTACCTGGTCCATTTTAAGTTTTTAAAATGTGTCTTCTAGAAATTTTTTAACTTGTTTATTTGACTTGAATTTGTGGCTCACATTAAAATTCAATTGAAGAGGACTTCTGGCAAGATGGCAGACTAGGCAGACACACTACACAGACCCTCCCTCTACAACGTAGATATGAGAGACCAAATCAGAGAGACACAAATGAAAATTCTGGAGCCCTGAACTTCGGAGAAAAGGTTATAGAACTGGACGGAGTGCTTGCGGGGAGGAGAAGCTGAGCAGGGACAGCTAGAGAGGGAGATTGACTGGTGAATGGCTGCCAGACATAGACATGGTGTGACCATTTTATGAGCAGCTTTGGCAACAGAAGGTGGACTGGCAGAGCAGATTCACACAGATGACGGGTAAAATATGATTCTTTCTTTTCCCCCTCAAGCTTCCACCCTCACAGACCTTGTTCTTCAGGAGTTCAGAGCCATGTGGTTGGGAGCCATACTAGTGTGAGGTGGGGTTTGCTGCTTTTGTGCCTGGATTCAAGCAGGCTCAGCTCCAGACCTACAACACCCACAGAGTCACCAGACCAACGTTTAACCAGTTACCCTGCCCCCAGCTGCCATGTGGTCCTAACAGACACTAAAGCCAACTCCGCCATCAAGGGCCCCCATGAACTACTTCCAGATTGAGTGCCCTGAACATAGATAACACTGAGTCCAATAGGAGCCCCATCTAGGGCCAAGAACTCTGCTGTCACATCCCTTCCAAACCCACCTCGTGAACTCCTTGGTGTGTAGGAGTCCCCCAGAGTTTTCTGCTCTCCAAGTTCAATAGCTACACTGTTGTTTTGGTTTTGGATTTGCTTTTTTCCTTTCCTTGCTTTGTTGTCTTTTTTTTATTCTTTCTCCTTCTTCTCTTTCCATTCCCTTGAATTTATCCTTTCTATCTCCACTTTTCTTCTGTGTCTCATGTTCCCTTTTCTTCCCCCCTCCCCTTTTGATCTTTCTTTACAACTCTCTACTTTCTTTCTCTTTTCATCTTCCTTCTCCCTAGTTTTTCTAAGTGTGTGCTTTTTAAATTTCCTCTCTTATTTTTCTCTTCTATAACTTAATTTTCCTTTTCCTCTTCGCTCTCTCTCTCTTTTTTAGTTATACTTAAGTTCTTTTTATTTATTTATTTGAGTCTTGGCATGACACTGTAGGATATGCACTGGACTACAAGGTCAGTTTGAATCACAAGGTCCGCATTTTAAAGTCACCAGCTGCTCCTCGGAAACCCTTATGGGGTCCCTATGAGTTGGAACCGATGCAACAGCATTTAACAAGTGTGTGTGTTTTTTTTTTAAATAATTTCTTCCTTTAATTTTCTCTTACTTTCTCCTTCTACAACTCCATTTCCCTGTCACTCTTTTGCCTTTATAGTTAATATCTATTCTTTTTTTCTAGTTGCTGCCTGTTTTTATTTATTTATTTTAAATCCTTATCTCTCTTTTCATTGTTGGTTCCTTGTTTGTTTATTCTCTCTCTCTCTTTTTTTTTTTTTCCCTTGTACGTATGTGTGGTAGGGGTATTCTCTTTCCCATCCAATAGGAGACAGCAGTTGTGCCCATACACCATACAGCCCAGCCCAAACAGTACCCTCTGAAACTCCAAACCACTGGGCAAGAACAGGTACCAATTCCCATACCATCTGATCAATGACAGACAGCAGCCAAGCCTACCCTAAACTAAGGTACTAGAACAGCAAATGAGAACAGCATACAAACTTGCATTCCTTAACTACAGAAGACAGTTGACGACGAGAGCCAAAGAATCCAACAACATACAATCATCAATTAAATAAAAATACAGCAACCCCCTAGCATCCCGGAGACAACAGATTATTTTCGCTTACACAAAGAAACAAGAGAAAATGACTTGAGCAAATGATTAAGATGCAAAGCCAGAGAATGTTTCTGGGGAATAAAAGGCAATGGAACTAACTGATAATGAACTCAAAAGGATGATATTTAGATACCCTCAAAGGATTGATAGAAAGATTGAGGAAAGCAAGGAGAACACAGAAAAAAAACCTTAGAAGAATTCAGGAAAATACTACATGACCAAACAGACAAAATAAATGGAAAACTGGAAACCATGCAAAAACAATGAGAAATTCAGAAGGTTAATACGAAGATTTCAGAAACGGAAGATACATTGTAAGTTCAAAGGAGTAGATTCAAAGCAATGGAAGCCTGAATTAGTGAGCTTGAAGATAAATCTCTTGATATGCTGGAAGAACAGTAAGAAAAAAACAAAACCTGAAGAAAGCCTAAGAGTTACATCATGAGGAGGAACAAGTTACGTGTGATCAGAATTCCAGAACAGTGTGCCTCTGTAATACATGGGATCACTGTGAATCTCAATTGACTTGACAGTTAACAAGTTTGTTTTGGTTTGATATTCCAGTTTCACAAGGCAGGGACTAGGGAAGGATACGAATTAGAAGCTCAGCTCATCCCTGTCAGAGTTCAGGGTATGACTCTCATTGAAGATGCTTTTTTCAGGGAAGCACATTGAAGGGAAGGCCCACCCCCCCTCTTGTTTAGGACCCTGCTGTTTCTGGAGAGACTAAATTCTAACTTCTGCTGCATAACAGAAAGGGCACAGAAGTCCAGATTTGCATCACAACTCTGTCATTTTCTTGTTGATTTTATCTTAAAACTTTTAATTGTGATTTGAGTGAAGGTTTATAGAACAAATAAGTTATCCATTCAACAATTCACACACATTTTATTGCATGTCATTGATTGTAATCTACTCTATTCTTATGCGTCCTTTTTCCTAACTCTTCTGAACTTTGTCCTTGAGTGAAAACTTCCCTGTTAATCTTGAATGGTTGATTATTCTAAGGATGGCATACCTTCCTGGTGGTTGGTTATGTGCCGTGGACTCATTCCAACTCATAACGACCCTGTACAGGGTTTCCGAGGCTGTAAATGTTTATGGGAGCAGAAAGCCTCATCTTTCTCCCGTGGAACAGCTGGTAATTTCGAACGGCTGACCTTGCGGTTCTCAGCCCAATTTGTAACCACTACATTACTGGAGCTAGTATTATTATTTATCCCTGAATCAATCACTCATTGTGACTGGGGTGGGTAGAAGCTGCTGTTTGGGTGACTCACCTCTGAAATGGGGAAACTCAAAATTTTTGATCACTGTTGAGAAAGAGGGCAAGAGGTTGTGAAAGAAGCTGGAGTCTGTAGTTGTGTCTTTATGCTAAGAGCATAGGAAACCTGGTTAAGGGTTTTAAGCCAGCGTGACATTGGATGCAGTACCAGAGTGGAGATTCAGTGGCCTGAGTGTATATAATAATGGTTCAGGTCAAAGATACTGGGGATTGTGGGTTGGAGAGAGATGAAAAACAAAACAGTTGTCATTGAGTTGACACTTGGCAACCCCATGGGTGACAGAGTACAACTGTGCTCCATAGGATTTTCTGTGGCTGATTTTTCAGAAATAGACAGCCAGGCCTTTCTTCTGAAGCTCCATGGGATGGCCTCGAACCCCCAACCTCCATATTAGCAACTGAGTGTGTTAGTCATTTGTACTACCCAGGGATCCTGAGGTAAATGGAGAAATAATACTTCCAGAAATGGCTATCTGGTAAAGCTGTTGAGAGAATCCCCTTTGAAAGATGAACTAGGATGTCTTTTCTTACTGTAACAGGACATGCAAGTGTAAGTCTTGTTGCTAAATCTGTCGGATAGCCTGCTACAAACTGGTTTTCAAGATTGTCTCACTTGCCTTAGTGTGGTGCTGTGGGTTAATGCGTTGGGCTGCAAAGGTCAGTGATTCAAGTTCATCAGCTGCTCCTTGGAAACCCTATACAGGGTCTCTGTGGGTTGGAACGGACTTGATGGCACCTGAAGCACAGTGGATCCATACAATAAACATTGAACTGTGAACCACAAAGTAGGAGGTTCAAGCCTACAACCCACTCTGTGGGAGAAATAAGGTTTTCTGTTCCCACAAAGATTTAAAAGCCTCAGAAACTCTATATGGGGTCACTATGAGTCCAAATCCACTGGATGGTATTTAACAACAACAACAACATACCACATGAGGATGAGGGAATGCCCTTGAGTGCCTGGAGACCAGGCTCAGAGGAGGGTGTTACATGATTCAGATATCAGCACAGCTTTCTCCCTTCAAGTTTTGCTCGAGAATGATTGTTGTTGTTGTTATGTGCTGTGGAGTTGGTTCCGACTCATAGCGACCCTGTACAGGATTTCCTAGGCTATAAATCTTTATGGGAGCAGATAGCCTCATCTTTCTCCCGCAGAACAGCTGGTAGTTTTGAACTGCTGACCTGTTTTAACAGCCTGATTCGTAACCATTATGCAACCAGAGAATTATTGAGGCCTGTCTAAACCATCCTATTTAATTCTGAAGCCCATGTAAATGGTCCTTCCTTAAACACTCCTTCAATTTCTCACTCTGTACATTTATTTTCTGTGGGATCTTGAAGATACAATGTCTTACTTGTTACCATATCCATGCATCCATCTGTTCACTCTTCCATTGACAAGCACAGTGCACCGTTTATTGTCAAGGCTCAATAAATTCAGTAAGCACTGAGCACCCACATGGTCATACTAGACCCTATGTCAGGAACTACAGCAGAGAGGTTGCTGCTGTTGTTAAGTGCCGTTGAGTCAATTCCGACCAATAGCGACCCTGTATAGGGTTTCCGAGGAGAAGCTGAGAGGTAGGTAAGTAAAATACAGTCCCTGTTCTCCATGAGTTTATGATACAGCTTAGAGATAGTAATAAAATATACATAGCTTGTTTCCTAATAGTTCTTTTATATAGGATGTGTGTGGAAGGGAGCGGCAAGGGTAAGCCTAAAAAATTACTCATTATGATTTGGAAAGGACTTATGAGGTATATTCTGCGCACTGCTATTTTAAGATTCGCTGTTTGTCTTCTAAGAGAGAGTGAGAAAGACCAGGACAAATAAATCAACATCTTCTGAAAGAGGCTTCCTGATGGCCCGCTGCCTGCCTGACCACATCCCGAGAGGGCGGTGCTCCCTCTTGTTCCGGAGCCAGCCCTCTCTTGACTCTCCAATCTACCAAGGGGTGAGGCCAGTTAAATCAAACAAGGAAACAGGTGAGCAGGGGAGGAAAGCCAGACACAATTTGGATCCATGGTGCAAGTACCTACAATGGGTATAGTTCTCCTGTGTGAATCTACAAAGGGTCTGGAGGAGGTGGAAGGGAGGGTGTCAGAAGGTCTCCCCACAGGAGCTGAAATTCGAGCTAATCCTTGAAGGACAAGTAAAAGTTGAGTCATTCTCATAAGCCTTACTTGGCCCCAAAGACAGCAATTCCTGTGCCAGACTTGGATATACAAAAACAAGACATTAGCCTGTTCTCAGTGACCTCATAATCTAACTGTACTAAAGCAGATACAGAGAAGGGTTTAGGAGATGTCCAAGATCATACAACCACTCAATGGGAGTTAGCTGAGAGTTAGTGCTGAGTTTCCCATACAGGCAAGATGTGTTTAAGGAACCTACCGTGTGCTGGTGTGGCACTGTGGGCTAATGCGCTGGACTGAAAAGGCCATTTGAACTGCAAGATCAGTGGTTCATACTCATCAGTCACACCTTGGAAACCCTATTCAGGGCCGATATGGGTCGGAACTGATTCATGGCACTTAGCAAAAACAACCGTGTGCTTGGCATTGTTCTGAGTGTTAGTTACAAGTGATAAACAAAAGATCAGCTGCAGAGAAAGGTCCTCTGTTTAAATCTGGAGGCTTTTCCCTCTTAAGGCCTAGAGAAGGCAAGCTGTGGGAAGATAGAGGTGGACAAAGACCTTGCCAGGTCCTAGCACATAGTGGGTGCTCAGTGAAGTCTGCAGAATTTAATTGATTCTGAACTGAACGTGAATCTCTATAAAAATGGAGATGTAGGAGAATAAATTGTCTGCCTATTCTCAGCAAAAGTGCCTGGTGGAATGACTGTTACCGCCTTTCCTTTTGGATCTATCTCTATGGTGACCATTACTAGGACTGGTCAAGGTCAAACGTGATCAATCAATCAAGCAGCATTACTCTTAGGGATTCAAGCAACTGCATCTTAGGTTTATACCACAGAGCGAAAATCTTTTGTATTTTACATTATGAATCTCTCCACGTAAATGTGAAAGTGTTTTTGCTCTTGCACAAATGTGATAAAAATATTAATTTTTAAGAAAGAATAAGGAATCATTCTTTTGCCATAGAACTGATTTAATTTTTGATTTTTGTTTCCAGCCTTTGTTTATGTGCAGATATACTTTGAACTCAGTGGTAACTACAGTGAACATGAATTTTTGTATTTTTCTTATAAAACTTAAATTTTTTTTTTTTTTTTTTTAAGAATTTATAATAGATTCTGTGCTTGGGACCAATATTTGTTGGCATGTTAATGAAAATGCAATGAGATTTTTTTTTTTTTTTTTTTAAGAATTTATAATAGATTCTGTGCTTGGGACCAATATTTGTTGGCATGTTAATGAAAATGCAATGAGAAACACTTTCAGTGATTCTGTTGGTGGTGGTGGTGGTTATGTGCCGTGGAGTCGGTTCCAACTCATAGTGACCCTGCACAGGGTTTCCAAGCCTGTCAATTTATACAGGAGCAGAAATCTTCATCTTTCTCCTGCAGAATAGCTGGTAGTTTTGAACTACAGACCTTAGGATTCGCAGCCCAATTCATAACCACTATGCTACCAGAGCTCCTTAATTCTATTGAGTGTCTGTGAAATAGGTAAATAGAGTAGACACAGCACTAACACTGAAGACCAAGCAACTGGGATTTGATCCTGAGATTGCCATTTACCAGCTGTGTGATCTTGGGTTAGTTACCCAAGTCTCTGATCCTCAGTTTCTGTATCTGCAAAGTAATGACAATACCACTTAGTTCATAGGGCTGGAGAGAGGATTAAATGAGACACAGACTGGGCATTAGCTCTTAGACATATGGTCTGTATAAGTGACTACATACAAGGGTAAGTCCAAAAGTATTGCTACAGAATATTAGAAACCCTTACTAAGGAAAAATATCAAAATGTGAAGTTATTGCTTCTCAACATATCCTCCATCTAGCCTATGCACCTCTGAAGGCAGTGTTTCCATCTCTGGTAGTGTAGTGGTTACGAATCAGGTTGCTACAAAGTCAGCAGTTGGAAACTACCAGCTGTTTCGCGGGAGAAAGATGAGGCTTTCTGCTCCCATAAAGATTTATAGCTTCGAAAACCCTGACTCCATGGTACTTAACAACAACAACAACAATCCTCCCCTGAAGAATTCTGTATTCTCAATTGATGTCATGTCAAAACAGCAGAAATGACAATCCTGTACCTTTGAAATGATCTTTGAGTTTGGGGAACAAAAAGAAGTCTGAAGGGGCAAGATCAAGGCTGTAGGGTAGATGGGGTAAGATTTTCCAGTGAAATTCTCATAGGACAGTGCTTGTTTCCCTCAACGAATGAGCAAATGCTTTGTTGTGACAGAAAAAATTCCTCAGAGCAACTTTCCTGTTTTTTTATTTTTCATCAATGCAGTTTTCTACTTTCTTAAAACTTTATAATATGCTCTGTTGAAGGACATCCTGTGTCCTTTGAAAAACTCCATCAAGATCACTCCATTGGGATTCAAAAGAACAGTTACCATATCCTGAGATGACCTCATACCTTGCATTTCTCTGACTGTAGATCCCCTCCTGAAGCTTCTGTTTTGATTGGATCTCTTTTGAAGGCTCCTTAAAGTAGACCGCTGTTGTTATTGTCAGGTGCCTTTGAGTCGATTCCAACTCACAGCGACCCTGTATAGGGTTTCTGAGGAGTGACTGGTGAATTTGAACCACAGACCTTGTAGTCCAGTGCATTATCCCACAGTGTCACACCAGGACTCCAAGGAGACTAAGACAAATGTATTACTAAGAACACTTGTCAACAGTTATTCACTGATCCCAGAGACATATTTTTAAATGTTTTGTTTGGAATAAACCTTTGCATGTATGAACTGGACTGCTAACCACAAGGTTGGCAGTTCAAATCCACGAGTGGCCCTTTGGAAACCCTATGTAGGGTCGCTATGAGTCAGAACCAACTTGATGGCACACAACAACAACTGCAATGTGTGAACTGGAACCCTGGCAGCAATACTTTTTGACTTATTCTAGGATGTCGCTGTTGTTGTTAAGTGCCGTTGAATTGGTTCCAACCCATAACAACTCCATATAGGGTTTCCAAGGAGCAGCTGATGGGTTTGAACTGATGACTATCCGTTTCAAATTGACCTTGCAGTTCAGTGCATTATCCTGCAGCACCACAACTATAGTATAGTGGTCCCTGGGTGATACTGGGAGGAATGACCATGGAAAAATGTCTTTGAGCCATGGTTTGCCCATAAGTAGAATGGAGAAAATAAAAGTCAATAAGAATGAATAACATAATGACAGCAAAAGCACTTTGTTAGTTAAAAAGTGTCTGTTCATCCATGGGTGAGAGCTCTACCTGTCTTCTTGTCTCTCTTTCTGTTCAGCCCTAGAATGTGGCATGGAAGCTGGGAATTCTGAACTGGAACCAGAGTATCCACCAACTGCATTGGGTCAGCAGCTTCCCGGGGGTGCTGTGCAGAGGGGAGCTGGGAAGTCTCAGCATCCCCCAAACCATTGCTGTGTGCTGCTATCTCTTGGGGTCCAGTTTCCTGGAACATAATTAGAGAATGAGTCAAATATCCTGAATATCAGTGAGTGGGAGTGGGTTGTGGGTCTGGGAAACTAGGCCCAGACAGCTCAGTCCAGACCTAGGTAGGGGAGCACATATTAATAAAAATGATTTGCAAGTGTTAGTTGAAAGTCATCTACCTTCCCTCCTTCATACACTTTCTTTCTTTCTCCTCTGTCCCAATTTATTCCACATGCTTATTGTCACCTGCTTTGTGTCAAGAACCATGCTAAGTTTAAGGCCACCCATGAATAAGACAGCTCCTGGTGTGGCGCTGCAGGATAATGCACTGGACTGCAAGTTTGTTATAAAATGCAAGGTCAGTGATTCAAACACACAAGCCGCTTTTCTGAAACCCTATACTGAAACTCTAAGGCACTTAATAACAACAACAAATGAATAACACACAGCCTTACAATCAAGTGACTCACAGAAAGGAGACAATTGTGATGCACTATAAGAAGTGTTTTGATAGGGAGACTGTATAGGTCAAAGGTTAAGAGCACAGACTTTGAAATCCTCACTTAGCCACTCACTAGTTATGTGATTGTGTGGCGATGTGGATTAATACTCCAGACTTCAAAGCCATTTGAACTGTCAAGGTTGGCGATTCAAGCTCACCAGCGGTTCCTCAGAAACCCTATACCGGGTCACTATGGGTCAGAATTGACTTGACAGCACTTAACAGCAACAGTTATGTGATGGTAATTTCTCTGAGTCCACTTTCCCCATTATAAAATGGGAGTAGTGCAACATAACCTTTTCAGAGGGTTGTTGTAAGAGTTAAATAGGATGATGAAGCAAGATTAACTCTACCACTATTTCCTGAGTGCCCGCTATCTGTCGGATGCTATTCTAGGTGCTGGGAATTCAGTGGTGAACAGGTCAGACTTGGTCTCTGCTGCCAGGGCGTTTAAATTCTGGTGACAGGTCCATGGTAGACAGTCAATGGGCAGAGAGCACCATGGATGATGGGAGTGTACAGTCAGCTCTGTAATGGACAACAAAACTATGATGGAAGAGGTACAGCTAGAATGCTCCTGAGAAGACAGGATGGCCAGATTTTGGCTCTCATACTTCAGACATATTCTCAGGAGGGACCAGTTCCTGGAGAAAGACATCATGCTTGATAAAGTGGAGGATCAGCAAAAAAGGGAAGACCCCCTAATGAGATGGATTGGCACATGGGGAGCATCAATCAGCAATCAACGATTGTGAGATTGGCGTAGGACTGGGCAGTGTTTTATTCTTTTGCACATGAGGTTGCTGAGTCAGTACCAACTTGACAGCACCTAACAACAGTGATGCGATTGCTAGAAAAGCTCCCCCATAAGGTGTAGGTTGATCAGACTCTGTTCATCCTGGAAAGGTAGGCTCTTCTGCTCATCCGCTTTAGGAAAGATGGGGGCAGCCCATCTTGGAATATGTCACATGAAATATTTGAGGAAACTGAGACGATTTAGCCTGGAGGAGAGAAGACCAGTAGTGGGGGGAAGACCTGAAAAGTACCATCACATACTGAAGAATTCTTAGTTGAAAGAGGAGCAAGATTTTTCTTCTGTGAAGTTCAGAAAGGAAAAACTAGTGTTATGGATTGAACTGTGTCCCTGCAAAATGCATGTTGTAATCCTAACTCCTGTATCTGTGGATGTGATCCTATTTGGGAATAGCCTTTTCTTTCTTACACTGATGAGGTCATATACTGTTGTTGTTATGGTTAAGTGCTGCTGAGTTGGTTCCGACACATAGCGACCCTGTATAGGGTTTCCAAGGAGCAGCTGGTGAGCTTGAACCACTGACCTTGCAGTTCAAACGGCTTTGCAGTCAGGCACATTAACCCACAGCGCTGTAATGTGTGTCTTAAACCTACTCACTTTTGAGATATAAAAAGAGCAAATGAGGCATAGAGAGGAGTTCTGGTGTGACACTGTCGGATAAACACTGGACTGCCAACTGCAAGGGCAGTGGTTTAAATCCACCAACCACTCCTCAGAAACCCTATATAGAGGGTCGCTCTGAGTCGTAAATGTCTTGATGGCACTTAACAACAACAGGCATAGAGAAGCAAGCACAAGTGGAGGGGAAGATAGATGCCATATGGAGATTGCCAAGAAATCAAGGATTGTGGTTTCTACAGAAACTGAAAGAAACTGAAAGAGCTCTGGTAGCATAGTGGTTATGAATCAGGCTGCGAACTGCAAGGTCGGAAGTTCGAAACTACCAGCTGTTCTGCGGTAGAAAGATGAGGCTTTCTGCTCCCGTAAAGATTTACAGCCTCGGAAACCCTGTACAGGGTTGCTATGAGTCGGAACCAACTCCATGGTACATAACAACAACAACAGAGAGGGCGCTTTTCTCTAGACCAGTGCCCTGAATTGAGCCTCCTAGCCTTCTAAATGGTAGGAAAATAAATACCTGCTCTTTAAAACCACCCATTTGTGGTATTTCTGTTACAGCAGCACTGAGAAACTAATAGGTAGAAATAATTCACCTCAAGATAGTTCATTTGTGGTTTGAACTGTCCGAATGTGGAAAAGAGGTTTCTCTGGAGGATGGTTCTTGTCATCAAAGATGTTCAAATACAGACTGGATGACTTGATAACTAGAGATGGGAATTCAAGTTTCTGTTGTGGTGGGGGTGATTGGACTCTACAACATTCAGATTCTGATTTTCCTTAAGTGCCTGCATTCTTTGAGTTCAGAATTAGAAGAAGTGGAAGTGTGACTCAGTTGGTTAAACAGGCCATGACCCCAGGATTTGTCTCATTTTTGTTTTGATTTTTATTGTCAGTAGCTGGCTGACTGGGTATAAGGAATTCAAACTCTCTGAACTGGACCCTCTGGAAAGGACTGGGAGAGGTGAGGAGCTTGGTTGTCAAGAATTCACTTCCCAGACAGAGTTCAAAATGGAATCTGAGAGGATTAAAGCCCATACTGTCTGGCTACTGAAGATTCTTTCCCTGGCCCCAGGAGACAGAAGGTATGGCCTGGTGTGGCCTAGGTGCCAGGAACTCACTAAAACCACTGGGAGCCTCTTTCACAGTCCGGAACCCTGGGAGGCAGGTGTGGTCCCCTTTACAGTTTAAAAAGTGTTTTCAGACTTTTCACAACAAACTTTTAAAGCAAAACAAAATCAGGTATCAAAGTTTGAGTCTACTGTCTTGCAAAAATAAACCTTTTTTTGTAAACTGCTTCTCTAGGTAACCAGGGAGAAAATCATTCTCTCAGATTTTTCAAGTGAGAACCACAGGCTGACTGCAGGTCACCTACTCAAGCAGACTGAAAATTAAACACAGCCCCAAGATTGATTCAGTGTGAAGCCGAGACTCATGTCCCATCAAACCAAGCCCCTTCCACACAGTACTTAGTCCTTCCCTTCATCTAGACAGAACTCAGAGATGTTGTTATGTGCCGTGGAGTCGGTTCTGACTCATAGCGACCGTGGACAGGGTTTCCGAGGCTGTAAATCTTTACGGGAGCAGAACCTCATCTTTCTCCCACGCAACAGCTGGTAGTTTCCAACTGCTGACCGTGAGATTATCAGCCTGATTCGTAACCACTACTCTACCAGAGATAGGTAACCTATAATCTGATTGATAGCTAGTGCTCAGTAACTTCCCTTTTTAAAAGGTCATTTGAGGTATAACACAACTACTAGAAAGCTTACTTTTGACAGCTCTGACTTCCCCTCTATTGTGATGTCTCTCAGACTTCCTTGTTCCACCCTACAGTATGTTAGTTTCACTTTTCACATTCTATTGCAGTTTATATGGCTCGCTCCTCCACTAGATAAAGCTTCTTGAAGGTTTGTTGTTAAGTGCAGTTGAGTTTATTCCCACCAGTACAGAGTTTCTGAGGAGCAGCTGATGAACTTGAACCACTGACCTTGCAGTTCAAATAGCTTTGAGCCATACCAGGACTTGAAGGTAGTTTAATGTAAACAGACATTGCCTTTTTCTTGTTCTGCATTTACACCCCACTCTTCTGGAGACAGCATGCTGATTTTGCTTGGTGAAGCTGTCCATCAAAAAGACTTGTTGTCGTTGTTGTTGTTGTCAGGTGCCATCGAGTCAGAACCGACTCATAGTGACCCCATGCACAGCAGAACGAAACAATGTCCGATCCTGGGCCAACCTCACTACCTCTGCCACATTTGATGCCATCAATGATGCCACCTGGCCAATCCATCTCGTTGGGGGTCTTCCTCTTTTTCTCTGACCCTCCATCTTACCCAGCATGACATCCTTCTCCAGCGACTGTTCCCTCCGGTCAAAGTATGAGAGACGGAGCTTAGCCATCCTGGTCTCCAAGGAGCACTCTGGCTGCACTTCTTCCAAAACAGATCTATTGATTCTTTTGGCAGTCCATAGCACTTTCAGTATTCTCCTCCAACACCACAACTCAAAGGCATCAAAGAGACTTACCCTTCCAAAAAACAATCAATGAGAAGCTCCTTACCTGGTTTGTATTTCCTGGGTACAGTGGCCTTCCTAGGGTGGTGTGAAGGGTGTGACTCAAACCCAGTGACACTGTCAGAAGAAGAGACACCAAAATAACTGTCCATAAAATTTTTGTAGCAGTGTCTTAGCAGAAATTAACTTTTTAAATAAAAACAACAAAAGCATTTTAGTTTAACAACAAAAGCATTTTTTTTTATAAATCCAGCTTACAGCTGCCAATATACCTCAAGGCGAAATGCTAAATTACTTTTTGAATCTTCTAATCCACTGCAGTCAGACCTATCATTGCTACTCAGTGATGAATCAAATCATGTCATTTTGTTTGCACATACTGGTTTTTTATTGCTGTAGGTATTTTTATGGTCACTGATTTTGTCAAATTGTTTGGTGTTTTAGCTGCAATATTGCAGTGAACTGAAATCGATAACTTTTTGGCAATGAAGTAGTAATTAAAGGAAAAGAAGTAAAATAAATAAATAAATAAAGGAAAAGAAGTAGAAAACTTTAAAAAAGGCTTCTGCTCAGTTAAGTTACTAATAATATTTTAATAAATAATGGAATTCAATGTAGAACTATTAAAAATTTATTGTTAGTATTCATATAATCTAAGAAATATTACATTAAACAATTTACAACTGTATTTATAATATATTATTCTATGATTAAAATTGATAATGAACATTACTGAAGATACTGTCAACTATTCATCAATGTGTCGTATTATGATGCCTGTGTATTGCTGTAATCCTAGAAGCTAAATCACTAATATTTTCAATACCAGCAGGTGCACTCACGGTGGACAGGTTTCAGTGGAACGTCTAGACTAAGACAGACTAGGAAGGAGGAGTGGACCACTCTGCAAGGTTAGCCACTGAAATTATTTTGAATAGTAGTGGACCATTCATGTAATGCTGTAAGGTGAGCCCCTCAGGTTGGAAATAACACTGGAGAAGAGCTGCCTCATCAAAGTAGAGTTGACCTCTGTGACATGGATGGAGTAAAGCTTTTTGGGACCTTTATTTGCTGATGGGTCTCAACTCAAAATGAGGAGAAATAGATGCAAATATGCTTAATAATTGGAATGTGGAATGTACGAAGTATGAATCCAGGAAAATTGGAAGTCACCGAAAATGAAATGCACCCTATTAAAATTGATATCCTAGACATTTTTCTTGTTGTTAAATACTGTCAAGTCAGTTTTGACTCATAGCAACCCTGTATAGGATTTCTGAGGCGTGACTGGTGAGCTTGAACCACTGATCTTGTGGTTCAAACCCACCTTGCAGTCCAGGGCATTAACCCACAGCACCACACCAGGACTCCATTCTAGACATTAGGGAGTTGAAATGGATCAGTATCGGCCATTTCAAATCAGAAAATCATATGATTTACTATGCTGGAAATGACAAATCGAAAAGGAATGGCAATACAATCACATTAAAAAAAGAACATTTCAAGATCTATCTTGAGGTATAATGCTGTCTGTGATAGGATATTATCCATACGCCTACAAGGAAGACCAGTCAATGTGCCTTATTCAAATATATGCACCAACCACTAAAGCCAATGATGATGAAATTGAAGAATGCTACCAACTTTTTCAGTCTGAAATTGGTCAGACATGCAACCAAGGTACATTACTTCTTACTGGTGATTGGAATGTGAAAATTGGAAACAAAAAGGAAGGATTGGTAGTTGGAAAATATAGACTTATTGATAGAAACAATGCTAGAGATTGAATGATAGAATTTTGCAAGACCAATGATTTCTCCATTGCAAATATCTTTTTCAATCACATAAATGGCTACTCTATACATGGACCTCACCAGATAAACTACATTGTTGTTGTTAGGTGCTGTCGGGTCAGTTCTGACTCATAGCAGCCCTATGCACAACAGAACGTAACACTGCTTGTGCCATCTTCACAATCATTGCTGTTCTTGAGCCCGGCTGTCACTGTGTCAATCCATATCATTGGGGGTCTTTTTTTCACTGATCATTCTCTTTACAGAGCATAATGTCCTTCTCCAGGGACTGGTCCCTCCTGATAATATGTCTGAAGTGTGAGAGACGAAGTCTGGCCATCTTGGCTTCTAAGGAGCACTCTGGCTGCACTTCTTCCAAAACATATCTATTGGTTCTTTGGGAAGCCCATAGCACTTTCAATATTCTCCTTCAACACTACAACTCAAAGGCATCAATTCTTCTTCAGTCTTCCTTATTCACTGTGCAGCTTTCACATGCATATGAGATTACTGAAAATACCATGGCTTGGGTCAGGCACACCTTAGTCCTCAAGCTGACATCTCTGCTCTTCAACACTTTAAAAAGGGCTTGTGCAGTAGATTTGCCTAATGCAATACATTGTTTGATTTCTTGACTGCTGCTTCCGTGAGTGTTGGTAGTTGATCCAAGAAGAATGAAGCCCTTGACAACTTCAATCTTTTCTCCATTGATAAGAATGTTGTTTATTGGTCCAGTGGTTAGGATTTTTGTTTTCTTGACATTGAGATGTAATCTATACAGAAGGTTGTGCTCTTTGATCTTCATCAGTAAATGTTTTAAGTCCTCTTCACTTTCAGCAAGCAAGGTTGTATCATCTGCATATCGCAGGTTGTTAATGAGTCTTCCTCCAATCCTGATGCCACATTTTTCTTCATATAACCCAGCTTCTCAGATTATTTGCTCAGCATACAGGTTGAATAAGTATGATGAAAGAATACAACCCTTGTTGCACATCTTTCTTAATTTTAAATCATTCAGTGTTCCCATGTTCTGTTTGAACAACTGCCTCTTGGTCCAGGTACAGATTCCTCATGAGCACAATTAAGTGTTCTGGAATACTCGTACTTTGCAATGTTGTCCATACTTGTCATGATCCACACAATTGAAAGCCTTTGTGTAGTCAATAAAGCACAGCTAAACATCTTTCTGATATTTTCTGCTTTCAGCCAAGATCCATCAGACATCACCAATAATATCCCTCATTCCACAGCCTCTTCTGAATCCAGCTTGAACCTCTGGAAGTTTTCTGTCAATGTATGCTTGCAGCTGTTTCTGTATTACCTTTAGTAAAACTTCACTCACATGGGATATCAAAGAAATTGTCCAATGATTTCCACATTCCTTTGGGTCACCTCTCTTTGGAATGGGCACAAATACAGATCTCTTCCAATCAGTCGGCCAGAGAGTTGTTTTCCAAATTTCGTGGCAGAGATGAGTGAGTGCCTCCTGTGTTACCTCACTTTCTTGAAAGATTTCAGTTTGTATTCCATCAATTCCTGGTGCCTTGTTCTTTGCCAATTCCTTCAATGTACCTTGGACTTCCTCCTTCAGTATCATTGGCTCTGGATCATATGGTACCTCTTGAAATGGTTGAACATTAACAATTTCCTTTTGGTACAGTGACTCTGTGTATTCCTTCCATCTTCTCTTGATGTTTTCTGCATCATTCAATAATTTGCCCAGGGTCAGCAAAAAAGAGGAAGACCGTCAATGTGATGGATTGACACAGAGACAGCAACAATGGGCTCAAACATAATTGTAAGAATGATGCAGGACTAAACTGTGTTTCATTCTATTGTGCATAGGGTTGTTATGCATCAGAACCAATATTATGGTACCTAACAACAACAAGGATTCTGTATGGCCTGTTATCAGAGGAGGTCCAAATGGGGGGATTGTGGTGACACCATGAATTTCCTCGCTGGATGACAACAGCCCTGGTGAGGCCACTGCCTTGGGGGTGCAAACAGTTAACACATTAGAGTTGATGCCTCAGAAGAAAGCCTGGATACCTACTTTGGAAACATCAGTCACTGAAAATCCAGAGTAGAGCATAGTTGTACTCTGACACGTATTCAGTTGCTGTGAGTTGGAGTTGACTTGTTTTCCCCTGGTATTTGAATTTCAGTGGAGTGACAAAAAACTGACAAGGACTGGAGTACATTCCTAAGTCTCCAGAGCACTTTTGGTTTCTGCCTTTGAAGCTTGGTTCTTAAGTTTTTCTATCAATGTTTTGAAACACCTTCTAATAGTCCCTTTTATGCCCAAGTTAGCCAGAGGTCACTCTGTTGCTAAGATTCAGAGAACTGTGTCTGAGAGACTGTTCTCGCTTCACCTAGACAGTTCTCGCTTCACCTCATATCCTCAAATACCGTACATTGCCTGACACCCAATTGTTGTTAGTGCCATTAAGTCAGTTCTGGGTCACAGCAACTCTGTATAGAGTTTCCAAGGAGTGGCTGGTAGGTTTGAACTACCTACTTTGTGGTTAGCAGTCAAGTGTTTATCCTACAGTGCCACTCCAGGACTCCTGACACCCAATAGGGCTAAAAAAATATTGAACTGAGTTGAGTCATGTTGAGTAGGTGATAAAAGAGACAGAGTAACCTGGACATTTTGGATGGTGGTGGTGTGCCGTGGTGTCAACTCTGATTAGGATTTCAGAGGTTCTAAATCATTATGGCAGCAGCAAGCCTCATCTTCCTCCCATGGATCGACTGGTAGATTCGAACCCCTGACTGTAGTTAGCAGTCCAATGCTCAACCTACTATGCCACCAGGGCCCAGGAAGCAGCTCTAGCTCATTATTATTTCCACAGTTACCTTGACCTGAACAAGCTTGCCAGGAGTCCTCCCCAGTGCCCTGGGCCATGGGCCTATGGTTCCTTTTGTCTTCATGCACAGCTGGCCAGACACTAACAGGAACTTCATTCCATCTAGCAATCATGGTTCATCCATGGACTTGGGTCATGCATGGAATGCTGGCCTAACGTTCTGCTTTCAGGCTTTCTATAGTACTAGTTTCTCTCCCATCTCTGTGTTCAATCTCTAACCATATAGTTTTACTTTTATATTAGCTCATATGCGATTCGAATATATATGCAAATAGACTGTATAGCTATTTTAAGAATCAGATGTCAAATTGTACTTTTTCAAAAAGGGGGTTTAATGGATAATTTTGATGTAGGCAATTGAACTATACGCTGCAGATGCATTTGGGGAATGTGTGAGGTCCCACACATTTTTTTTTATCCATATGTGGCACTGTAGGATAAACACTGTACCACAAGGTCGGTTTGAACCACAAGGTCAGTGGTTCTAACTCACTAACTGCTCCTCAGAAATCCTACACAGTGACACTATGCGTCAGAATCAACTGCAGGGAACTTAACAACAAGAAGCTTGCTCAAGTCTTGCTCAAGCACTTACTATCAATATCACTTAGGTAGCAATTACTTAATCTATTAGGATAGTTTAACCTAATTCTAATATAATCAATAGATTCTGTAATCTATTGTGAAACGATCCCCTATAGTTGTCCAGTATCATTGCTTAGCTACTGAATTTTCATGCGACGCTTTAAGTACTGCTTTGCCACCTGTACCTTAAGTTTCCTTGGATAAATCAATGCTTCCCAGAGCCTTTTATTTCCTTCTTTTTTCCAAATTGAACATTTGTTTATTTTAAAACATACAAACAGCAGGGATAAAAATATATTAACCCTCAAGTATAATCACTCAACTTCAACAATTACTATCATTCTGCTAATTTTTCATCCATACTCTTACCAACATTTTTTTCCTTTTTCAGATAATTTAACAGATTCCAATCATCAAGTAATTTCAACCATAAAGACCTTAGTATAGCTCTCTGAGTCCTTGTGTCGCACTGTGGGCTAATGTGTCAGACTGCAAGTTCGTTTGAACTGCAAAGTCGGTGGTTCAAGCTCACCAGCTGCTCCTTGGAAACCCTATATAGTGTCGCTGTGGGTTGGAATCGACTCGACAGCATGTAACAACAAACAACATAGCTCTCTAATAAAAAAGGACATAAAAAACCCAAACACTTAACTGTATAACATTCTCACGTATAAGAAAATGAACAATTTATCTTCACATTTTAGTAAACATTTTATTGTGCATTAGATGAAAATTTACATACCAAATTAGTTTTCCAATCAATATCATTCACAAATTGCTCTGTGACACTGGTTGCAATCCCTACAAGGTGTCAGCTCTCTTCCCATCTCCCCCTTGGCCTCCCCATTTCCATTCATCATATTTCCCTGTCTCTGTCTTCTCAGCTTTGATTTTGTGCAAATGTTGCCCTTTTGTTCTGGTAATGTTGATCATTCCTAAAGAGCAGGTTATTCACTGGTATTGTTTGTTTTATAGGTCTGTCTGTATGTCTGTTGGAGTCCTGGTGTGGTGCTGCAGGTTAATGCACTAGACTGCAAGGATGGTTTAAACTGCAAGGTTGGTAGTTCAAGCTCACCATCCACTCCTCGGAAACTCTATACAGGTTCACTATGAGTTGGAACTGACTCAATGGCACTTAACAGCAAAAAAACATACATCTATTATTTGGATGAGAGATGGTCTCCAGGATTGTGTTGCACTTCAAGTTAGAAGGTTGTTTTTGGGATACCTCCAGTCTACTTTGAATCAGTACATTTGATCTTTTATGTTTTTTTAATTTGATTTTTGTACCATAATTTCTTAATAACATTTAATGGAAAGGCCAGATTCAGTTTTTCACAATTGTCTCACCAAAGTCTTTTTATAGTTGTTTATATTGGGATCCTGAAAACAGTACATATGACATTTGGTTGGTAGATCTTTTATGTCTGGTTTCATCTGTAAAGTTTCCCTTCCGTTTTTCATTTACTTTTTTTTGTAATGCCATTTATTTGTAGGAGAGATCAGGCCATGAATCCTGCCAACATTCCCTATCTTTTGGATTTGGTTGATTGCATCCACATGATGGCATTTAAGTACCCATCTCTCCTGGTGTGGCAGATATTTGCTGGGCACTGTGTTACATCATTTGGGTCCACCTGGTTTCAGCATAGCTGAAATGATGGAAATTATGGTTTCACATGAAGGCATTGCAGGTGTTGCTCTGCTTTGATGTCTCATGGTTTTCTCTCCAGCATTGTGTGTGTTCATGCACATGTGCGCAGGCGTGTGTGAAGGAGAATTAGGAGTGGATCTGGTTAACATTTCGAAGGCAACTCTCAACCAATAATGGATAACTTCCTCATCTTCCCCAGCTTTTGGTGGAACAATTCTGAGCCATGTTCTTTAGAGACTCTTCACCAGGACTGAACTCCACTTATCCACAGCAGCAACTATCCTTTGTTGCTATTTATCTTTATTATTTATTTTATTTACTCTATTATTGGAATTCTGGTGTGGCATTGTAAGATAAACACTGGACTGTTAACCTCAAGGTTAGTGATTCAAACCTACCAACCACTCCTTGAAAACCCTGTAAATATCACTGAGTTGGAATAAACTTGATGGCATTTAACAACAACAACAGCACTTTATGATTGATTTATCAATTAAAGCTAACTATATGGTGTTGGAGGAGAATATTGAAAGTGCCATGGGCTGCCCATAGAACCAACAGATCTGTATTGGAAGAAGTGTAGCCAGAGTGCTCCTTGGATAGTCAAACTTCATCTCTTATACTTCAGACATATTATCAGGAGGGACCAGTCACTGGAGAAGGATATCATGTTTGGTAAGGTAGAGGGTCAGAGAAAAAAGAGGGAGAACCCCCAACGAGATGGATTGGCCAAGTGGCAGCATCAATGGACTCAAGCGTGGCAACAGTAGTGAGGTTGGCCCAGGATTGGGCAGTGTTTCGTTCTGCTGTGCATAAGGTTGCTGAGTCGGTACTGACTAGATGGCACCTAACAACAACAATAACAACAACAACAAATGTGATACTGAGGGTTAATGCGCTGAACTGCAAGGTGGATTTGAACTGAAGAGTCAGCAGTTCAAGCTCACCAGCCACTCCTCTGGAACTCTGTACAGGGTCGCTATGAGTCAGAAGGAATCCTGGTGTGGCACTGTGGGTTAATGCACTGGACTGCATAGTCGGTTTGAACCACAAAGTTGGTGGTTCAAGCTCACCAACTACTCCTTGGAAACCCTATACATGGTCACTATAAGTTGGAACTGACTCGACAGCACTTAACAACAAAAACAATGAGTTGGAACTGACTCAACGGTACTTAACAATGACAACCTTTCATTAGTAACACACACTTTGTTTTTTACACTTCCTTACTTTTTCTGTGGATCATTTCCCAAATAAACAGCCTGCATCTAAATCCATGTCTCACCTCTGGTTTTGATGAAAGCCAAACATCCCTATTTCCTGAAAATGGCAGGTAATTCTAGAGGCTTGACTAGATTCAGGTTCCTTTAGGCAAGTCAACTTGGTAGGTGACGCTGTGTTCTTCCTAGTATAACAGCAGTAAGCACCTCATGCCATGAGCCCTGTCTTTTGTCAGTGGTAGAAGGGCAGCCTGCTGGATTCTTTGTGACCTCAGCCTCAAAATGTCAGGAATCTACCTTGATGACTCTGGAGTCCTTCTCTAATGTTTGTTTGTTAACCATTTTGGCGGTACCTCCATGCATTTATGTCTAAAGTCTTGTGAAGCTGCGTGATATTCTCTGCCTCTAGGTAGCATGATATCCATTTCATAGGGGGAGTTTGGTGTTTGGCTCCCCCTCCTACACAGCTCTCAAAGCAGCCAAATTTGGGTCTGTTCACCTTGCCAGAGTCTCAATGTGTGAGTTATTTCTGCTAACGGTGTATACATTTTAAAGTCCACTTTGATAGAACACTTAATGTCACAAAAATAGAAGCTCATCAAAGGTGTGCTTTGCTTGCCTGGGAGACTGTTGACCAATTCATGTGATGCTTAACACCTTGAAATAGAAAAGCAGAGGAGAGGGATAGCAGCCAAGTGTGTGTGTGTATGTATGTGTGTGTGTACACTGAAGATCTCTTTTTCCCTTAGGTGACACAGATCACTGCCTATCTGGTCTGAGTTTTCCTCCTAAGTAGTCTTCCTTCTTCTGTATTTCCACTTTCTATTCCCAATTATTCTTCTCCAGTCCTGATGTGCCTGGAATGTAACAAGTGCAGGTGGGAGGTAGCTTGATGAGTAAAAAATACATATGGAATTTAGAGTCAGAAAACTCAATAATTTATTGTGTGACCCTGGGCTAGTCACTGAAACATTTTGGTTCCTATTTTTCTTATCTTTACATTGGAGATAATAATAAAGACATACAACTTATAACACTGTTGTGAATATCAAATGAGATAATGTATATAATGAAAAAGAAAAGCAGAATGTAAGTAGTAAAGCCTTGCGCAAATGAGAGGTCCTTTTATCTGTCATTATGCCTCAGTGTGAATAGATTTTCAATTCCTTCTTGGACAGGTTTTTATAGGAATAGAAAATGAGGATTGAACCAGACAAGATTCTTCATTGCAAACAACAGAAAGAGCCTCTTAGGCTAATTGAAGTAGAAGAGGGATTTACTGACAATCTATTGAGTAATTTATAGACATGCTGAAAGGTTGCAGAGTCAGGTATGGAAAATGATCAGGAACAAAGAACTTTAGGCAATGACCACCAAAACGGAACCAACACACAGCAATCAAGTTGATTCTAACTCATAGTGACTTTATATAAGAGTTCCAAGACTATAAGTCTTTATGAGAGCAGACAGCCTCACCTTTATCCCATGGAGAAGCTAGTGGATTTAAATTACTGACTATATCGTTAGCAGCCCAACGCCTAACCCACAGTGCCGTCAGAGCTCCTTAGATGATGACCACAGCCATAGCCAAATAAAACCACAGAACCAGGATATAGCCACTGCCACTTTCGAACAGTCCATATGGCTAGGGCAGCTAGCAGCTCCTGCTGCCAGATGGGTTCTCTATGGTCCCTGCTCCTTGGCAGCACTTGCTTTGTGTTGAAGTGGGCAGTCTTAGTGGCAGGACCCATGTCATCACCTGCCCCCTAGCTGTGTGGAGGTTGTGGGACATTTTTATTTTATTTTTGATCATTTATTTTATTCTTGATGCTGAAAATATATTGATCAGAACATACACAAATTAAACAGTTTCTATAGGTATAATTTCGGTCAGTAGTTCGAAACTGTCAGTCATTCTGCAGGAGAAAGATGAGACTTTCTGCTTATGTAAAAATTTATAGCCTCCAAAACCCTGTGCAGGGTTGCTATGAGTTGGAACCAACTCCATGGCACACCACCACCACCATCACCACAGGTGTAATTTAATATCACTGATTACATTTGTCAAGTGTATAACCATTTTCACATTTTTTTCTGAATTGTTCCTCCCCATTAACATAAATTTATTGTCTCCAGGTGCCTTATCCAACCTTTTGAGTTACTGTTGGATTGCAATTGTATGTTGCAATTTGCACCCATATAATTAGTTATTTAAAAAGGGTACAATGCTTAAAGCCAGCTTTCTTTACTAATTAAGCTAAATTATTGTTTGGTTTAAAGAAGACTTTAGAGGAGATTTTTGACTTAAGATTTAATGTTTAAAGATTATCTCATAATATCTAAAAATAGTTCTAGGGGTTCACCTAGCCTCAGTGGCTCCATAAATTCTATTCCATAAAAATTATTTTTCCCCCTTTTGATCAATATTCTTCTATAGGATCTTTGGTCAAGATGTTCAGTAATGGTAGCCATGCATTGTCCAGTTGTTTTGGAGGCAGTTGTTCATGGAAGCAATTAACCACACATTCCATTTCATTCCTCCTATTTCTGACTCTCCTTCTTCCTCTGTTGCTCCAGGCAGAGACCAGTTGTTGTATATGGATGATGACCTGCCAGCTTTTAAGGACCTAGGCACTGTGCAACAAACTAGGAGGAAAAGCAGAAGTGCTAAACACAATATTAGTCTAATTTAACTGGGATATCCCAAGAAACCATGACAAACCAAGGAACAGGTCCCATGAGGTGATTGACTATACATAAGCAGACTCAGCAGCTGTTCTTTATTATTTATAAAAATATATAACATTGACCAGTTCAATTGTTTATAGATATACAACTTATTGATATCAATTATCTTAATCAGTTGTGCAACCATTACACTTAATGCGGTTTTTCCATCAGTGTAAACTGAATGCTCTATAAGCAACAATCATCCCTCACTCCCACACTTAATAACTACTAATAAGGTTAGGTCACTTATAAAATAAACATTTGCCTGTTCTTGCATTTTTATACAAGAGTAGTTATACAATATTTGTCCTTTTGTGATTGACTTATTTTTCTCAGCATATTATCTTCAAGCTCCATCCATGTTGTAGCATGTATCAGAACTTTGTTTTTCTTTCTGACTGAATAGTATTCCATTGTGTTTGTTTATCTATTCATCCATTGATGTTATTAGTCATCAGAGAGATGCAAATTAAAAACACAGTGAGATACCATTTCATTTCCATTAGGGTAGCTAAGATTAAAAAATAAAATACAAACACAAAAGGAAAATAACATAAGTTGGCAAGGATGTGGAAAAATTGGAATCCATATATATCCATTGCTGGTGGGAATATAACATGGTACAGCCATTATGGAAAACACATGAACACTGATGTTCATTGCAGCACCAATCACAATAGCCAAAAGGTTGTAAAGCTTATTTTTAAACATTTTCCCTGTAAGATTGCTGTTATGTACTTCTTAAATTGAAAATAAATATAGCAAACAATGTAATATATATATAAAGGCAAAATAAGAATTTTTTTTGGAGGCTGTTAAAAAGACTTAAATCTTTAACAATATCCTTGAGCTCAGAATATGTTGTCAGGTTGAAATGTGAGAAGAGAAAATGCAGAACAGAAGAAGGTGTTGGTGGTATGGTCACCTGCCTTTTTTTTTTCCCTTTTGGAAAGGCTGAATCCCAAGACCAGCAAGTATGCTGTCTCTCATCAACCAAACTCAAAAGTTTTTCTCTTTACAGCCAAAGTGACTCCTTACCCTTTTTTCTCCTCAGTTTTCAGAGTAGGAATTTCCTGTCTGTTAACTTTCCCTGATTACATTTGTATGAATTATCCTTGATATCAGAGGAGAAAGCATTGATCTCAGTTAGAGAGGGACTTGTCTCCAACTTTCTTACTCTTGTGCCTGTTGTTGTTGTTGTTGTGAAGTGCCGTTGAGTCGGTTCCGACCCATAGCGACCCTGTACAGGGTTTCCGAGGGTGTAAATCCTAACGGGAGTAGAAAGCCTCATCTTTCTCCTGCGGAGCGGCTGGTAGTTTCGAACCGCTGACCTTAAGGTTCGCAGCCCGATTCGTAACCACTACGCTACCATAGTACTATTGTGCCTACTGAGACCTTAATTCTCAGTTCTTCCTGTCTTATACAATAGTCTTGATGACACCCTAACTAATGACATTAGATTCAATAAGAAAACAAATCAGTAGAAGTAAATGATGAGCATGAGAAAAAGAGAGGCCTGAGAGACCATCACCGGCTATGTGTCTCTAGTGTTGACCGATGGAGAAGGACATTGACAAGGTGATACGAGCACGAGGTCCCCAGGAAGTCTGTCCTTATAAGTGGGAGTGAGTGTACGTGGCAGTCACTGGGAATGTATTCTATCATGGAGATATCCCAGAAGTGACTAGTAGAAGTAAACCGTTTAGGGTTAGGTCACACATGGTTGTTGTTGTTAAATGCTGTTGAGTCAGTTCCGATCTTTAGCGACCCTGCATGGGGTTTCCAAGGAGCAGCTGGTGAGCTTGGACCTACGATTTTGCTGTTCAAATGACTTTGAAGTCTGCTGCCTTAAACTGCTGTGCCGTAACAGGACTCCATAGTTACCAGCTTATCCATCAGTCTCAGCAACTTGTTTATGTGAACCAATCTCAAGTGATTTACTTTAGACCAGACCCTGAAATGTGATGATCACAACAATTACTTGTCTCCTGGGGGGCTCTGTAAAGGGGGGGTAAAAAAAAAAGGCACATTCTAGGGTTGAATATCTTCAACAGGAATATCTCAATAATGAAATCATGTATCCATTTGATTTTCCTAATAGATTATTAGGTGTTACAGGGCACAAAATTTATTCAATATTAGATTGCACCTTCAGGATTCTTATCTTCTACCATGCATTTAGTTGTTGTTGGTGTTGTTGTTGTTAAGTGCCAGTTTCCAACTCAACAATGAACATTTGTTGAACTGAACCTGGAAGCTATTCACCAAGAGAGACAGGAACTTAGAGAAGTTCCGAAAACAACAACAAATAAAAACCACCACCACCAAAAAGCTATAGAACAATTTTGGCCTAGAGGTAAGACATACCAAGTTATGAAAAAAGGTAGGAATTAGAGAATGCAGGTCTATGTTCTCATAGGCAATGTCCCAGTGAAAGTGGAAATTATTGGAGAAGCTGGAGGAACTGAATGCAATAATATTTACTGGACACTTTGCACCACAGAAAGGGTGCAAAGATGAATAACACATAGTCTCTAGCTAGGGACTTCAACAACTCACAGGCTGACACAAAAGAAACATGACTATAAATTGCTGTGGTATAGCATAGGTCTCCCAGGCTGAGTCCTTCAGGCCATCTCAGGTGGTTATCTGCTGTCAAGCTGTAGATGGGTTGAGAGAGGTCTCCTCAGGCTAATGGATGACTACCCTCAGGGTATCGACAGGTTTCCTCAGGCTGAGTACAGGCTTCATCACGATACAACCACCTCAGGTTACCAAAAGCTTTCAAGCTGTAAAAGGGCAGAGAGCAAGTTTCCTCAGGCTATGGACATGTTTCTTCTGGATATGGACAGGCCACCTCAGATTGTCCACAGATCTCAGACTGTAGATGGGTTTCCTCAGGCTGAGGACAGGTTCCTTTATGCATGGGAGTTGGAGTTGGTATGATTGTCCTTTGCCCTGCTAGATATATTTTTTCAGGTTTTCAAACACCCTTACTCTCAGACTAAGGCTTCCTTTTCCAGCCACGATTGGTCTTGCTTCCAAGGGCATTGACTCTTGGCTCTTTTGTATTTGCTTTGGTGTGGTGCTGTAGGATAAGCACTTGACCACAAGGTTGGTTTGAACTGCAAGGTCGGTGGTTCAAACTTACTGGTTGCTCCTTGGAAATCCTAGACAGGGTTGCAATGAGTCAGAACCGATTCTACAGCACTTAACAAAAACAACAACATCTTCATTATTGGAGTCCGGTGTAGCACTGTGGCATAAAGCACTGAACCATAAGGTTGGTTTGAATCTCAAGGTCAGTGGTTCAAATTCACCAGCTGCTCCTTGGAAACCCTATATAAGGTCACTATGAGTTGAAATTGACTTGTAAGCATTTAACAACAGCAAGTCTTGAATATCAGGTAAGGAGACCTTGTTTTTAGAGGTAGTTTACTCTTAGAACCATGAACTATTGGAAAAACATAAATTTCATATAACCAAATACTTGTATATTTAAACCTAAAAAATTAAATTATTTGTTGGGTTCCTGTTAAAGTTTCAACTTAGCACAGATTTTACTTATGTGGGGCACCATGGGATAGTCAAATCGCCAAGGGTCGATTTGAACCACAAGATTGGTGGTTCAAACTCACCAGCTGCTCCTTGGAAACTCTATACAGCATTGCTATGAGTCAGAACTCACTTGAAAACACCTGTCAATAACAATACCTTTTTTAGAAAACATTTTGTTTGGTAGAAATGGCTCATCTAGATGAAAAATACGGACTCCAAATATATCATTGTGAGGTTGGAGAATCCTCAAACTGATGTCTTTGCTCTTTAAAACTTTAAAGAGGTCTTTTGCAGCAGATATTCTTAATGCAATACGTCATTTGATTTCTTGATTGCAGATCCAAGCAAAATTAAGCCTTTGACAATTTCAATTTTTTCTCATGATGTAATTTATTGGTCCAATTGTGAGGATTGTTGTTTTCTTTACATTTAGGTACAATTCATACCAAAGGCATTCAACCTTAGCAACCTTCTCTGCTTTAAGCCTAGTAGGTCTGTAAAATACTTTCCAACCTCTACAGTTGTGACAGATGTATACAGAGAAAGATTTTCAGAAGTGTTCTTACTAGAAGAGAGTACCTGGAGAGAGACATTGCCAGTCCTTCAGGTTCTCATGGATCCATATAGTACTAAATAGAAAATGAATATCCAGAGTAAAAGGGCAGTGGATGACGTTTGTCATTAAGACTCAACTTTACAGAGAGAGTGAGACCTCTGCAATGAATATTGTTGACACAAAGAGATACTCATAATAGTATAAGGTTGATGAGGCTAGAAGTGGATCAAGTACAAAGAGAATGGTGACAGATATTGACTCCAGCTAGTATCAGCCCAAAGAAAGCTAACACACATCAGTTGTGAACAAGAGCAAGGAATGAACCACCCGACAAGATTTCAATCTTTCTGGTGTGGCACTGTTGGATAAGCACCTGACTTCTAACCACAAGGTCAGTGGTTGAAACCCACCAGCCACTCCTCAGAAACCCTGTAAGTTGAAAATGTCTCCAAGGCACTTAACAACAACAACAGAACCTAGGAAGTCTAACCAGACACATCTAGTTAAGGATTTCATCAATATCTACCCCGACTCCACTGCCATCAAGTCAATTCCAACTCATAGCAACCCTATAGGGCAGAGCCAACCTGTACCACAGGATTTCTGAGACTGTACATCTTTATGGATGCGAATGGCCTCATCTCTGTCCTGCAGTGTGACTGGAGGGTTTGAATAACGAAACTTTGCTTAACACACTGCGCCACTAGTGCGTCTTTTCTAGTGGGGTGAGTTTGGTTGTCATCTCCAGAATTCTCCTGGAGTGCTATTTTTCTATCTGGAGTGACATTTTTATCTTATATGTACATTTACATCTGAGTGATATTTTTATTTTATAATACAAATATATATATAGTCAGTTTGAACTGCAAGGTTGGTGGTTCAAGCTCACCAGCCGTTCCTCAGAAACCCTATGCAGGGTTGCTGTGGGTCAGAACTGACTCAATGGTATTTAACAAACAATAACATGTGCATTATATATTTTTAATACCTGTATTTTATATATACAGATGCACAAAAGTGTTGTTGTTGTTAAGTGCTGTTGAGTCTATTCCAACCCATAGCGACCCTGTATAGGGTTTCCGAGGAGCAGCTGGTGAGCTTGAACCACCAACCTTACAGTTCAAACGACTTTGCAGTCTGACACATTAGCCCACAGCGCCACACCAGGACTCTCTCTCTCTCTCTCTCTCTATATATATATATATATACACATTTATATATAATACATTATTATATTATTATATATGTTGTTGTTGTTACATGCGTGGAGTTGGTTCTGACTCATAGCTACCTGGTACAGGGTTTCTGAAGCTGTAAATCTTTACGGAAGCAGAAAGCATCATCTTTCTCCTGCGGAACAGCTGGTAGTTTCAAACTAATGACCCTGAGGTTAGCAGCCTGATTCTTAACCATTATGCTACCAGAGCTCCTATTTTAATATATAATGCATATTAAAAAAAACAAAAACAAAAACAAGCAGTTGTAATAGATTTTATTCTAACTCAAGGCAACCTCATACATACCAGAGTAAAACTGTTTCATAGAATTTTCAGTTACTATTTTTTTGGAAGTCAATTACCAGGTCTTTCTTTTGAGTCACCTCTGGATAGATGTGAGTTACCAACACTTTTGTGATAACTGTTTGCACCATCCAGAAACTCCATATAACACACACACACACACATATATGTGCTGTGTATTTTAAAAATAGGTCCCTAGGTGATACAGTTCATGCTCAACCATTTTATTTCTCATGAGGGGGCTTTAAAAAGTTAATGGAAAAATTCCACTATTTTTTAATTCCATTTTCCCCACAAACTTTTTGAAGTCCCCTCATATGTATATTTTTGAATCTGAGTTTAATATCCTAGAAATACACACATCCATACAAAAGTGTGCATCTGAATAGTTCATTCTATAGCATAGGTTCAATTTTCTGCAAAGTTCAAAGTAAAAGAATTTCACCTCTTTAGGAACTGTTCAGTCATGTCATGGCTACAACTTTCTTTCTGAGAAGTTTGAAATCTTGTCAGATGGGCAATTCCTTTCCTTTGCTCATGATTGAAGCGCATTTGCTTTCTTTGGTCTGGTGCCAGCCTGAATCAGAGATTTGTCTGCTGACTGGCCAACTCCTTTTAGGGAGCTGTTGGTGAACACAAGGTGTAGACAAAGGCCCTGAGTCAGCTTCCCGGCCAGGCTGCCCCTAGTTCATGGTGATGGGAGCCTGACAGCTGCTGGAGAAGGTTCCTGATGTAAATCGTGTTGATTTAAATCTCCAATTAGAAAATTTACATACACTCTTATGCACTGCTGACTTTGACTCCTGAAGCTTTTGTTTATTCATGAATATAAGAGAAGATATTTACCCTATTTGTAAAGTTGAAAGTTTTATACAGCTGAATTAACACCAACAGAACATTTCATAGTCTCGATTAATTTAAGATGAATGCTCTTTTTACAGAGGGAACCGAGGCGCATTCATTCATTCATGAGCCCTGGCAGCATAGTGAGTTAGAGTTGGGTTGTTAATCGCAGGGTCGGTTTATAATTGCTGGAATCCAACCGTTGCTCCATGGGAGAAAGATGAGGCTTTCTGCTCCCTTAAAGATTTACAGCCTCAGAAATTCTATACAGGATCACTGAGAGTCGGAATTGACTCATATTAGCAACAACAACATTATGCTTTTGAGCCTTGTATGCCTAAGCTACAGAGCTCTGGTAGCGTAGCGGTTACGAATCGGGCTGAGAACCTTAAGGTCAACAGTTCGAAACTACCAGCTGTTCCGTGGGAGAAAGATGAGGCTTTCTGCTCCCATAAAGATTTACAGCCTCGGAAACCCTGTACAGGGTTACTATGAGTCGGAACTGACTCCACGCGCATAACCACCAACCACCACCATGCCTAAACTCCCTGGACTTCCCAGCTTCTCTACAGCTTGCTTGGGCCACACCCCTTCAATGGGTAACCTCACCCTGGCTCTGTGGGGGCCCTCTTTGCTTCCCAGCTCAGCTTCTACTGCTGGGCCTCAGTTTTCTCTTAGGTAGATTGTCTCTCGAAGCCTTCTTGTCAGCGCATAGAAATACAAGTTTTCATTTTCTCAGCATGACAGATTTAAGATGTTGTGAGTCTTGCTAGTCTTTACTCCTGGGCAGCCATAACCATGCGGACAAAGTCATTAGTTCTCTACTTGTGACATAAAGTGTTTGATGGAATTCTCACAGTCCCTGTCATTTTTGTTTTTTATTGTGAATTATGTGATAGTTTACATGGGAAAACATTATCTTTAGATTCATCCTATTGTACTACAATCCCCTGTATGCATCATCAAACAAACAAAGGATACACCCGCACGCCTGCCCCCCTCCCTTCCCCCGCATCAGCATACTGCACCTCTCCCTCCCTGAGTCTAAGAGTCCTCAGCCTTCCTTCTCTCCACGTCATTGTCTCTGCCTTCATCTCATGGTTTTTGTTTTTAAGTTTTAAACGGTGTTTATAATTTTTTCCATTGCTCTGCAACTTTCTTGAACTCTAAGTCAGGTGAGATTAGGAAGGTGGTGGGATGTCTCTTACACATGCCTAGATCTCCTTCAATTTCTAGTACAATTGTCAGAGGCTCAGCTTCTCAGCTGGGGGGGGAAACAAGACATTTCCAGGAAGAATGAGAGATGGAAAGTGATGACATCAGGGATACTGGGTATGTTTCTACATGGCTCATTCTGAATTCAGACAACTTAAGTCACTGGTTTGAGTCATCTCATCTCATGTGGCTTCAATACTGTGTTTTGTCATCTCGGCTCTCTTGTTTCTCATTCTCACTGTCTGTGTTTTCACCAGGATCTTCTTTAATCTGGACAAGTAATCTAGATCTTCGATTTTGAAACCAAACTTGGATTCTTGATTCTGGAACCCCAGTTTCTTTAGCAAGTTGTTCTCTACAGTCAATCCCAGGATCAGGGTTGTTCTTAAACGCCTTCATCAAGGTGCATAATTGAGATGTGTTATAGTAGGTACAACAGCGTCTGACTTGACTTCTTTCTTCCGGGTTATCTTGCCTGTGTTCTTGGCTGGGTTTTAATGCATCGTTAGGTTTTAATCTTTTCTGGAATAGATGTCTAGCTGTCCGATTCTGAAACCAAATCTGGATTCTGGACTCTTCGATACTGCTTTCTAAAGCAAGCTTCCGTCTAGTGGTATAGTTTGGGTATGGTTAGTAGTTGAAGACGTTGATGAGAAATTTCAATTGCTCCCTTGTGAATTTAGTACGATTGCACGTAGTATAATGTACGAATCGAGCCGCGAACCTTAAGGTCAGCAGTTCAAAACTACCAGCTGTTCCGCGGGAGAAAGATGAGGCTTTCTGCTCCTGTAAAGATTTGTTGTTGTTGTTGTTATGTGCCGTGGAGTCAGTTCCGACTCATAGTGACCCTGCATAGGGTTTCCGAGGCTGTAAATCTTTACGTGAGCAGAAAGCCCCATCTTTCTCCCGCGGAACAGCTGGTAGTTTCGAACTGCTGACCTCGAGGCTCGCAGCCCGATTCGTAACCACTACGCTACCAGAGTCTCAGAAACCCTGTACAGGGTCGCTATGAGTTGGAACCGACTCCACAGCACATAACCACCACCACAATCTTTTTTCAGAAGGCTGCCCCAGGATATGTTGGGAGAGGATCTTAGTTTCCAAGGAGTAGGAGAGTAGTTAGCTTGGAGGCTCTCATTTTTTTTTTTTTTTTTTAAAGGCTAAAAACTGCTGTTGTAGTCTGGTGAATAGTAAGTATTAGTATGGAGTTTAAATAAACTTGTTTTGAACACAAGTTTTAAATTTCAATGTAAGGTTTCTGAAATGTGCTAATTTTATAGAGGGAAGGAGGATACTATATGTTGCACCCTATATGCAAAGATGTTCTTGTACCAGATTAGAGAGGGTTGGGCCTGGCCTGCAAATGTCTTAAAGCATAAGCAGGTCATCATACTCAAAATGGGTCACAGAACGAATCCATTCTCATACTACCTTTATGTTTCCTCTTTTTGGTTATATATGTGTGTCATTTGCATTAATCTTTATGTAATATTTTTCTTTAAGTGAAAACTTCTATCAGTAGTGTTCTGATAAATGTTAAGATAAATATTAACATAAAAACGTTCAACTGTGTCCCACCTAAAATCACCTCACATTCTACTAGTCATGTTGGCACACCTCAGTTGTGCAAACAGTGTGACCATTGCCATAACAGACGTTTGTACAAGGTGTAGATTTAGTAAGAGCAAGGTGGAAAATATTGCCAACCCACGCCAAATCTCATATCCCACACTAAGTCTCTAAGTTTGAGTTTTAAAGAATATTTAGTCTTGCAATTTGAACGTATTAAAATTATGTAATTCTGTAGCTTGACTTGCAGTTGGCTAGTGGATATAATGTCATGCTTTAATTAAACATTTAAAATTTTTGATTTTGATGTATTCCTTCTGTTGCTGTTAACTGCTATTAAGTTGATTCTGACTAATAGCGACCTTGAATAGGGTTTCCAAGGAACAGTTAGTGGATTTGAATTGCTAACCTTGTGGTTCACAGTCCAGTGCTTATCCAGCAGTGCCACACCAGAGGTCCTCATATTTTTATTGCATATTATTTTTCTGGTCTCACACATTTTGGTAATCCCTTAGAAAATGTGTAGACACTTTGGCTATATATAGGTCCCGGCAGTTAATATGGTCTTTGATAATCATGATAATCTTGGTTTAATGTTCAGTACTGGTCTTGAGGGGCAGTCATCAAAGGCTTTTAGTATTGGTGCTAGTGAGGACAGAATATTTGATTGGAAGAGCTCTAAGAGTTCATTGAATACAACCCCCCAATTTTATAGTAAAGGAAGCTGAGGCCTAGAGATGGGTAGTGACTTGCTACGTCACTGTTGCCATCACTATCATCATCATTCTGTACCATTTATCTGATACCTACAAAATGTACATATCTCAGGAGACAAAGAAGAGTAAGACGTGATTCTGCCCTCAAAGAGCTAATGATCTGTTGAGGCAATGAGTCTTGCAGAGAGGTGTGACTGAGCGGTGGCTAGAGTCCAGGCCTCCCTCAGGACGTGTTAGCAAGTGTAATTGTATAAACATATAGTACCTATGATGAGATTGTTGTTGCTTGGAAACTGGTGTGGTACTGTGGGATAAGCACTGGACTGATAACCGCAAAGTCGGTGTTTCAAACCCACTGACCACTTCCTAGAAACTCTAAACAAGGGTCGCTATAAGTCAGAACCAATGGACAGTTTTCTAGATTGGGTGCCAGATAAAATGACTTATAGAAACTCTTAGGGTAGGATCTGACTTGGATTAGTGTCCACCTCTGTGCCAATTATCTGTGATTAGGGGGTGGAGCCATGTAAGAGCTTGGAAGCTCCTGATACAATCAATTGAACTTAGAAGAGGAGCAATTATCAAAAGGAGGGGTGCTGTTAACAGAAGAAAGGATAGGGGATCCAGGTAGTAGGCACACAAAGCAGTAGGTGTCCTCTACAATTGTATAAGATTATTAAAAAAGACAGTAAGGATGTTTAAATAAGAGAGAGTTTTGGCCTGATTGAAAATCAGGGATGACATCCTACATATGGTATTTAAAATGGAAGGTAAAGAAAATGGAGTTTGCAAAGGCCTAAGGGAAAGAAAGCAAAAGTCAAAGCAACACACAAGAGGTAGTTGAGTTTTTGGGAAACCAAACAGGTACAAGAAAGGCAATCAAACCAAAAAAACCTGAACATATTGCTGTCAAGTAGATTCCTACTCATGGCAGCCCCATATGTTTCGAATAGAACTGAGTCCATACGTCTTTCTTGACTATCATCTCTATGGAAGTATATGTCTAGACTTTTCTTCCACAGTATTACTGGGTGGATTCAAACTACCAACTTTTTTAGTTAGTAACTAAGTATAAATCAATATATCACCCAGGGAGCTTGTCTTAGGCTGGGTTTTCTAGAGAAACAAAACCAGTGAAACATATATATGTATACATATAAAGACAGTTTATTATCTTACAATTGTAAAGTCCCAGGTCCCCAACAGAAGAGAGAAAGAGAGAGAGAGGGAGTCCCTCCCTCATGTCCATTATATTGGAAGCAGGCCACACCCCTAAAAAAGCATCCCTTCAATTGATTGGCTGTTTATACCTGCTTATCATAGAGCTAACTATGTTGTATTAGGTTTCATCACCATGGGAATAAGCACATTCCAACTGTTAAATCTCTGAAAATCCTGGCCTACTGAAGTTGACACAAAACCCTAACCATTGCAGATCTTATGAAAGGGAAAAAAAAAAAAAAAAAAAAAAAAAAAAAACCCCACAAAAAACAAACCTACTGCTGTTGAGTAGATTCAACTCTGTAGGACAGAGTACAACTATTTCTTAGGGTTTCTGAGACTTTAATCTTTATGAGAGCAGGTAATCTTATCCTCCTCCCATGTGATGGCTGTTGGGTCTGAACTGCCTACCTTTTAGTTAGTAGCCCTATGCTTAACCAACTGCACCATCAGGCACCTTATCAAAGGGAACAATGAGTGGGAAATGAGAAAGAAAGTCAGGAAGGTGCTAAATCCTGGAGGACTGGATGCTAGAAATTGGTCTTAAATTTGTAGCCATTGGAAGCAGGGTTGCTAGATAAAATACAGGATGCCCGGTTAAATTCTAATGTCAGGATATTGGATAATATTTATGTAAGCTAATACTTATACTTAAAAATTATTCATTGCTTATCTGAAATATAAATTTAAGTGGGAATTATATTACTTATTTGCTTAATCTGGCAGTCCTAATTGGTAAAAGGTTTGGAGTCAAGACATGTATGATGTTGTTGATCCAGTCCCAACTCTAGCACCTCTTATGCCTAAAATCCTCACCAATGAAAACCGACACTCATTACAATGAGTCAGGCCTTGTCAACTACTGAATTTCCTTTTGAGTTCTCACAGAAAGATTTAATTCTCGTTGTGAAGTGTTAGTATTAAGCACATTCTGTTAACATCTTAATGCTTTAAGTTCTGGCACATCCATCCTTTGCCACTGTGATAACTCAATTGGTGCCATAGAATTCAATTAACCAGATGCCCCATTTCCCTGAGGATGACTCAGGAGACAAATGCCTCAGCTTCTTGATGTCATGCAGATTTATTCCCTCAGTTAGTCTGGATAGAAGCAAACAGAAATGAACAAAAGGGAACTGTAAATTTGCTATTGCTCTTCTGCTCCCATCCTTCCTCCACAGAACTGGGCCTCAGGAAGCTACACATCCCGGGGGTTCCTGGACAGCTGTGAAGAAGAAGTTTATCAGCGTTCACAGCCAGGACTCTGGGGGAGCTATTATAAGCATACCCATAAGCCAACTCTCTCAGCAATTTTCACTTACAGCAGTACAGAGTCTGTGGGGAAAACACACATCTCATTTAAAGGAGCAATTCCAATGACCTGGTCTCTAGGCCTCCACTCACTCCCCACCACAGTAAGACTCTTAAAAAGCTAACAAAGACAGACATGGAATTTGAAATCTTACTCAAACAACCTTAAAATCCAGAAACTTCTTCCTTTAAAGCTAGTTGCCATCGAGTCAATTCTGACTCATAGCGATCCCATGTGTGTCATAGTAGAACTGGATGCCACAGGATTTTCAGAACTGGACTGCTAGGTCTTTCTTCTGGGGAACTTGGTGGACTCACCCTTCCAACCTTTCAGTTAGCAGCTGAGAGCGATAACCGTATGCATCATTCAGAGACTCCTCTTCCTTTAAGAAGCCTCCTATTTGACTGACTGTAGTCACAGATGTCTCCTTTCTCAGAACTTTTGCTGAAAGCCTCCTAGTGCCTGTCCACCCTCATGAGGTTCTCACAAGTCCCGTGTGTTCTAATTCCCACCTACAACCCTGCTTCTCACTACGTGCCCACAGCCACCACACACTCCAGCCATAGCAAACTACCCACGGCTTCCTTTTAGCACCATGCTCCTGTGTATGTACTTCTTCCAGCCTGGGGTCTACCACCTGCCCTCTGGCTGGATGACTCTCACTAAACCATCAAATCTCGTCTCACTTATCAGTTTCTCCAGAGGTAGTGCTGGACCCTTCTTCTGGGAAGCTGTGCTCATCCATCACTCTTCTTAATACATTGCACCCCACTTGTTCATAATCTCTGTCCTAAGACTGTAGGCTCCTCAGGGATATGTGACTTTTACCTCTGCTTGCAGGATCTCACATGGCACCAAGTACAGAACAGACACTCAGAAGCAATTTAAAACTTGTTTTGAATTAATAATTTGAATATTGCAGAATAACAGGAGAGAGAAAGAAAGAAAGTCAATTTGTCATACTGTGGTGGCTTGCGTGTTACTATGATTCTGAAAGCTATGATACTGGTATTATAAATACCAGCAGGGTCACCCATCCCATGGTGGACAGGTTTCAGCTGAGCTTCTAGACTAAGACATACTAGGAAGGAGGAGAGATGGACAATCTCTGAATATTTAGTCATTGAAAACCTTATGAATAGCAGTGGAACACTGTCAGCACCAGAATATTGAATACTGAAACATGATGAAAAGCACCAGAATACTGTCAGATATAGTGCTGGAAGATGAGTGTCTCAAGTTGGAAGGCACTCAAAATATGACGGGGAGAGAGCTGCCTCCTCAAAACAGAGTTGACCATGATGACTCAAATGGAGTAAAGCCTTTGGGATCTTCATTTGCTCATGGGGCACATCTCAAAATAAGGAGAAAAAGCTGTAAACATCCATTAATAATCAGAACATGGACTGTACGAAGTATGAATTTAGGAAAATTGGAAGTTGTCAAAAATGACATGGAAAACATAAACATCGATATCCTAGGCATTAGTGAGCTGAAATACACTGGTATTGGCCATTTTGAATCTGACAAATACATGCTTTACTATGTCTGGAATGACAAACTAAAGAGGAATGATTTCACATTCATCATCAAAAAGACCATATCAAGATCTGTTTTGAAGGACAATGCTGTCTGTGAAAGGATAATAACCATACGCCTACAAGGAAGACCAGTGAATACAACTATTATTCAGATTACACATCAACCGCTAAAGCCAGTGATGATGAAATTGATAAATTCTACCAATGTATTTAATCTGAAATTGATAAAAAAAAATTGCAATCAAGATGTGCTGATAATTGCTGGCAATTGGAATGCAAAGGCTGGAAACAAAAAGGAAGGATTAGTTATTGGAAAATATGGCCTTGATGATAGAAATGATGCTAGAGATCACATGACAGAATTTTGCAAGACGAGTGACTTCTTCATTGCAAATACCTTTTTTTAACAACTTAAAAGATGACTATACACATAGACTTCACCAAATGAAATGCACAGAAATCAAATTGAGTATATCTTTGGAAAGAGACAGTGAAAAAACTTCATATCATCAGCCAAAACAAGGCCAGGGGCAGACTGTGAAAAACACCATCAATTGTTCATAAGCAAGCTCAGGTTGAGCTGAAGAAAATTGAAACAAATGTAAGAGAGTCAAAATATGACCTTGAACATATATCCCACCTTAATTTTGAGATCATCTGAACAGATATGATATATCAGACACTAATGACCAAAGACCAGAAGAGTTGTGGGATGGCATCAAGAACATCATACAGGAAGAAAGCAAAAAAGTCATTAAGAAGACAAGAAAGAAAGAAAAGACCAAAATGGATGTCAGAAGAGACACTGAAACTTGCTCTGCAGCCTATAGATACTAAAGCAAATGGAAGAAATGAGGAGGTAAAAAAATTGAACAGAGAATTTCAAAGGGTAGCTTGAGAAGAAAAAGTCAAATATTATAATGAAATGTGCAAAGACCTGGAGTTAGAAAATCAAAAGGGAAGAATGCGTTCAACATTTCTCAAGCTGGAAGAACTGAAGAAAAAATTCAAGCCTCAACTTGAAATATTGAAGGATTCAATGGGGAAAATATAGAATGATGCAGAAAGCATCAAAATAAGATGTCACTGTACCAAAAAGAAGTTGTTGTTGTTGTTGTTGTTGTTTGTGCCTTGGAGTCGGTTCCGACTCATAGTGACCCTACACAGGGTTTCCGAGGCTGTAAATCTTTATGGGAACAGACCGCCTCATCTTTCTCCTGCGGAGCGGCTGGTAGTTTCAAACTGCTGACCTTGCGGCTCGCAGCCTGATTCGTAACCACTATGCTACCGGAGCTCCTTTGGTCAATGTTGAATCATGTCAAGAGGTAGCATATAATCAAGAGCCAGTGATACTGAAGAAAGAAGTCCAAGGTACATTGAAGGCATTGGCAAAGAACAAGATTCTGGGAATTGATGAAATACAAATTGAAATCTTTCAACAAACTGATACATCGCTGGAGGCATTTGCGAATCTATGTCAAGATATTTGGAAGACAGGTCCTGGTCAACTGATTGGAAGAGATCCATATTTGTGCACATTCCAAAGAGAGGTGAACCAATGGAATGCAGAAATTGTTGGACATTATCCAATGCAAGCAAAATTTTGCTAAAGATAATTTAAAAGTGGCTGCAACAGTACATTGACAAGGAACTGCCGGAGGTTCAAGTCAGATTAGACGAGGACTTTGCACAAGAGATATCATTGCTGATGCCAGATGAATCTTGATTGAAAGCAGAGAACACCAGAAAGATGTTTACCTGTGCTTTATTGACTATGCAAAGGCTTTTGACTGTGTGAATCATGACAAGCTATGGATCACATTGCAGAGTATAAGTATTTCAGAACACTTTATTGTGCTCATGAGGAATTTGTACATTGACCAGGAAACAGTCATTTGAACACAACAAGGTAACATTGAATGTTATAGAATCAGGAAAGTTGTGTGCCAAGGTTGTATTCTTTCACCATACTCAGTCTGTATGCTGAGCAAATAATTCGAGAATCTGGATTATATGAAGAAGAGCATGGCATCAGGATTGGAGGTAGACTCATTAACAACCTGCAACATGCAGATGAAACAACCTTGCTTGCTGAAAGCAAAGAGGACTTAAGATACTAACTGATGAAAATCAAAGACCACAGTCTTCGGTATGGGTTGCATCTCAATGTAAAGAAAACAAAAATCCTTACTGGAGCAATAAATAACATCCCTATAAAGGGAGAAAAGATTGAAGTTGTCAAAGACTTCATTTTACTTGGATCCACCATCAACACTCATGGAAGCAGCAGTCAAGAAATTAACAACCAAAAATAGATGATTGGGACATACTAAAAATTAAAAACTTATGTGCATCAAAAGATTTCACCAGAAGAGTAAAAAGGTAACCCACAGAATGGGAAAAAATCTTTTGCAATGATACATCAGACAAGGGACTCATTTAAAAAATATATAGGAAACTAAAACACCTCTACAAGAAAAAGACAAATAACCCAATTAAAAAAATGGGCACAGGGCATTAACAGGTACTTCACCAAGGAGGAGATTCAGGCAGCCAACAAACATATGAAGAAATGTTCAAGATCACTAGCCATTTATTGTTGTTATGTGCGGTGGAGTCGGTTCCGACTCATAGCAACCCTGTACAGGCCCTCGGAGGCTGCAAATCTTTACAGGAACAGAAAGCCTTATCTTTCTCCCACAGAATAGCTTGTAGTTTCAAATTGCTGACCTTGAGGTTCACAACCTGATTTGTAACCACTATGCTACCAGCACTACCACTAGCCATTGTTGTTGTTATTAAGCGCTGTCGAGTCACTGTTGTTGTTGTTAAGTGCTAATGAGTCGATTCTGACCCATAGCGATACTGTATAGGGTTTCTGAGGAGCAGCTGGTGAGCTTGAACTGCCGAACTTGCAGGTTCATACGGCTTTGCAGTCTGGCACATTAGCCCACAGTGCCACACCAGGACTCCACTAGCCATTGTTGTTGTTGTTAAGTGCTGTCGAGTCGATTCTGACCCATAGCGACCCTGTATAGGGTTTTCAAGGAGCAGCTGGTGAGCTTGAACCTCCGACCTTGCAGTTCAAATGGCTTTGTAGTCTGGCGCATTAACCCACAGCCAATGAGATATCATTTCACACCAGCAATAACAGCAAAGATCAAAACATTTGAGGACAATAAATGCTGGCGAGGATATGGAAAGACTGGGACGATCCAGCATTGCTGGTGGGATTGCAAAAGGGTCCAACCTCTCTAGAAAGCAATATGGTGCTTCCTCAGAAGGTTGGAAATAGAAATACCTTATGATTCAGCAATTCCTCTACTTGGTATTTAATCACAAGAAATACAAGCCATAACACGAGTAGATATATGCACACCAATGTTCACAGCAGCACTATTTACAATAGCAAAAAGATGGAGACAGCCTAAGTGCTCATCAACTGAAGAATGGATTAACAAACTATGGTACATACACACAATGGAATATTATGCTACCTTGAAGAATAAC
>NW_006408576.1:17990858-17997051 GCF_000296735.1 Chrysochloris asiatica
GATAGGTCTCTTGTGATACAATAGTGAATAATTGTTATCAGGACTGATTGTGAGGGTTGCAAATGTAAAGGTAGATGTTTTTTGTAGCAAATGGAGGGGAGTGATTGACTTCAGTCTAGGAGTGGAGGTCCCCGGGGCCGTCAAAGGAGAAATGCGGAGAGGGAGAGCGGGACCCTCCCCAGAGAAGCAGTGATGCCAGAGATGGAGGCAGAGATGATGACCTGGAGAGATGGAGAGGCTGGGGATTTTAGACTCAGAGAAGGAGAGGGGCTGTGTGCTGATGACTTGGGGGCAGGCTTGTACGGAATACCCTTTGGTTAGTTGATAATGCATGAAAGGGATTGTAACCATGGCAATGAAACAATATACGATAGGATGAATGTTAACATTCTCCCATGTAAACTATCACATAATCCACAATAAAACATTAAAAAAAAAAATGAAAAGAAGAAAAAGCATCCTGTTCTCTCCCATTCCCACTGCCCCTGAAGGTGAGAAAAGCCAAATTATTTTGCAAACTTTGGAAGTAGGAGAAAGTACTGCACATCCCTGGTCTTTTAGAGGCTTTCCATGCCGGGGATCCACTACTAGAAGACCACCCTCCTCCATCTCCACCTCTCCTCACCCCACCTACCACCACCTCACTCCTTCCAAAGAACTAATGCAGTAAGATTCCCTGGGAAGGAGCCACTGTTGAAAAGAATTAGATTGGCATTCCTCCTGTGACTTGCCAGTGATTTACAGCCTAAAGGAAGGATGCATTAAGTTGAGACAATGGGTTCATTTTCTTTGTTTCATTAAAAAAAATTTTTGTTTAGTCATTGAATAGAACAACATATGAATACATATTGTAATATATTCAAATACATATATATGCAAAATGAAAGTTCTCTAGAAGAAATTACTATTAATAATAATATGGTGTTTATATATACATATATGGAGTCCTAGGGTGGCACTCTAGGATGAGTATTGGACTACTAACTACAAGGTCTGCAGTTCAAACCCACCAGCTGCTCCTCACAAACCCTATACAAGTTTGCTATGAATTGGAATCATCTTGATGGCACCTAACAACAACAACATATACATGTATGTGTGTGTGTATAATTTAACATAAATATGACAACATGAAAAGGAAATGGGAGTCCTGGTGTGGTGCTGTGGGCGTCAGACTGCAAAGCCATTTGCACTGCAAGGTCGGTGGTTCAAGATCACCAGCTGCTCCTTGGAAACCCTATACAGGGTCGCTATGGGTCAGAATCGACTTGACGGAACTTAACAACAACAACAACATAGTGCATTAGGTATTATTGTCCCTTGAGTTTTAATATTTACCTTTTTGATTTGACTTGGCAAAAAGTCACGTGAGAATCTATAGGTCTACTTCATGGTTTTAAATGGTCATGGCCTATCTTATAGTGGGATTAACCATAATTTAGAAACAAATCTTAGATCTGCAGCTTTCAAATTATGGTCTGTAGATCCCTAGGGAAATTTGAGAGACCTTCAGAGAAACCTCATGGTCAAAGCTATTTTCATAATCATATCAAGATGCTATTTGCTGTTTTTCACTGTGTTGATATTTGTTGTGATGGTGCAGAAGCACTGGGGGCTAAATTTCTAGTGTCTTACCATGAATTAAGGCACTGGCACCAACCTCTATTAATAGTCATTGTATTCGTCACTATCTTGCTTGCACTTAGAGAGAGAAAGAGAGAGGAAAGAAAATGTCATTTTCCCTTAAAAAGGTACTTTATGAAGTAGTATAAACGACTAATTTTATTAGATCTCCATCTTTAATTACACGGCCTTTCAATATTTTAAGTGAGGAACTGGGAAGTACTCCTCAAGAACTTTTTACATTCTGAATTAGGTGGCTACCTGAAGACAAGCATTTGTGTGACTGAGATGCAAACTGAAGTATCTGCCCTTTTCATCATTTTTTCTTGAACAACTAAAATGACAAGCGATTGTTATTCGTAGATATTTCCCCCAAAATGAACAGAATGAGCCTGTCCCGCCAAGGAGCACTGATGGCATTTGCTGTCAATGAGTTTTCAAGTGAAAATTCAGAGTATAGAAAACGTGTATCACTTTAAACTTGATAGCTTCCCAGTACTTAGAGACTTTTCTGAGAGACGGGTGGTGATATTAATGAATGTGTTTTTTAGATATTGTATGATGAAATGTGTCAATATTTGGGAGCTCTGTCTAACTCAGTGAGTCAACATTTTCAAGACAGTCAGTGTGTTGTGTTATAAAAGTATACGTGAGTAAATGATCTGTTTACGGTGCAAACACAATAATGCATTGGAGTACAAAACACTTATTAATATGGATTCAGATTCTAATTTGCATCTAACCTTTAAGAAACTACTGCTTAATGACGTTTTGTGCAATACTGAAGAATATCCACAGTTATCTGGAAACTTTTATTAAAATGTGCTTCCGTAAAGGCCAGTTATTGTTTTATAAAACTATATATCTCTGTGAAGGACAACTATTCTTTAAATGTGTCAACACAAACAACAAATTGTTGTTGTTGCTGTTATTAAGTGCTGTTAAGTTGGCTCCGACTCATGTGACATTGTATAGGATTTCTGAAGAGCAGCTAGTAGATTTGAACCACTGACCTTATGGGTTTGAACCACAGACCTAGTGGTTAGCAGTCTAGTGCTTATCCTAGAGTTCCACACCAGGACTCCAACAACATATTACAACAGATCAAATGTGGAAGCAAATATGAGAATGCAGTTATAAATGTAAAACGGTAACACTCGTCTCACTAAACTTTTTTGTTTGGAAACCAAAGAAACACTTATTTCTCATAAAAAATATTTATGTTAACATGTAATGGGTTTATTCTTGTTATTCTAGCTTGAAAAACTTACAGTTCTAATTTCTGATGTTGTTGTTGTTGTTATGTGCCATCGAGTCAATTCTGACTCAGTGACCCTGTATAGGGTTTCCAAGGAGTGGCTGGTGAATTTGAACCACTAATCTTGTGGTTCAAACTCACCTTGTGGTCCAGTGCATTATCTCACAGCACCACACCAGAACTCCATTCTAATTTCTACTACACTAAATATTGATAAATATAATCCACATAACTAAAAGCTCTTTGCGATCCTCAATCATTTTTATGACTCTGATAAAAGACAATGAAGTAGGGCAATGAATAAGGAAGACTGGAAAAGAATCGATGCATTTGAATTGTGGTGTTGGAGAAGAATATTAAAAGTACCATGGACTGCCAGAAACACAAGCAAATCTGTGCTAATTGAACTACATCAGAATGTTCCTTAGAATCAAGATGGTGAGAATTTGTTTCTCATACTTTGGACATGTTGTCAGGAGAGCCCAGACTAGAGAAGGACTTCATGCTTGGTAAAGTGGAAGGTCAGTGAAAAAGAGGAAGATCCCAAGGATATAGACTGGCACAGTGGCAGTAGCAATGGGCTCAAATGTAACAACAATTGTAAGGATGGTGTAGGACAGGACAATGCTTTGTTCTGTTTTGCATAGGGTCGCTATGAGTTGAAATCAACTTGAAGGCACCTAACAGCAGCAACCACCACTTGCCTGTCAGTTTGTCATAATGTGGTAGCTTGCATGTTGCTGTGATTCTGGAAGCTATGCCATGGGATTTTAAATACCAGAAGTGGACAGGTTTCAGCTGAGCTTCCAGATGAAGACAGATTAGGAAGAAGGAGAGATGGACAATTTCTGAATATTTAGTCACTGAAAACCTTATGGATAGCAGTGGAACACTGTCAACACCACAATATTGAATTTTGACACATGATGAAGAACATGCTGTCTGATATAGTGCTGGAAGATGACCCCTTAAGGTTCAAATGCATTCAAAATATGATTAGGGAAAAGTTACCTCCTCAAAGTAGAGTTGACCATGATGACATGAATAGAGGAAAGCCTTCAGGACCTTCATTTGCTGATGGGACACAAGTCAAACGAAGAGAAACAAGTTGTAAGCATCCAATCATAACTGGAACATGAAAGTACGAAATATGAATCTAGCAACTTTGGAAATGGAATGCATAAACATTGAGATCCTAGGCATGAGTGAGCTGAAATGGACTGGTATTAACTATTTGGAATCTGAAAATCAAATGATTCAGTATGCCAGGAGTGACAAATTAATGACGAATGGTGTCGCATTCATCATCAAAAAGAACATATCAAGATCTGTCTTGAAATGCAACTCTGTAATATCTATGCACCTACAAGGAAGACCTGTAAGCATAATGGTTACTAATCGGGCTGCTAATGTCGCTGAGGTCAGCAGTTGGAAACTACCAGCTGTTCTGTGGGAGAAAGATGAGGCTTTCTGCTCTGGTAAAGATTTACAGCCTAGGAAACCCTATGCAGGGTCGCTATGAGTTGAAACCGACTCCACGGCACATAACAACAATAACAAACAAGGAAGAGCAGTTAGTACAACTATTATTCAAATTTATGCACCAATCACTAAAGTCAGTGATGATGAAATTGAAGAATTCTATAAACTTCTTCAGTCTGAAATTGATCAAATATGCAGTCAAGATGTATTGATAATTACTGGCAACTGGAGTGCAAATGCTGGAAACAACGAGGAAGGATTAGTCATTGGAAAATATGGCCTTGGTGATAGAAATGATGCTGGAGATTACATGATAGAATTTTGCAAGACCAATGACTTCTTCATTGCAAATAACTTTTTTTAAACAACATAGAAGATGACTATACACATGGACCTCATCAGGTGGAATACACAGAAATCAAATTGACTACATCTGTAGAAAGAGATGGTGGAAAAATTCTATATCATCAGCAACAACAACAACAACAAAAGGCCAGGGACAGACTGTGGAACTTGCTCATATGTAAGTTCAGGCTGAAGTTGAAGAAAGTTAAAACAGGTCCACAAGAGCTAAAATATGACCTAGAACATATCTCACATGAATTTAGAGATCATCTCAAGAACAGATTAGATACATAAGACAGTAATGTTTGAAGATGAGAAGAGTTTTAAGATGACATCAAGATAACCATAGTGGAAAAAAGCAAAAAGTCATTAAGAAGACAAGAAAGAAAGAAAAGACCAATATGTCTGTCAGAAGACAATACATCTGTCAGAAGATACTCTGAAACTTTCTCTCCAGCATAGAGATGCTAAAGCAAATGGAAGAAAAGAAGAAGTAAAAGAGCTGAACAGAAAATTTCAAAGGGCAACTAAAGAAGACAAAGTCTAATATTATAACAAAATGTGCAAAGACCTGGAGTTAGAAAACCAAAAGTGAAGAACATGTTCAGCATTTCTCAAGCTGTGGGAACTGAAGAAAAAAATTCAAGCCTTGACTTAAAATGTTGAAGGATTTTATGGGCAAAACATTGAATCTTTTGAAAGCATCAAAAGAAGATGGAAGGAATATACAGTCACTGTACCAAAAAGAAATGGTTAACTATCAACCATTTCAAGTGGTAACATATGATCAAGAGCCAATGGTAGAGAACAAACAAGATGCCAGAACAGGTGGAAGTGCAGTAAAGGAGCTCTGCCAACAACAACATAGAATACCCTACCAGAACTGTGAATACCGGTCGCAGAACTCTGAACCACATATAAAGGAATATTTAGAAGGTTGGAAGGCTCACAGCTGGGGGGATTTGTGGCAGAAGCAAGAAATCTATTGCTTTCTAGTCCGGGACGCTTGGCTGCTCCAGGAGCCGCCATCTTGGGTGAGATCATGCGACCAGAAGATGCCTGGCAGAACCTCAGAGATCAAGATGTGGACATTCTTTTCTTTTGGTATCTGTTCATTGGTCCCTTGCTATTTGTGCACCTCCATTCTGGTGACTATAGGGGTGCCTGAGCTAGTGGGCACCCCAACCCACCCTGGGAGAGCTCTACTACGCATGTGCACAAATCTCCTCAAAATTTAAAGAGACAGTTTCCAATTAAAACCAAACAGCCACAGCCGACTCTGAATTGTTTCCAAATACAAAAAGGCCTGAACGGTGATTGTGGAGCGGGACAAGGAGATAAAAGAGGAAATAGGCCGAAAATTATATCCTAAATTACGTGAAAACAACCAACAGTGGTATCTTGAAACTTCCCAGGAAGAAGAGTGAAAAGGGAAGCCCATTTCCTGATCACATCTACCTGGAGGCATTCAGAAAGCATAAAAAA